>NC_137640.1:24957036-25278828 GCF_963383615.2 Lipophrys pholis | reverse complement strand
AACACAAATCTCCGAGTGAAGAATATTGAAAGTGTTGCCAAAACGCTGCAACAGCTGGCTCCTCCATTTTCAACTCTCCCAGTTTACAAGACCGACGGCGAGGTTACTAAGGCCGCTTCCACATGAGCCAAAACTATTTTGTTTCTTTCCGACGTTCTCAAAAAAAAACTAATCCGTCCACATGTCACTATGAGCACGGCTCAACACGATGCCGAAGGACTTGTAGTACATACGCCAGCCCTTTAGGGGCGCTGTGACTCACCAAATACACCAAAACCACAGAGGAAGACACGGAGCACATAGAAATATAGATGTAGACCTCTGCTTCTCCTCGTACTCGAGAAATCCAACATGTCACCTTATTAAACCTGCGAGCATCAGTAGCTTCTGCAGCTTGACCTGGAGCTTGTAGTCCGCCATTGTTGTCGTTATGAGGTGACATGGCGGACCACAGTGGGGGGTGGTGGGGGCGATGACACAATAATTACTTTGACCGTCCACACCGGCCCGTGTTGAAAAAAACAAAAAAGTTTTGAGGTACCTAAAACAGATTATCGGCCAAAAACGAGGCTATGACGTGAAACAGTGTTCTCACGTGGACAGACCCTGAGAAACTAGTAACCTACTTTACTTTTACTTTACTATGCAACTATACAGGAAACAGGAAGAACCTGCAGAACCTATCCTACTAAGATTGAGAAAAGCCATGTCCATCAATGTCTTTTTGAGAACGGCTCCCAAAGTGGAACTTTTTGAAAAAACACTCAGGTTCTGTCTCGGGCAGAAATGCTGCGACTGAGCATGTGCACCACAGTTCTTCTGCACATTCGCAAGATCAGCAATGACAACAACGTGTCATGACTCCCAGTTATAGTTGAGTCACCGTAATAGCACCCCCAACTTCATCGTCTGTTCACACAAATGTCCGAGCACTCGCCATTGTTGATGTTTATAGCGTGTTGTTCTCTGCGCGCATGTGTGTGGTTTCATCACAAAAACAAACAACAGCACCTACTAGTGGCCCAACAGGAAAACCACATCATTTTTCAGCATTTCAGTGTTACACGTGAATGCAAAACTTTTCTGAATTGAAAACGCAAAAGTCATGGGTTATCGCTTGTAACAGGGTCTCAATGTACAGAATATTCGGCTTTGAATGCAGACGTACGGAGGTGTTAAAGGTGTTAAAGGTTAATTTATGTGACTGTTGTTGTAAAACTTTGTGGTATCCAGATTTCTACCTGCTCATGTGGCTCCAACCAAAATTCATAAGAGTAATCCTTTTTGTCGAAGCTTTTCTGTTTACTTCAAATAAAATGCTACGTTGTTTCTCTTGTGATATCAACTTCAGCCACTAGAGGGGGACATTCATAATAAACATGGGTCAATTTGGTACCTGGCACAACATTCTTGCGCATGCATGCGTTTGACTTAAATAAAATTGAGTTTTTAACTGTTTCGTGTAAAATTGAAGGGGAATTGGTTCGATATTGAGTAAAAGCCGTGTAGCTATTTGCAGAATAAAGTTTTCTTCAGTCAACAATCCTTTATGGGAGATGGCAGCAGGTCCTTACACTAATGAGGAAAAAAATAAAGGACCCTTCATGCATTTTGTGGGATGACTGTTTCTTCCCATCACGTTGTTTAGAGAGATCTCTTACTTTTGTGTTTAGTCAGAGAAAGTACGGTTTCCTGCACAACCCTCTGTACCTGCAGGTGAATGTGTATATCTCAGTATTCAGGGAAGGTAAAATCTTCTCCTCTAGTCCAGGCCTTGGTCTCGCTTTCTTCTTCACATAATCATAGCCTAGGAAATAAAAGACCAAAGGTTTATCTTTACATATCAAGTTATCACTACGCTGGAGCTTTACTGAATAATCCCAAACCTAGAGAGCCTTTAAAGGCAGGATTTCTTATTTTCTATTAAGACGTCTTTCAGAGTGACAGACTAATTTGTAATTTCATACAAAGGCAGCATGCATTTCTTTTCTTTTCTTTTTTTTCAGATTTGCAACAGAACATACCTGGATCTTGAAAAATGGCTATCCTCTTTCTGTGTGCATACGCTTGAAGATGAGCCCTGAGCCTGGGAGTGCTGGGGGAGGTGCTCTTAAACTGAACCCAAATCTTTTTCGAATCCAACTCACCTGAAAGGGAAAGCATCGGGAAAATGTGTGATTACGTTTTCAATATGCAGAGACAGTTCATGAGGTACAATCAAAGGTGCAGGACCGGTTGGAGATCTGTAAAAAAAAACACCGGAGTGTTTGGAGTTCATGCAGTTAATTTTATTATCAATCAAAGCTGTTACTCCCAGCGTGCGCTAAAGTCTTCTTCCATCTGGCTCCTTTCTAAGCATCTGATTTGCACTCTCCTGTTTGCAAAGTGTTACTGGTAAAGTTTAACACAATTTTGTGTCTTCAGGGGGGCTATTTTCACATAGAATACACCACCTCATGAGAATCACAAAGGATTCAAAAAACAAAAAGAAATACACACACACACACACACACACACACACACACATACACACACACACACACGAAATCACAGGTTTGTTCGTTCCATGACAGAAAACTGGCAATGACTGACAACGCCGCTGTACAACGCTACCTGTTAGTAAAAATCTACAAAAACTGGTGATGGTGAGGCAGAAAAGCCAAAGAATATATTAAAAAGTAAAGAAATTCATCTTTATTTAAAGGCTTAAAAGATGAGCTTAAATTCTTGTTGAAAAATCCTTTTCTGCTGAAGGCGTTCAAATGGGCTTTAATGAGCACAATAATGGCAATAACACTACATGATACATCACGTCTGTGTTCAGCAGGAGGCGATTTGTGAGAAAAACCAGGAAGGGGGGAAGATTTTGTAACAAATTGAAATGATGAAATAAGCTCCAGTAGAAAACCATGAGGTGTGACAGTTATAAGATGTGTGTAAATATGTGTCTTGTGCTAAATCCTATAAGTAGCTCAATTAGCTATGAATTGTAATGCTTTTAACACAAACATACATAAAATCGGGCTTTCAGGGGCCAAATACAGCCGTTATGACTTCAACTGGTCGGACCAGTAAAACAACAGCTTGATAACTCATAAATAAAGACTTTACTTTTTGTTCTAATGCAAATATGTACAAGTATCTTATAAAAAAAGATGTCGTTTATAATAATCCTTTTTCACAAATCTGTGTGCGTTGGTGTTTTATTTAAAGGAGTCACCACCTGTTATTCTCACATGTCCAGTCTTACTTAAATTGTCTTTTAAATAAAATTTATTAGGACAAAAAAAAAACCTGTAATATAGAGCTCGTTCTAACCATTTTCCATACCACAACTTCCTCTCGTGAGAGTACATGTTCGATTGTTACTGGTGCGGACATTAGGTGTGTGTTGATTGGTGACAGGAACTATCAGTCGTGGTGATAGCATAGCATAGCATTCCGTTGCTCACACGAACAATAAAACTAAAGTTTAAACAGAGGTGGGTTTATTATTAAAGCCTCATGTGTTGACAACAAAGAAGCACATTCAAAATCTCAGGTTTTGGGGTGTGCCCCCTTGTGGTTTGAATAAAGAGCCCAAATGAAAAAAAACTTTCTAACTCCAGATTTACAGGTAAGTTTCAGGTGAGGTCCAACACTAATATAAATGTTTTAACAAGATAATGTGTAAAGAAAATGAATTGCCATTAAAATATTATGTAGCTCGTACTATCGGCCTTTCAGGAAAAAATGCTGTGAAATGTCCAAACATTGTCTCTTGTATTCCAAAATGCAACTTTTAAAATATGGCTCCCAAGGTGGAACTTTTTGAAAATGCTCCTCTTTCAATCTTTTCAAACATTCTTTTTGAATGTTGCCATGGAAACAGAAAACTTTTCTGAAACGAAAATGGAAAAATTAGGAGTTTTTACAGGATTATCATGTAAACGGGGCCTAAAACTGATCGCCAGTGAATAAATCAAAAAAATTCAAAAGTGATTTCCATTAAAAAATCTTCATTCTTCATTCAATCTTCATCTTGCAGGCCAGACTGGACTCTCTGGCAGGCTGAATTTGGCCCAGGTGCCTTATGTTTTACAAAACGTGTACTGTCAATAAGCAGAAGTTTGCATTCGATTTACTTTCACATTTAAACAAATCTATATTTTTGGTCCATTCTGCTTGTTGATGGGGGGAGGGGGGGCTAAGATTAGGCAGAGAGGGCTAAATAGAGCATAGGAGGATTTAATCCCTGGCAAATCCCAACCTGACGTTCAAGACAAGACAGACAGAAGTAAAAGCACATTGCAGGAACGCAGTCATGAAGATATCCGGCTGAAAATAGGACTCAACAACAAGTGACGTGATTTCAAATCTTCACCAACATCGTTCTTGGTGCATGACTCAAATTTGGACAGACATTAAACAAAAGTGTGCACACGCTCAGATGATAGGCTTCCAGTTCAACATCAAGGGGATCTCATGATTTTTTCATTTGAACTTCAAAAGCACTTTCGCGATATTCTGTTTACAGTATACGCCGTTTCCCTCCCAAACAATTAAAAATGACTATTAACTTTTCTCCCACTGTGTTGCTGCATTACAAACGCAGTATATCTGTGGACAGATACTGCACGTAGGGAATAAAATTTGGATCACAATAATGGGAGTGAGCATTTTTTTACAAATAAAAAAAAAAGTGCCATATCTTTTGTCAACGGTCAAATTTTCTGATTGGAGGGAAATTGTTCATGGTCACAGGAAAAACTCAGAAACTACCCGCCGATTACAAATTAGTGCACACCGAGGAAATACATGTCTACGTTCTTTAGAACACATTCAAAATGTTGGCATGAAAGTCACCATGTCTATATCTTGGGAATCACAATTTGAATTTCACTGTCAGCTTTTCTCACAGTTTATTCAAACTAAAATGAGCATAAGAGGTAATCATGACATGTTTTACTTTCCCCACACATTTTGCTGCGTCTAATAAGTAAAACAGGGAGATTAAACAGAAGGGGAGGGCCTGTGTGTTTCATACAGTGTAACTGGTACAACAAATTATTATTCCAATACAAAGAGCCATTGGGCTCTCCTGCTCTATTTATAACAATTAATACAGTTTTGGGTTACAATAATCTTTTTAAGCATTTTGCAGCCAGAAAAAGATGCGTGCATATTTTTACTAGGAAAAAAACAAAAAAAAACAGATGGATGTTTTTCACTGGGGACCAATTTACTTTAAAAGGAACCCCCAGCTATATAGCAAAATGCTGTAATTGGCCTCTCAAACTGAAATGCATTATGATGAACACATTAAATATTTGTTGTTGTTTTTTTTATTTATGCATTTTTTTGGCCTCTGGGTTATATCAATCTATCAATCATTTAAAATCGGAGCACAATCTCAATGAAAGACATAAAAGTAGTAGTCATTCAGGCAAACTTGTGGTGGAAAAAAAATAATACTTTGTCACCGACTGATTTTTTGTAGGAAAGGAAAAACCATAGAAAACTACTATAGACATTCTATAGACATGACAAGAAGATGAGTGCGCTTCGAGAGATCAATGCCATTATCCAGTCGGGCCTCTAGTGGGTGCTGTGGTTAGTGTTTGTAATGAAAGCCCACCCACAAGGTTCCACTTTTGGAGCCGTTTTCAAACGTTATGTTTTCAGTGCCTCCTGGCACTGTTGTTGTGTAAACAGATCCCAAAATGCAATAAAAATGTTGTGTTGTCACTTGAAAATATTGTTGTGTAAAACACAGCAAACCTGAGCTTCACTCTAAGGTGGGTTTTGTTCAAAATAAGCAGTGTGTCCACTTTACATGCTTTAATAGAGCGATAAGTGGCGTCTTACTGACCGCGTTATCAGCCGTTTTAAGAACACGACACCCCTGTTCACTGTGTGTGGTGTGGAGTTTATTGTAATAATGACTGATTAACTCCATTCATCCATGTAACTTCTATACGACTTGATTCAACCGTGTGACTATATATGAAGGCAGTATATATGCCTTGGACAGGTTGTTAGTCAAACACAGGACAACCAGAGAGAAACACACGCTCACATTCACATCCACAGGCATACACCAATTCTCTGGTCATTGCACAGGGCAAAAGGGCTCTACAGCGCCCCCTACATTGTTTTGACATTTGTAAGATTAAATCCATCTGCCAATTTCCATACTCAGACACAGCACCACCTGCTGGCAACAGGAAGAAGCATGTTTTGACAGACAGATGCAGGTCCTGCAGTGTGCCGTATGCAGCAGACAGGCTGACAGGCTGCCTGCTCAGAAACCTCACAACTTTCAATGCTGCTTGCAGCTTTAATTTCAGTTTGCTTGGGAGCCTCTATTGTGGCGATTGAAACTTTCAGCCATTTTTAATTGAAAATAAATGCCACAGCACCTCATGACCTTGTTTGACCTCCCAAACAGCTGAGAGCTGAAGGAAGCTATGGACTTGTGGCCTTAAAGGAAGTTTTATCCTCCCCAGTATGTCAGGAGTGGTCTGGAGAACAGTGGCATCTTCAGGTACTATCTGTGCCTTGCTTAGCATTAAGTATTAAATTGAACTTGTCTTAAGACTCAAGGAAAGACAGCAATTTGTCCCATAACTGCAGCTGAAACTGTAAACTTTCTCCACATTTAGTTTCTGCACTCAGCTCAGTGTGACACTAGCGTAACAATTTCTTCACTATAAATGAAAACCTAACATAATTCCATCAGAAAAACCAACTGAAGTGGCTGTAAATCTGAGGTCCCGTTAACATGGCAATGATGTCAAATGAACGCATGCTAAACTTTCGTCGGGTTTTTGGGGTCTGTTTACGTGACAGCGATGCCCATAGCCACTGAAAACGCAACTTTTTGTAAATGGCTCCCAAGGTGGAACTTTTAGAAAGTGCCTGGGCTCCGTTGTTGCATGGATAACCAAAAAACAAGACTTTCTGGAAATGCCCAGGGCCCGTGTCCTTGTTGACAGTCGTAACACTGCTACTGTGACTGTGTACCACGGGCGTAGTGAATAATTCTTTTGCACATGCGCAAAGTAGATGAACAATAACAAACATGGCGGCCTGTAGAGTGGCATGACTCCCAATCCATAATCTTTTATAGTCCGTTTTGGTAGTTTTATAGTCACCCATTATAACATCTAATTCATCGACTGTCCATACGAATGTGCAAGTGCTCGATATTGTTTATTGTGTAAAGTTTATAGTGTATGAAAACTACATAGTCATCCTTTTTAAAACGTTGCTGTGCAAATGCGAAACTTTTCTGAAATGAAAAAGCACAAACAATGCGTGTTCACTTGAAACATGGTCGTGTAAACGGGGCCTTTTGTGCGTATGTATAGTAGAGTATAAATGAGCGTTTAGATTTATTTTAATGCGATATATGGCCTTAAAATGATACAAGAACAATAAAACAAATACCCATGAAAGACCACTGAAACGATATTCAAGATCACATCACAAGACTCCATACCGTGCGTCCAGTTCGGGTCGGCACTGGTCTCCTCCACGTAGTCCTTGGTCACATCAGAGATCTTCTTGTTTGCCTGGGTTTGCTGGTTGTTTGTCAACCCAAGCTTCATTCGTACTTGTTCGGTTTTAAGCAGTTCGACTAAAGTGCTTTCTCTTTGTGCTTCTACCGGTGGTTTCTTCCACTCTGTCGAGGCGCCTTCCTCCTGTTTCAGAACAAAGCTGCCCAATACTGGAAGTGGGCCACTAACCCCATGTGGGCTTTTCACTGGGATGTCTGTCTGCTTCAGGAACAAGCTGCTGCTGAACTTCTGAGAGGCTGAAAGTCGTGATGGGACATGGCTTTTGTTGAGGACCTGGAGAATATGTTCATGTTCCTTTTTGTCTTTCAGCAGTTCGTTCAGGATGCACAGTGGAGACTTGCTGCTGCTGCCGCCGCTGCTGTTGCTGCTGATGGCACATTTGCCTATTTGTTTCAAATGTCCTCTCACATGGTTAGAAAGACCAGTCTTGGTTTCAAACCAGCCCCAGCACAAGGGGCATTTGTGTTCTCCTTGGGTTTCCGTCTTCACGGCTGTAATGAATCACAAAGTTCATCAAAATCAATGAAAGACTGAAAGAACGAACTAGCACTTCAAGTAATTTCAGAATTCATAGAATAGAATAGAATAGAATAGAATAGAATAGAATAGAATAGAACAGAATAGAACAGAATAGAAGGTCTACTAGTGATTGGTGCGGTTTGTTTTAGTAATGAAACCACATACATACACACAGAGGGATATACACTATAAACATTAACAATGGAAAGTACACAGACATTCAGAAGAACTACTTACTATGATTATGGTGGGCATGCACAGTAGCAGTGTTTATGTCATCTACACAAAGACAGAGTCAAGGCATTTTCGAGAAGTTCCACATTGGAAGCCATTTTCAAAAAGCTGCGCTTTCAGTGCCTCCGACCACTGTTGTGGAAACAAACCCCCAAAACGCAGCAAAAGTTTTGCATTTTCACTTGAAAATGTTGTCGAGTAAACGTGTCTATTGTTGTATTTTAGCAGCGGGTCATTCAGTATCTTATATGAGTCTCTCCACAGAATGTCTTTTGTGATTATACTCAT
This sequence comes from Lipophrys pholis, assembly GCF_963383615.2. Classification (NCBI taxonomy): domain Eukaryota; kingdom Metazoa; phylum Chordata; class Actinopteri; order Blenniiformes; family Blenniidae; genus Lipophrys; species Lipophrys pholis. The sequence continues at coordinate 25,270,225 of NC_137640.1, read as the reverse complement.
AAAAGTTGCTAATTTGTGTGGAATTTAATTTGTAAGAAATTACTAATTAAAAAAAAAAAAAATCTATATTTTTGGTGAAAATGTATTTAAATAAAGTCACACAAGTTGACGGGTGGGGATGTCTCATATGGAAAGCGTGTATCTATTTCTAAAAATGTAAAGCTTGCCTAATTACTTTGGGCGTCTCTCAGTTCACAATCGTCTGTCAAGACTGGTCTTTGTTATTCAAATGAAATTAGAGATTTGCTAAAGATAATTTTTAGAATAGTCAGCTGCAGTGATTTAAGCCATACTTTAAGGCTCTTCAATGTCGTAAAACATTACTGAAGGAGCTCTGTAGGTTGGAAATTACTCAAAGTTACCCACCATGGATCAGAAATAGGCAACTTGTGCCTTTCTTCTCCAGAGTTTGCACATTTCAGCCAATTCCCCAAATTTCTGAGGTACTTTGAGCACATTTAAACCGAGTGTCACTCCATATCACTCTGAATTACAAGATTACAGAGTGTCTATTTCTTTTCATTTAACTAGTCACCGATCTCCTTGTTCTAATTGGTCATAGGATGGATGGATGGATGGATGGATGGATGGATGGATGGATGGATGGATGGATGGATGGATGGATGGATGGATGGATGGATGGATGGATGGAGAAGACAGTCAAATATGGCCAATTCTGCACCCAACACTTTGAGGCCTTTTGTAAGGTGCTGGGGTCTAATCCGAGCACCCAAACACCCAAACATTGACTTTCACAAAACAAATGACTTTCAATGTGTAAAGCGCTTCAGCTCACCTTTTTTCATTTTCCTCATGCCGGTGTTGATCCGCCTGCGCACACGTGGCTGATGGTCTCTCAGTGCCACTTGCTCTGGTGAAACCATGTGCCGTGCGTTGTAGCTCAAGCCGACTCGGTGAAGGTGCCCACGCACGTGATTGGAAAGACCCACTCCGGATTCAAACTTGGCGGGGCAGTACGGACAGGGCTTTTGTTCTACCCCCGGCGTGGGGAGGATGTCACCCGGAGGCGTACCGCACGATTCAGAGGACTCATCACAGGCTGCGGCTTCGACATACTCCTCCTTGATTATGAGCTGCTCGACGTCGCTGCAGTCTTCATCTCCATCATCCTCATCCTTGGGTGCGTGGGGGCTTTGGTGTTGGGCTGAAAAACGCTGCCTCTTTCTGAAATACCTCAGAGTGTATGGGTTCCTTTCATTCTTGCTGCTTTCCAAGAAGCCGCCTGTAGCTTCGCTGGTACAATCACTGAAGTTACCGCCGCCCTCACCGCTTCTTTCCAACTCCCTAACTGCACACCGTTTCTTAAGCCTCTGGCTAAGCCTAGGTAAGATATTACCATTCAGATTTTTAGGAGCCTTATGCAAAGGTGTTGACACTCTACTCATTGATGGGGAATTTCTGTTGGCTTGTGCTGGTAAATCTCCGATCGCCAGGTCATTCCTGCTTCCTCGACTGAACATCTGGTCTAATTTAAGCTTCCTGGCTGACAGTAAAATCTCTGCACTTGTAGGACAGTTTGCGCGCTTGGAGCTGCCAAAAGCCTCCTGGTCATTGTTCTCAATATCTTCTCCCGCACAGGTGAGATCGGTTGCCACGTCTAATTTTTTTACCGGTTGTAGGAGTAACTTTCCATGCTGGTCGATCCTCCACAAAGAAGGCGACAGTGTGGGTTTGGTGCAGCTGAATTTATGAAAATGTAAGGTTTTGTCGGCAGACTTTGCAACATGTATTTCCTCCTTTTTGTGGGAGAAACGAGAGACACGGATCTGTTCTTCCACCAAATTCAATTTTAATCCGGCAATTTTGTTCTGGTTGACAAACCTTTCGTCTGAATGTCTTTCGACTTTGCCTCCGCTCATGAAAAATCCCTTTTCGCCCTCCAACTTAACATTATTCAGTTCCTCCTCTCGAACCTGGTCCTGGTGCGTTTTGAGGTGTGCATTAAGAAGGTGGTCTTCCAGCGCCTGCTGCGTCAGTGTAATATAGTTACACTCCTGGCAGAAGTAGTAGTGCTTCAGATTATTGTGCGTTTTGGCACGCTGGACTAAGATTTTCGGGCAGTTGCAGGCAAATCCGCACAATGTGCACTCCGCCACGGTGGCCCTGTCGTCAGATTTGCCCTTTTTCAGACATTTGATCTCCTCCACAAGTTTTTCGAGCTTGTCTCGGTGAATAACGATGTGCCTCATGAGGGAGCCGCTATCGCAGAACAAACGCCCACACTGCCTGCATACAAAGGGCTGTGAAAGCTTCTCACTGTTCACCTGATTATGCTTGCCTAAATGATACATCATATGTCTATGGAAATGTCTTTTTTCCTTGAAATTAACATTGCATATTGTGCATGAGAAGAAAAGTGGATCTCGCTCGAGTTGCTCCGTCTCCAACTGTTCCACTTTTGGACTAACATTGCTTTCATCTTCAGGGTCATTTTCCTCATTACAGCCTTCCTGTGCCGTGCTATAAATATGGTGCTCGCAGTCTGAAGCAATGTTCCTGGAAAGGTCTTTGAATGGCATAACTGCATATTTAATATCAGCTTGTATACGCGCAGATTCGTCTTTGTTGCCCGTATCAACATTTTCCACATCAGTGCCACTGCGGCAGTGTCTGGAGCGGAAGTTTTGCTTTCCGAGACAGTCTGGTGTGCTTTTGGAGCTGCGCCTGTTGTCTCTTTGGTGCGTCACGTTGGTCTCCGGCCTTCTGTCGCGGTGCAAAACGCATCCCCTCGCCGAATCCCCTCCATTTGCCTTGGCATTATGATAATCATCCATGGGGCTTCCGGAATGCTCCCCGTCCCACCGAGAGCTTGTTTTTATTGTCTGTTTTGTCAGAGGTTGGCTAATGTGCGTTGGCTGGGCGCCGCCAGGTGACGGTGCCGAGCAGGCCAATCCAAACTCCTTCTCCTCCATGTGAGACAGTGGCGTGTAGACACCCGGCTGTGTGGCCAGTGTTTTTGCGACGGGCCTCGCTGTGTGCTTCCGAGCGTCTGATTGAAGCTCACCGGGTGGCGGCGACACCTCGGGGCGCGTGTCCTTCTCCGCGTGCCACGCTGCGTCCAGGACACTGTCAGATAAAACAGCGCCTTTGTTCAGGACACGGTGTACCTCTGAGGTGGGGTGTGAACCAGGTCCATTAACAAGTGCTCCTGAAGGCAATGAATTGCCTGCGCGGGGAACAGCGGGGACACTGCTGTATACAAATGGATTCGGCTGGGTTCCATTTAAAGGGTTTTCGTGTTCATCTGAGGACAGACCCGCGGCATTGTTCTTCGGGGAGAATGTGCGACTCCGTAATGGCTCCTGAGTACGACCTGGGCTGTCAGACACACATTTCACGTCTTTGTGCTCCAGAGCATTTATTTTCAGATCAGACGTAGCAGAAAGACTCTCTGAAAGAGAAAAAGAAAAAAGAATCACACAAAATATTAAGAGGACTTGATCAAACATGCAACGGTTTGGGCGCCATTCAAGAGAGTCCATATTTCTGATTTAAAACTGCAACACTGGTGCACAACAGGTACAATAAAATTTACTCCCTTTCTTTATTTTTTTCTCATTCACACTGCCAGGATGGCACTGTTGAAAAAAATTGTTTTTGGACTATTCCCACAGCTCTGTAAAATGAGAGCGGCATTATTCTGTGCTGCATTATGATTTTCCAACACCCTCTTTCGCCACCTCTATTCACAACAAACCCTGCTGTTAGCCCTGAATACCCTGGCGAGAATGCTTAATTATGTGCGCGTTCCTCTGGGAGACAACCTTCCTGGTTCCCCGCCTAAAGTTCTCAGTCGTCTGCTAAAATTGACCAATTTCCATGGGAACAAAGTACACCTCCAATGAGATCATATTGCGTCTTATCACTCTGTGATGGTGCCAACGCGGATCCCAGCATGAGACTGTTGTTACTTGAATCCTGACAAATTGGCAGGCACACAATCTGTCGACAACACAAACACAGACCCACACAAAGAAAACATACACTTTTGCGCATCCACATGGGCCTTCGAACTGAATCCTGATTGAATTTAAGGCAAAAGATTCCTCTTTTAGGTCATACTTATAGCGATAAACAAGTCATTTTAAAAGGCTGTTAGATTTGTGGGGGAAGGAATCACAGATATGCTGTCCAGAACAGATTTAGCTCTAAACGTATGCTCGCTGGATTTGACATCCGTGGGGCTGGTCGCTCTCAACAGGAAGCTGCATTGCTAACGAAGTGGTAAATTCAGTGTTAATGAGTGGCTTCACTGTTACCACCTCGGAGGTAAAACCTTCCGAGCTCCATATTCTCCCCATCTGTTGTGGTGTTAGAGGTTCAAAAGGGGAACAGACGCTCCACATTTAAAGCAAACTTCACTGTTACCCCCAAACGGCAGGGTGGCAAGAACCATCAAAATATCTTGCTGGAAAATGTGAAAGCCTCATTAGCAACTCACTAACACAACTTGCAGCTATATATATATATATATATATATATATATATTAGAATATATATATATACTGTATATACTGTGTGTGTGTGTGTGTGTGTGTGTGTGTGTGTGTGTGTGTGTGTGTGTGTGTGTGTGTGTGTGTGTGTGTGTGTGTGTGTGTGTGTGTATATATATATATATATATATATATATATATATATATATATATATATATATATATATATATATATATATATAGTGTAGAATAACAATATTTTTTGTGTGGAGATATTCACAGGGCTTACGAGCATTAAAACAGTTCAGATGTATACATGCACTGATCAATCCGCGATCTACAATCTTTTTTTTTTCTTACATTACCTAATATGCATTTTGCTTTTTCTGTTTGGTGAATGACAATAAGGCAGAACATCATCATTATCATCATCATTATTTTATTCTCTTAGACAATAGCAAACAAAGTTTCATTTAGTCATCGCAATGCTGTCTTTTATTTCTTATTTTTACTCTAACATTGGAATAAAACATAAGTTGTTTTAACGTATTTTGACTTGTGTCACCTTACACTCACAAAAGCTGAGCATTGCGAGCATAAAGGCTTTTTTATTGTGTTAAATTAGATTGCCTGAATCAAATCAAATGAACACTCAACAGTCATTTCAAGAAGAAGGCAGTCATTTTTTGGAGGTTAAATGAGAGCTGGTGAAAATGATGACGAGTCAACAATCTGTATTTGTCGCAATGACAGGAGTCTGAAGGTCAAGTGTAGTTTTAAGACCCATCACTGCTATTGTGCCATTATTCTTCACTGTATTTCCAGAAGCATCTCTGTAACAATGCTGAAACCTGTGGCACAGTGTGACGGTGACAGCCTGCCTTCCTTGTCATTTCTAATGTGCTGGGCAACCCTCAGGAGCAACCACAAAAGGTAAGTGGAGTGTGAAAAGCTAAGGCTGATGTGGCAAAAGGTGCTGGAGGTAGATATATACAGTATAAAGTACCCGGGGCTCATAAATACATTAGAGGGTTGATCCACCAAAGAATGTTATTTCCAAGCTGATGATGGGAGGTGATGGCAGTGTTGTCGGGCACTCTGGCCCAATACTTTATCAAACAATGCAGAAATTCTACTCGCAAAGAGGGTGTTCTAATTATGTTTGAAAATGAGTGCCAGGATTATATCACATGCATAAATGTGTGGAAGTGGATCTACGCACAGGAAAATATTTATATAGTCTCCAATATTTGGAGAGATGGATGATTAAAGTACACTGTGATGCATTAACTCTGAAAACTATGGAGCCCCAGACATGACCTCTGAAATAAAACTTTAAATTGTGGCCTTAATTTACTTTTCCGTGATCGGAACTTACTATTTTCTGGATTCAAATTAATATTTTGTGGCTACAATTTAAAGTTTTGCTTGAGCTCTCATATCTGGCACTCCCTAAAAAACACTCAAGTTGTTTCTGATTACCGTTTTCACCACGTTTGAAAAGAGCGTGCAATCTTTAAGCAGAGATGCTGCTGGTATTGAGGTGGTCATGAAATAGTCATTTAAGGCCACGAAGTAGTAAGCTGAGGCCATGAAATTGAAATCTGTGTTCATGAAATAGTCATCTGAGGCCATGGAATTACGCGAGAGGCATTTCCTCAGACTTTTGGGGACTTTATTATAAGATATTTTCAATGTTTCTTTTCAAAATCTTGACATTGTATTTTGTTTTCTTGATGAATTGAGATGTATTTATCGTTAAGCCATATATATTTTCCTCCACCAACACTTCCAACACCACATGTTGGCTTGTGGTGGCTCTCATGCTGTCACGTCACGCTGTCTGCAAAACAAATGAAAAACGGAAGCAATAAAGTTTGCAACAGATCTTGTAGACGTGGCCTAAAACACACGAAACCCTCATTCGAACCGTCCTGTTTGCACATAATGTCACTCACGGTGTGATTCTTACTTCACCTGCAAAACCCAAGCAAAGTGAAACTGTGGTCAAACTGTGTGAACAAGCAATCAAGCACAATTTATGCAGGATCTTAAATCAGGCCCACGGGGTCTTCGGATCTGTTTTCCAAATTGGTTTAAATTTGATTACATGATAATAGCGTACCTGGATTGATTCAAATACACACATATTTAAATGTTTTCGAGACATGCCTGTGTCAGTCACTGGGGTGTTTTTTACTCGTTCATGAATGAAATCTTTAAGCGGGACAATGCTTGCTACTTCTTCTTCCATTAAATCACCTGCATCTGTTTTTATGTTGCTTCTTTTCCTTGCCAAGTTCAGTTGTACAAATCGGAGGAGTCGTCCAGGTTAAATTTAAAATGTAACCCTTGACGCAGCATATTGATTGTTGAGTTACTGAGTTGCTTGGGGATAGTTGTGCAGCAATATTCAATTTCAGACAAGGTGCAGTTTGTCCTTCATCAGCTTCAAGCAAATCCTTTCCTTTAAACTCAACATTACCCAAAGCTTTAAGGCATCATGCATTTTAGTTAGTCAAAACCAGGCTCAAAATTCTAAAGGCCCATAAATTGCTGACCCAGAAGCAGGACACGTTTAACACTGACACCTCACAGCAAGCGTCTATTTGTTTGGTATCTGGACATGGTGCGTCTATGAGGATATTGCATGCTCCTCCTGTACCAGATGTACTTTATGAAGACTTTAACAGGTGATGGTGATCCTACAAAAGTCTTGCCTCTCTCAGAAATATGTGTTTCTGCATTTTTCTCCCGGCAATGTTTTGAAAACTACGTGCGCTTCCAAGGAAAGGGCAGAAATTCTGAAAACTAGTTTTCATGTTGGTGCTGTTGTTTGTTTTTGTGATGAAAATACACACACACACACACACACACACACACACACACACACACACACGTATGCAGAGAACAAAACGCTATAAACATCAGCAATGGCGAGTACACAAGACATTCGTATGGCCAGATGAAGTTGGATTGTTATTACGGTGACAGTCAATTCTAAAACTACCAAGTCTCAGGAGAATATGGAGTCGTGACACTCTGGAGGAAAACATTGTTCTTATCATCCATCTCCTCATGCATGTGCAGAAGAAGTATTTACTACGGCTGAGATCATCTCTAGCTTGAGATGCATTAAACTTGTTACGGATGAATGTTTGAGGAATACCACAAATTAAAAATGCATTTCTGCTTTTTCCGATTGCAATAAAAAATATTTTTTCAACCCTATTAGATTGATAAAAATCAGATTTAGAAAGATCCAATCTAATACATCACCTCGGTTGCAGTAATCTCAATTTGTAATCTTAATTAATAACTCCTGTATCATGATATGTACATCATTGGCAGATTCTGAACACAACTACAACATATATAGCAGCAGGCAGGGTTTTCTCAATGCACATGTCCGCTGTATAAGTTAGAATTGCTCCTGTCATGAGGAACAGAACGCAAAAAAAAAGCAAAGACTTGTTTAAAGACCCCTCGTTTTGCATGTTGGTGAGAGTGATTGTGTCCACCAGGGTTTGGCCTCACTTTAATATTTTGGCAAATCAGGGATCACAGAGGGGGTCTGCAGCCCCCAGCAATTTGGGGGATGGCTCCAACAAAAAAGATGCTCTGAATTACCCGGGTCCCTCAGCACCGGCACATAGTGGTCTTTCTCAATCTGACTGTGTACATGTAAATTGGACGCTCTGAAGAGCAATGAAGATAAAGTTTATGCAAAGTTTAGTGCTTTTAACAAGTCACTCGGGAAACTATGTCGATTTATAAGCAGCTGTTTTATTAACCAGCGTCTTGCAGCTTTTTAAAATTGAGTGTTTACTGGTTTTTCTCATTTTATACCACTGTAAAATGAGATCTCTTTGGGTTTTGGAAACTATGAGACATCTAGATGACAATCAGTCAAGAGATAAATATGTGTATATATGGTCGGTCTTTTAACGGCAAAGGATTTTCGATAAGAATCATCAAGCAGTTGATGAGAATTAACACAATCTGTTGTGACATGTGATTTCTTATTGGATGCCTGAAACTAAAAGTGTCATGAGGTGAGACACTGATTGACTGGGGAAGAGTTGTTGGTTCTGCAGGCTTGCTGGGCTGCAGAAGTCCGAGCAAATTCTTTCTGTCTTGCTCAGCTGAAGGCCCGGGCTGGCAGCACAGTGGAGACGGCACTAAAGACCAACTGAGACCAGTCAGCCAAACCCTTTCAACTGCTGGAGCTGTCTGTATGGATCAACAGCCAACCTCACATTCCTCTGCCATTGCCTTTTGCTGGAGAGATGCCTAAACGAGGGGGGTGGGGAGCCTTTGGTCCCTCAAGTACTGCACTACACAACTTCCTGAGTTAATGGGATGTATTGATTTATTTGACACAATGTGAATTTATGAAGCTGCCTCTTTAGTGTGAGAGTATCAAAGCATGGCTCAAAACAAACAGACGGAGATTCAGCTTGACACTCCAGTAATCCCAAGGTGAGTATGTTCTCTCAGTGAAGGTGCCACAACGGGGGGAAAAAAAATGAAACAGACACACACACACTAACAGCACAACAATTCTTTTCTATCGTCTTCTATCTTAGCCCTGCAGTTACCCATGGTATCAAACAGGGGAAATGCAGGAGGAAATTAGCAATACACAGCCAAATTTCACTCCTCCTTGAGTAGGAACTGCCCCCCCCACCCCCCACCCCACAATTGCACCTTCATAAAACACCAGAATTTCAGACATTTGCACGAGAGAGAAGGAAAGCGACAGTGTCTTTCACACAACGTCTTTGTCGGGATTACGCACTCTTTTATCCCACTGAATTCTTGTCACCCAAAGGTCATTTCCATAATAATGGTCTCCATTCTCCCTAATGGGATTTTGCCTGTGATTATGTATGCCAGCGTCTTGTGCCGACACTATCAGCCCTGTCATCATGAATTGCACAAATGTAATTACACAAAGCCTTTGATAACTAAACAATATAATTTACTGCTTGAGTGAAAATATATATTGGAGTTATCTGACTCAAATTACGCACTAAAGGAAGAAATACGAGTACCACGGGCGGTATGTTGCCAAGGAAATTGTATTCTTTGTAGTCGGAACAAATTAGATGGTAATGCATGCTTTAGCAACAAGAATCTCTGGGCACATTGAAGCGATTGAAGCAAAGATTCACAGGTAAGTATTTCTCGAAGTGGGAAATTCCAGAAAGTCAAAACATTTTCTTCATGTGCTTCATGTCATTTGATGACACTCCTGCCTGCAAAACAAACATCGAGCTGGAGCCTGTTAGCTTAGCTTAGCATCCAGTCTGACAATAGAGAGGGTAATAAATTACTGCTTTAGAAATGTACACATGAGAGAAATCCTTTCAGGGATAATCCACGTCATGTTCCAGAAATAAGTACGCATTAGTGAAAATTGCTTTGACATTCATATCGATGTTTATACCTACGGAACGAGCCTTGGAACCTTACTTTGGTCAATATATGTTAAGATAAACTTTAAAGTTGTTTTTAATCTCTTTTCTCAGTTCACTTTTTTACATCTAAAATTGTATATTTTATTGATTAAACACTTTTCCCTAAAAGAATACCACAGGTTAAATGTCAAAGGTTCACATAAAGTGCCACTGGCAGGTATCTGTCTGAGGAAGGACTGAACACTGTCCAAAGTTATTAAGATTTCATAATTTTTTTTTTTACTACAGCAGGTTCTGTAAATGCTACGTTGTCTTGAAATTTGATAAGTAAATCACATGAATACGCTGAGACAAATGTAAGACCAGATGATCAGATGACGCTTCACTGGTGTACTTGGTGAGGCTGTGGCTCTCTGTGTAAGCAGCAGCCAGACAGAAACATGAATGGGCACTTGTTTTACGCAGGTCAGACATTTCTAACCTTTAAGCTATTCTACTGATTAAAGGAAGATCAACCAACCTTTTGGCTTCTTTATGACTGTGACATGCTAACCACAAACCTACATGCCAATGTACAGTATGTACTGGACAGCGGTCTTTAAGGTCAAGGTAAGTATTGCGTCCGTATCTTACTCCTTGATGAGTTTTAAGCTCTACTAGTCATTGACTTGATTTGGTAGAATGAAACAAATAGAGACATTCACAATCCTCGCTATAATAGTCAAACTATTTAGTTCGGTAAAGGAGAACAATACATTTTAGATTATACTAGTAACTGTGTCGGTGAAAAATACTGCTACTTTACATGGATAAATGACATAAAAAAATCAACAATTAGCCTTTTTGTTTTGTAATTATTTATATGGTCACTATACATTGCTTAAATTAATAAAATCTATGTTCTGACTTAAAATACATACAATAAGACTAAACATTGGTAACACGTGGTGACAACATGGCATGTGAGCATCTAATCCCTGATATAATAATGAATATTAATTCAGAAGAAAGATGCCAAGTTAAAAGACAGAAAACATTGACTACATCCCACTGTCACACTGAATTTGAATGGACAACATTGAACTCTTCAGTCATAGACTTTACATTTAGCCACCATATGCCAACTGCACCTGTCATCAAACTCACCCATGGTGCAACTTCTCAAAGCCGATCGGTCGGTTCCAGAAATCCGTCCTGAAAGGAAACATGAAAAACGAATTGAAGTAGACCACATAAAGGGCATTTTTACACGACAAGGTTTGCAAGTGAAAATGCAAAACTGCTGTTGCGTTTTGATTGGCCGTTTACATGACAATGCTTGTGGGACCAGTGAAAATGCAACTTTTCGAAAACGGCTCCGACTCCGTCTCCGTGAAAACGGAGGACGCAACTATTTGAAAATACTCCGTCTCCGTCTCCATGAACACGGTGGAGACGCTGCTACTGAGCATGGCCACCACAGCCGTGGAAAATAGTCCCTCTGCAAATACACAAGTGGACGGACAATAACAACAATGGTGGCCTTCTGAGTGTCGTGACTCCCAGTCCTTATTCTTGATAGTTTTATAGTTAACAAGCTCCTCTTTTGTAACTTGGTCGTCTGTCCATACGAATGTCTGCGTACCCGCCTTTGTATTCTAGTGTTCTATGTGTGGTTTCATCACAAAAGCAACTAACAGCACCCACTGGTGGACCCACATGATAACTACATCATTTAAACGGACATTATTTTTTCGGTGTAAACGCAAACCTTTTCTGAAACGGAGATGCGTTTTCACTTGAAACGTTAAGTAAACGTGGCCTAAGAAGCTGGCCAAACTCGCGGGAGATTCAAACCGCAGAGGGCACTGTCTGAACCTCTCAAAGCAAAAAAGAAATAAAAATAAAACTCCTCTGACATGGTTTGACACAACACATACAGAACCTAAAAAAGAAAAAAATCTCTTGAACCTGTCCATAACAAACTTCTTGGTCCCCTCAACTAAAAACAGAGGGAGTGAAATGGCTGTGATGGTAGATTTACAGATAAAAAAAGGTGAAGCGAGAACATTGGGAGTGATAAAAGGGGACAGGGAGCGAGTGACAGTTGGGTTAAGACAGAAGTCATGTTCAATAGTAGGTAGAAACATCAAACAGCGAGTTCACAGGCAACCCATGCAACCTTGTCTTGAAGGAGGATTTTCTGTTGTGTGGAGTAGATTATATCTGTTCAAGCTGCTGACACGGCCTCATTTGCTGCCCGTAGTGTTGGAGGGGGATTAAACGATATAAACTTTAAAGCTTTAAACAATACCTTTCAAAATTAAATGGATTAAGGGAGGGATGTCTGATGGGGATTTCCCAAGGCTTTGTTAGTTTTAAACTCTACTCCTTAAAAAAAAAAATAAAAAAAAAAAAGAGGAAGAAGGGGAAAGGGAGAGAAAGAAAACACACAGCAGTTAGAAATTTCTCAGGCATGTGGCCATTTTAATGAGGCTGCTCTCACGTTGAGTAGGGCAGTGGGCACCAGGAGAGCTGCCAGAGCAGATGGCTCTCATAAACATCATATCTGCTCTGTTTAGATACATGACTTCTCATCTCCCAACACTGAGAGGAAAACAAACCCCGGCCATCACCGCGAGCACTACCCACTTGCCTGTTTTTTTGGCAGGCTGCACCGGCTCGTTGAAAATGGCACATTTCCATTTCCTAGCATTTTTCTCCTTCATAGCAATATGCATGAGCTCGCGCAATTGATATACATAACCTCTAATCTGTTATAAGTATGCAGAGGAGATGCAGCGATTGCGGCGGCGGGTATTTTTGTTTAGTGGCAGTTAGGATTTTGACTTTTATTAAATGCTATTATTACCATACAACTGAGGGTATATAAATATGAACGCCAGACAGAGTTTGTTGCTGTGATTAGGCCGCGTTCAGATGCTTTCCTCTGCAGGTTGAGAGAGCGAGAGAGAGAGAGAGAGAGAGAGAGAGATGAAAAAAAAAAGAAATATATATCAAACTTTGTTGCCGTAGACATGTGACCATTGAGATGAAAGGGAGTCGGTGTCAAACTGCTCTCCAAATTGAGGATAGCTCCAGATTGCTGAGCAGACATCAGTGAGCTTAAATCTGGAGGCATGTCAAGCATCGCAGGTATTAGGATGAAACTTCTCATTATCTGTCTTTAAAACATAATATGAGAGCAACGTGGCAGGGATGATGAAGATGATGATGGTGGAGGTGGTGGGTTGCAGGTAGCAGGGGCTCGGCACTCGCTAATGGCAAACGCAAGTGATCCCTCAGCAGTCGCTTTGAATTCTATTATTAGAGCGGCATCGAAGAGAGAAGAGGGAAAAAAAAACGACGACATCGGTGAGAAGTGTTGTTGTAATTCAGAGGCCTTTCAATTGAGTCCTAGAGGCGGCTAAAATAAGCATGATGTGATGGGGTCAAAGAGACGACACAAGCAGCAAACAAAGAGCCTCGGAGGAGAAGACGCCACAACTGTCAAAAAGTCGTGTGGAATTCGGAGGCCACCAAAAGCCCATTAATCTAACTCTATCAGGGAAGGGGGGGGAAAAAAAAAAAAAAGTGGACAGCTGGAGCATGGCAGCCTTGACAGCGCTGGGATTCCCTTGTCATTTTCTCCAAGGTCCGCAGATATGCGCCCAGCAGACGCGTGTAAGACGATTATTCAGCCCTTGCTTGTCAATTGTACCTCCTCAACCCGGATCAATGAGTCGTCGTTTGCGACCGGGGGCATTGTATCAGCGCTGGTCATTAATGTGCGAGCGCCACTCTATCAGCACCCGGCCCCAAATAAATCAAAGGGTCGGCCACAGAAGAAAAGGGGCTAATATTTCCTCAATAACCCCAGAGAGACGCCATGGAGGGATGCAAATTGCCTCCCAGGAGACCCTGGAGGGATGTGAAGGAGATGCTCGCTGGGAGGCAACGGGAAGCTAATGAGCATAATGGCAAATGTATACAAGAAAGAGTGGAGAAAAAAAGCCCCCTTTATATTCATACCAATTAATACAATCTTATCAATGGAGGTGTACTGTAAGAAGGAAGGCACATGTCTAACCCCGCTGCCCTCCCCTCTGTGAGCTTGCACCTCGTCGGGGTCTGTATTATTCAACGCCAGGGCCCAGGCTACGGTCATTAGCCCTGTGGGAGGTTGGGCCAAGGCCTGGGGAGTTAAGGAGATTTTAAAAACCACTCACTTCTCACATCAAAACAAATCGGGCCAAATCAAAGGGGCTCAAACATGTCCTTTCTTTCTAAAGGTGGGGGTTAGTCTAGTGAGTGAGGGAGGGAGGGAGGGAGGGAGGGAGGGAGGGAGGGTGGGAGAGAGGGACGGTGCCATTGTTGCCCGATTTCTGCAGAATAAACGCAAAAGGAGATAAGAGGTGAATATAAAGATAGGAGCGACCAAAAGTGGCACCATCAATCACACTGCAAAACAAGGATTATAGATAATTAGAGTGTCGTGACATGAAGTAATGTAAATCTAGCTCTTAATGGTGTTAAATGTCTTTACATAATAAGTAGAAAAGGATGACATCCCTACAATTAATCAATTAAGCGGCGCTTAACGACGGTGACATCCGTTGGTACTTTTTTTCATTAGCAGGATTTTAAATTTTTTTTATTTTTTGGGGGCGATTCTCCACTGCAGCTGCCGACATCCACATCAAAAACCTGACGGCATTAAACAAACCTATGTGTGTCCTGCAGGTTAGAGTGCATGCTCGGAAAATCCTCCCTGCCAGAGGTTTTACCAGAGACCATATGAAGAGTACGGCACCTTCTGCTGACACAAGAAAAGCCCTTTTCAGACTTTTATCAGTATATTCACTTAATTCCAATGCAAAAATTGGGAAGTTCATTTAAGCTTACACTTAAAGGTGTCGTATGATACCATCCTGCAATGTTTTCCAACCACCCCTGACAATATAATTCAGTTTACAAGTGTGCAAATGTTCACATTTACACAAGCACTGAATTAAAAAAAAAAGAAATCTACATAGATATACTGTATTTATTCCTACTCTTCTGTCTACTAGTCATTAAATTTGCTGCACGGTTACAAAACAGCCCATAAAGATGTGTAGAAATGACTCCTGTCACTTGACAGCACTATAAACAGAAACAGCGTTGAAACCGCTGTTTTTAAAGAGAAAAAATAATCAACACAAAAATACATTTAGAACCCTTATAACATCGTTATGCATAGGATAATCCATATATATAACAACATATGACATATATTACATTTCGAAATAATCATGTAGGAAATAATATTAATAAACTGTTAATATGTTTAATGCCAGTGCATTACTAGTATCACTGCTTCCTCTGTGTCATAAATACAAACCAATTATAAAGCAAAACATAAAAGTTGGACAAGCATTTGGGCTTTACAATGTTTTTTTTCTTGATCTATATAAGTCTGAGATCTCTTTACTTTTAGGTTAACCTTTGAAAAGTAAAAAGTAATGACTCCCCTACTGGAGCAGCAGTGGATCAAGCAGTATCTGAGTCCTTTAAATGTTAATTTTAAATGATTTACACTTAAATATTTATGTTTTGAAACTGTTATGAGATGGTCTAGGTACAGCCATGTCCAAAGAGTTTGAGAATGACACAAGGGCCAGCTGACACAAAGTCTGCTGCTTCTGTGATTTTGGATGTTTTTGGAAATAAAGAGAACCAGAAGCTATCCATCTGCAATTATTAAAAACTTGGTGAAAAAAAGAAAAGAAATGGCACCTTTCGAGGGTTCCTACTTTTATTTTAGGCACATATGATGCATAAAGAGATGCTTGAAGGCAAATAAAGTTGTAAACTATTTCACAACGATACCTTGAGGGTGCTCCCCAATGATAAAACAAAGTTGTATTTATATAGCCGTCACTGATAAAAAAAAGAGTGAGACGATGTTTGAGGAAGCATTTGAAATACCCGACTTCACAACAAAGAGGCAGAAGAAGAAAGACTGCCTCCGTCTATCGTTTTGAAGGTCATTTATTGGGACGGAGGAATACACCTGACAGCAGCTGATTGGAGCAGGATTTGCCTCCTGGAGCTCGCCGGGGAGACTGAAATGAAGGTTAATCACTATATAACTTTCTACATGTATAATCCTACACTTCATTGTTCATTGAGCATGTCGGTGGAAGCCCTTCCGTCAGCAATAATTGCACCTAACCTGTGCCCCGCGTGCTCAAATCTCTGAAATATCACATCCAACTCTGAGAATAAATGGGAAAATTATTGAGGAAAGTGCTGAGCTCAACCTCGGAGAGGCAGCGCAGAGAGAAAAGGGGGTTAGCCGCCTCGCAGCTCATGTCCACTGGAAGCTGGCTAATCCCAGCCCCTCAAAGATGGGAGTTGTTTGGACTTGGAGGATTTTCACACAGATAAATACAAGACTGAGCTGATTTGACTTGTTAGCATTGGATTAAACTTAAAGCACAAGCCGGAAGCATGTATGGTGATGGTATAGAAGTAACTCTGGCACAATTAGCTCAGATAAAGTGGAGGTGCATTATATTACACCTCAAAAAGTGCAAATAAACCACCTGTGCTATGAATTTTATCACTATTCATCCACACAATGGTTTAATGTCGAGCTGCATGCAATGTTTAACATGCAGGGTGTTTCTGCCTTTTGCTGCACACAATATGAACACACACACACACACACACACACACACACACACACACACACACACACACACACACACACACACACACACACACACACATTACACAGGCAGCTGATACTGGTTTCCATCCTTTTAGAGTGAGGGCTGAGAGCATCAGTGATCATATTCTGCCCCTTAGTGGAAGAAATGGTTCACAGCCCAAGTGAGAGAAGATAACAGGAATGGAGGGAGTGGGCGGGGAGGTGGAGGGCGGGGGGGGGGGGGGGGGGGGGGGGGCAGACCAGGATGGCGGACAGCTCACGGCTCAGCGCCTCATTCAGCCTTTGATAGGCGGCGACAATCTCACCTTCCCCAGAATTAAGATTCAAGTAGCTAAAGTCTCCTTTAAAAGGAAATTCCTCTGCAACACCGAGTCACTCCTGCTTTTCCTTAAAAGAAGGGAGCCCCACTCAATTTATATGTAAATTCAGCATTGTGAACGTGAAAAAAAAAAAAAAATTTCCAAACTAAAAGTAAAGAAAACTAGAAAGTGAAAGATACTGTGGTTTGCGTGTTGTCAACATTAAATGTCTTCAAAAGCTTCTTTTTGGGGAGGATTTCCCCTCCTCTCCATATAACAAGGATGTACGTGTCAGAGAATCAGAACACAGGGATGAACCCCTCGCCCTCCAAACTCATCTGAGATGGGTTCCTGTGAATGCTTCTCTGTCGAGCTGCCGTCGCAAATTAAGAAAATGAAAAGTCCTCTCATATCTCCACATTGTTTGATTCAGCGGCGGCGGCGGCGCATTGTTAAATAAAATGCAAGCAAGAAAAAGACAAAATAATACCTGCTGGGATTACAACTACACATGCAAGAACAAATAAAATGTCTACTGGAAGTATATGAGAGGGGGACAAAATTATTGTAAACAGAAGTGGCATTGTACAGTGACTGCATTTTCTACAAATTTTGCATTAAAAGAGACAAAAAAAACCTGGATAATTTATAGAAATTTGCGCTTTGTGAGACTAATAAAATCAAAGCATCAAATAAAGTGCAGCACTTTTTTTTTGTAACAGATTCTCTCCCCCAAAATGACACTGATGTACTGGAAGACGACTCTGACGCTGCATCAAAACAACAAAATATAATCAGTCAGTCACAGTTGGCATGACAACGTTTTCGCTTCAGAAAGCTTTTTGCGTTACGCAGCTACAGCAACATTTTGAAAACAATACCTGATACCAGGGAAACAGCAGGATCACGGAAAAATTATGTAGTTTTCATCTTGGGCCACTAGTGGGTGCTGATGTTTTTTTGTTTAGTTTTTTTGTAATCAAACCACACATACAGGTAGAGAGAGAACAATACACTATAAACATCAACAATGCAGAGTACACAAATATTCATATGGACCGATTATAAAGGTTGATTGTTATTATGATGACTCTCAACTATAAAACTACGAAGTCCCAGGAGAATACGGACTGGGAGTCATGACACTCTGGAGGCAAACGTTGTTGTTATTGTTGAGCGACTCGCAGATGTGCAGAAGAACTATTTACTACGGTCATGGTACAAATACGCAGTAGCAGCATTTTTGAAAAGATCCCCCTTTGGAATCCATTTTCAAAAAGTTGCCTTTTTAGTGGCTCAAGGCACCGTTGTCATGGAAGCAGACAGCTTGATAATATAACGGGGCCTAAGAATAGGTGAAAGGAAGGTAGATACTGAGCAGGTCACCAGTCGATCACAGGGTGAAAACAGAGAAACAAACACACATGGGCAATTTAGGGTCACCAATTTACTTCACATGCTTCATATGGACTTTGAGCAGTGAGCGTTTCTACCGTTTACACGGAGACGGAGCCCGAGAATTGTCAAAAAGTTACGTTTTCCTGTTTCCGTGTTCTCAACCCCCAAAACACAGCGAAGGTTTTGCATTTTCACTCGAAAACGTTGCAGTGTACACAGAGCCTCAACGTTACCTGTGATTCTCAAATAATCAAGTTTCAGGCACCAAAAGTACTTTGATTTTACTTAAATATTTCTGAGAAGTCCAGACACCCGTTTTGAAACTATGTCAGGCTTACACAGCTAAAGATCATTTAGCACAACAAGAGCAAAGTACGACCGGAGATATCGGTTCCGTTTATGCTGTAGAACTCTCATGAGCTGAAAAAGGTACACGCATAAGCAGTATTTGATTAGGTTTACATGGTAGAAATATTTCTTATAAACAGCAACAGCTGTCCTTTCCAAAAACAATGACTTCATGCCGTCCCAACAACATAATCTCAGCTGCAGTATGTACAACCAAGTATAGTTGGTTAAATTTGAGCAATAATGATACTTTAACACTCGTGAAAAACTTATTTGCACAAAACAAACACAGATTAGGTTTTCACTCATAAAAAAAAAAAAGACTTTACTTGGTTCAGACATATTTCATGTTATTCAAAGAAGGTCTGATTTACTTCAAAAAACCTCCATCTGTGACATTGTTGTATGTAATTTAAAGTAAATACTGACTTCTCTGCCATTGCTTTACTGTGTTTCCTCGATGTGGAGTGTGTAACCTACTCTCATACGTGCGTATTGATACAAAAATGTCCCTCTCACGTTGAACCTACATGTTAATTGCTTATATTCTGAATTTCATGTTAGAAATCCTGTGATTCAAAAGAGGTCAAGTCAGCACTATTAAATCCTTTTTGTTTTATCCATTCAATTATATTTTCTACTCTTTCAAGCATTCTTGGTTTTAAACTAACAATCAAAATGTCACAACAGTCCACATTTAGTGCACCATTAGCAGAGCAGGAAGAAAAAATGACAACAAAGAAGGTTATTTAAAGGAACTACATGATTTCAGATCTATTTTTATCAGTACCGTAAGAGGAAATTACTATGAGACAAACACAGATTCTTGAAGGAACCTTTTTCTTCAATGCACAAACTAAAACCAATTAAAAAAATACAAAAAAAACTCATCATTTCCCTGTCTCACTCCTGAGTTTTTACTGTCTGAATTCACAAAAGCCACTTGCATTTGGAGAATTAAACAAAGACTAGGGTATTGTAAACACTCGCTGTGTGTCAGTGATTCTGTTTCACACTGGAAAATAATCAACAGCCAGCTTGTCACTCCCCACAACCTGCCAAGTGTAGGAGTGGAAGCAGTGACACGTGTAACTGACATCTCAGATTTAATTTGACTGGTAATCACACCCAGCTATAGTTTCAGAGCATTTCACACATCTGAGCTACAGTTTTAGGTGTTAAGCTGGTAAGGAGACGCGCAACTGTGCCTCTGAAGAATAACACCTCTTCAGAGACGGTCACATTTTAGGTTTACGCTCCGCCATTATGATTATATTAACAGTGGCGAGGAAGAAAGTTCGACTCGGCGTATCAATTAAAACACGAGCCGCGTTCACTTTAAACTGACGTTTACCTCAGTTCAGTGGCGATCTGAAGTAAATTATAAACATGTGCGCTTCACTGCGCGCCACCTTGTTAAGATCCTCGGCTCAATCAGAAACCGTGAGTGGATAATATCCCTCCTAATAAGAGTCTGAAGTCTATTAATGTCACCTGTGTTTATCGTATTCGACAAGCTTGATTTGGATTGACATGTGATGTGACGAGCAAAATAAAACAAACAAAAAAAAGATGAATTTCCCAGCCTGTGTTGAGGAACTGATTCAGCCTCTTTGTTATGGTAAAACACAACAATTACCAGATAGAGAGACACATTCAGAATGTTTGCTGCACACTATACAGGCCCATAAAGCGTAAATGTGAAGGCAAATTAATGAAATATTATCACGACATGCTACATGTACCAAAAAAAAGTGTGTTTTAAAGGGGTCATATTACGCAAAATTCACTTTCTCATGGTTTTCGAACAATAATATGCGTCCCCGTACCTGGAATGACGCCCCAGAAATGAAGAAAGTCTGTCCTCTCTCTCTCTGGCTTGTTTATATTTTTAAAAAGTGTGTTGCTTCAACAACCGAATCAGAAATCAAACCCCGGTCCAACCCCGGTCCTGGAGGGCCCCTGTCCTGCATGTTTTAGTTCTCTACCTGAATCTAATGATGATGTCATCACCAAGGTTGTAAAAAAAAAAGCCCAATCACGAGTCCCTCATTGCAATCAGGTGTGTTGCAACTGGGAGAGAACTAAGACATGCAGGACAGGGGCCCTCGAGGACCGAGGTCGGACACCCCTGCTCTAAAGTGTCATTGGGGGTTTAGCCAATCCCAATCAAGGTAGGGCATCCCTTTGACCTACAACAAGGCAGCTCTGCTCTGGCACATGGCACCTCAACAGGAAGTACTTCCTCCTCTTCCCAAGATGGGCATGTGTGGGCGGAGAAAGTCCAGCTCACACAAACACAGCAGATTCTGAATGCAGCTTATATATTCCAATATTCAAATGGGTCAAAAATCAAGGAAAAGCTGGATTTGGGGCAATAAACCTTTTTGGACTAATGAGACCATATCAAATTGTTGAAAAGCTGTATAATATGACTCCTTTAATTGCTCATGGTTGTATTAGAAAATGCGCCGCACTCACTAGTGGCCTGACATGCAAACTACATGAAACAAAAATGTGAAAACAAAGTTTTCAGTGGATGTTGTTGAGTAAATGGGCCCAAATTAACGCGTCTGGAACAGAGGGTGCAAAGTATGCTGAAGGTCACTAAAACATTTTCTTTTTTGTAAACTTAACAAGAATCGTTGCTTCTGGAATGCTATGATTGTGGTCTTATGCTAAAATATATATATTTATAGACTCATTAAGTTTTATTTTCATCTTAAAATTATTGTTGTTTTGAAAAGATTTCACTGCTTGTAATGTCACTTTTCACACATTTTGAGGTGATAATGTGAGGCAGCCTTTCTAAATCTACTTCACATGTTACTGTGAAAGTTTCCTGGCAATACGAGATAAAATATGAAGAGTCTATACTACTGAGGTGCATTTCAGAATCCACTTTGGCTGTATTTTCTGTCTGACAGGAATGTTCTGACAGGTGTTCAGAGCTTTTCTAGAGATATCAGGAGCAGAAAATAATGTATAGTGTAAGAATGTGAATAAACAAAAGTAATGTGCAACTTTCTGCGGGAGACTTCCCAAAAAAACACCAAAGAATGACAATTAAATGACTGTGCCCTTCTCTAGGAACGTTAATCAGGCATGTTTTTAACGAGTAAAGGTAGTTTATAACACTTGTTTTAATGGTTAAATGTAAGAACTACAAATACAACCTGTTTGTTACTAGGAAACATGGGGTCATATTTTCATATCCTTCAAAAAAATTCTGGTTTTAAATTTCCAGGTTTGACAGAGAGCTGTCTATTTTCAAAACGTGAGGGTGAATCGTCACAGTTGCCGGCCTGCATGCAAGTCTGGAGCTCACCATTGGCGCGTGGAGGCGCTAGTCTTCAATGTCACTTTAAATCAAGCAGCCGCTCAATTTGAAGCAGCAACTGGCAAGATCAGCAGGAAGCTTATCTCAGGCCTGTGGTGGCTTCTGACTGAAGGTAATGTTTATAAACTGAATTATCTATTGTCAGCACTGTGTTGTTTATTGATGGTGCTGAGGACTGGAGCTCTTGTAGTATTCTTCCTTTTTTTTTTTTTTTATTCTGATGGTCATGCATTTTTGGTGTCAATTATTGGTTTGTTGATGCGTGTAAAACTATTTCAGAGGTTATTTTGTGCATATTAATGCTGCTGTATAGTTCGCACACTGACCTTAGAGACACATGTAACTTAATGCAAGAACAGGTTAAACTGTGACATCTGCATCCTGCACATAGAAATAGTGCAAGGAAACAGTAAGTCTATGCACAGCACCAGTCCAATAAGTCATATTGAGAGTAGGTCTTTGATCAAGTACTTATAAAACAGTAATATACAGTGCCTGAGGTGGAAACAGGATTGTTAAAAAAATAAACAAAACCAAAAAACTCTGTTCCCTAACTCGAACAAAGACCATTCAAAAAGTGTGATGGTCCTTTTATACATTAAATTCGATTTTATTACTATTTTCCATCAAGTCATGAGCCAGACATTGATAACGGCTGACTCCGGCTGTAGTCCCGGTGGAAACCAGCAGCAGTGAGCCTAATAGAAGAGAAACAACTGTGATCATGTGGATTTGAAGGCAGGTGGTTTAACGGCGCCAACGGTGATTCACTGGATGTGATGTCTGGAAAAACAAGCCGCCCGTTTTCCTCACCTCTGATACATTTCTGCAAACCTCCAGTGCACGCGCTGGGTGCATCTGATTACTAAAATATCTCATCTCTGCAGCTGCTTCTCAGCTGAGTTGCTAATTCAGGCCAGTGTACTCCCATTTAAGTAGTCCCAGGTGTCTTCATTTATAGCTGTGTAAGCAGCCAGCCAGGCCAACAGAGAACGTAGAACTGTTTGCTATGCTGAGCATTCTGGGACTTCAGGCATCTTGGTTAAAATATTTGACCTTGTCAAGTGACATATAATCAATTTGTGGATAACATGCCTCAACCATCTGATTTATTTAGTCGAGGCGTTGCCTCCTTCACTCTCCGCGGTATACTAATGCAGTAAAACCAACACTAGGCTGTTAAGCTGCCACTGACTTCTTTCTATAGCTGTGTAATCTCATCCTTAGACACCTGCAGGGAGTGATGGATTCACTTATGGAGGCCTACACTTTGATTTTACACAACCGCCATCCCTCAGCCAACAAAGGAATGAGATCCAAACTCCACACATCCATCGACTAACATGGCGGAGCCCTCATTTTGAGACCTATTAGCACTGCTCTTGTTTTTGTTATGACTGCTTCAGACAATTACTGTAATTTTCATCCGATTAAAAAAAATTAAATAAAAAATAAGCTTGACTGAAAAAAAAAAATATTCTACTCGATCAACTGGGAAAAAACTAAGGCAACTTTTTGTGCTCTTAAAGCTCCTCAGAGAGCCCGATAAGGTGCGTCTCAATGCAATCAAGTGTACCGCATTAGGAAAACACATAAAGTCAATACTACGCGGGCCTTATTTAGTCTGAGCAGCTCATTAATGAGCAGGAGATATAAGACAGTGTCCATGATGCACTCAAGGACAAATCAGTTTGACAGTCATGCATTGTTTAGAGCAGCGGTTCCCAACCTTTTTTCTTGAGGGACCCAAATACTTACCGTTGTAAACCGAGGTGACCCCGCCACCACCAAACCCTGCGCAATCACACACAAAAAAAAATATTAAAGAACCTCATCACACACTATTTGTAAAATACTTTTTTTTTTGTTATATTTTGTAAGGTTGAGTTCCTTTTCACTGAGGATAAACTCTTCGGGTTATCACATCATTTGACGGACTGGTGCCGCTTCAGCTTGCAGCTTCAAACTTTTTTTCGCCAGTTTTTCACCACAAAAGATTCATTCAGCTCTAATTTAATCCATTGCTTCTATAAATTACGCAGCCCCTGAGTGACCATAGAGAAAAAATAATAATAACACGCGGCAACAAGATAATAAGTTGTTCCCTCAAGTTAATAAATCCAGGGAACACGATCATTTAATTGATTGATTGAAATGAATTGATTGAAATGTTTATTTCGAATAAGGTACGAAAACAATAATAAAAAAAAAAGAAAATTAACAACAAAGTTTTCCTCTCAAATAAATAAATAAATGAATAACAGTATTATTAATAATATAAAATAAATCAAGAAAAACATCGTCAGATGAGTATTCGAAAAGGAGTGAGAAGAAGTAAAAATTTATTTACTCTCACCCCTTGTCACAAGTAAATAACATAATTACTTCCTTCCATCTCTTACATACATACACAGACACACACACACACACACACACACACACACACACACACACACACACACACACACACACACACACACACACACACACACACACACACACACACATACACACGTGTCCGGTGCAGCACATAGAATATATATACATACACGTCCATTCATACATATCTACAGACAGACATAAACACCTATACCCACACACAAGCCCACAGTGCAAGGAAAGAAACAAACAATATAAATAACTAAAAGAAATGACTAGACATTTGCCCCTAAAAATAGCCTAGTGATTGGCCACACCTTCTTGTTCCTCGTACCTTTTGAAAATCATATTTTTATATAGCATTTTAAACTATATAAATATATAATGGCCATGAGAAAGTAACGGTGCCGAATGAAATCCCTGGAGTTATATTGTAGCGGCGGAGGAATTGAGCTGTTGTGCTGCAGAGCTCCGGCGATGTCACACAAAGTCAGCTGCATCAGATAGAGAGTTTAAAAGCAGTTTCTGTTGTCGTTTTTTCACACTTCATCATAATATTATTGTAACTAACTTCACTTCCAGGTCTTGTATCCCGTTATGACTGGGGGCTGAGGTCTGCATGCAGGCTGCATTGTGTGTTTTTAGTAGGACTGAACAATGTTGGAAAATAATCTAGTTGCGATTCTTTTTCTCAATATTTAATATGCGATTATGTTTTCGAGGTCCTTTTCTCGTGTATTTTTCAACAAACACAAGCAATAAATCAATCCGTATTATAAGAAACAATATCAGATATATTATACATAAATTGTTCTTTCTTATAGGCGAGGCTTATGCTAAGATAAAGTCAAATGAAACATGTATTAATATGAAAGACAGTTTATTTATCTTCTACTTCAATTACAGATGTAAACTTACTAAATACTGTGACTTGCAGTCTTGTAAGCGTTCACACTTCCAATCCAATCCCGATGCTGTTCATTGTTTTGATGCTGCGATCAGTGCTGTTCTCCTCGGCGAGCTGGCGTTTTGAAACGGGGACGTCTTTTGACAAAGCGACCGCCTCGCTGTACAACTGCTTTGCAAACATCCACGTTGATGTGTTGCTTTGTGGTGTTTTGGGTGTAAAATCCGTCTAAACAGCAACATGTCGTCATGAAAAGTTGGATAGCACAGTGCTACTTCCCTAGCCTCAGGAAATCCAGTCCACAGTGTGCAGAGCAGCAGCAGGGAAACACTGTGGAGTCATTTCAGCAACAGCGAAGCAGACGAGGCTTCATGGATCAGAAATCTCCGCAGGTTGGATCGGAAATTTCCGATCCGTGAATTACGTTGATATCGGAACCCGATCCCGGATCGGATCGGCTCCATCCCTAAAAACCACTAGCCCGTTCGGGCAAGGTGGGCAGATGACACGCGCAGGACACGCAGGTCGTCACGTGACCAGATCACGTGAGCAGTCAAATCGCAGCCCTGGCGATCAAAAAATCCTGTTTTATAATATCGCGATATTATCACAAAGGCAATTAATCGTTCAGCCCTAGTGTTTAGCCGTAAAATGTGCTTTTTAATGGCGCTTCATGTGAAAGAGTACTTTTGTTGTTGTTGATCAGCGTGTGTTTATGTAGGTTGCCATAGGAAACGGCTGTAGAGCTGCGTTCTATCATTCTACACCTCCATTCCTCCACGTTGAAGCAATTGATCCAGACACATCCAGAAATAAAGTGAAAGAAGCAGAAATCCACAGTGTAATGCCAAAATGTTGAAAGTTAATCCCAAAGCTCATTCATTTATAGAAAAGAGGTGAAACATGATTCGGCGCTGCTGAGAATTAGATCCTCTCTTTTTGGACCAAGGTGAGTTTAACATGTCTGTATTTCACATGCTTTAGTTAGAAAACACCAATATTTAACGTGGTCCACATCATTTGATCTCAAAGCGTCCATAACAGCAAATATGACGGGGATGGTGGCGACATTGGTGCAAAAATAGAATGCGAGGGAACGAGACAGTAAGTCGTCAAGTTAATAACTTCAGGGGACGAGTTACTATCTCATGGCCAAGGATTAAATTATCTTGTTTCCTCGCATTATTAACTTGACAGAACGACTTATTGTCTCGTTCCCCCACGTTATTTATTAATTTTTTTTTCTCTCTGGCCACTCCGGGGCTCCGTAATAAACCGTAATACTTTTGTGACATAAATTAATTAAATTCCAACTCATCTATTTTTAAGACATTAAAGATGTTACACCCCTTAAACCAGTGGTGTCGAAGTCATTTCAGTTCAGGGGTCACATGCTTTGTGCTAAAAGAGTGCCATAATAACCTTTACATTTAAACTTAAAAAATTTTCTTTATAGTGTTTCAGAGTGTACATGATGAAAGTCGCTCCACAAAACCAAACAATTACTACTGAAAATCACGCAATTAGAAGCCAATTCTAATGAAATCTTCTGGTGCAAAATACAGCGAAATGTCCCAAAAAAAAAAAAAAAGCAAGCTGTTGCATTATGCATGTTTTTATAAGCTCACCCTGGCAGCACGGCTTTGAGGGCTAGTTTGAGAGCAACGGGGTGGCTATCTTTCATGGCAGCATCACCAATATCTCAGCTCTGGTTTCAGTGTTGTGTTGTGTTTACTACGCTTAAAAATGTGTTAAAAAAAAAAAAAAAATCGATGTTTTCTTGGAAATCTTTACACTTTGCTTGGTAGTTTGTCGGCCGGATTGTTTGACACCCTTGCCTTAAAATCAATTGGGCTTCATGCTTCACCCCCAAGGATACTTGTGTAATTATGAACAAGACTAAATAAAAAATGACATATACTGTAAAATAGATGGCACCAGATATGTAACTGTACAAATATAACAGCACTTTATTGTAGGTCATTGACACTGTCTTTATAGCTAACGCCCCAATTGAGAATAACAGCAGATGTTGCCATTTGTGGCGGTAATTACATGTTGATTCCATCCAACCACACAAATCTATCAAAAATACACAGCTTGGTTTAGGAAAAGAGTCTGTGTATTCGGTGTTGAAACATCGGACACGAAAATTCATATAAATTCCTGGGTAAGATTTACTACCCCCACAGTACTTCCCTCCTTCCCCAAACAGACTCATTTACGGCTCAAAATTGCAGATAAGCCACTTTACACGGTTACCTTTTCTTCTGTTTTATAAATACAAGGGCCAGTAAGTCTCACCACAAATGGGTCAATGTTGCATCGAAGCAACGTGGTAATATTTTAAATCAGGGTTTCCAGCAAAGTAAAAAAGATCTAATCTTAATAAGAATATTGCCCAAAAAATATCTATAGTCCCACCTAACTCATGCCTTGACATCCACGTAAAAGTATCTTGACGAACCTCACATATAGCAAACTGTTCATGAGTACTTGTAGACACAATCAGTCGGACCTGCTGAAAGTTTACCTGCATGAACAGGCACCGCAATTACACGAGCACACAGCCTTATAAACTGATCTACTGTGGGACTCATCGACAGGCATGCCCAAAACTTCCTATACTGCATATGGAATATCAGGCGAGTGTCTTCCGGGTAATGCAAAATAAAGTTTATGCTAATTGTTGCGATGTAAATGTAATTCGCTCTGCCTACCGTCGGCTGTACGGATGTTGATGCGCGCAGCATCAAACCAGAGGCTGTGCGAAAGTGGTTTGTGGCCATGCATAGCATTCACACTTATCCTTTTCATATGGAGTATAAATTAGGCTTCGTGGCATTTAATAAGTACTTGTATCGGTACTCAGTGTTGGGAAGTAGCTTAAGTTAGTATTTTCACTTGTACTAGTCCTTTCGAAAAGTTATCAGTGCATCCCTTGTTGTTAATGGTTGTCAGTTTTTAACATGTTTGCGAAAGCGTTATAACTCCGTCTCGAGCAGAGAAGCTGCTGTTACTGTGGCGAGAGGCATTTCCTCAGCTGGCGCCACACAGCTCTAATTTACTGACCTTTTTACGAGATAT
This sequence comes from Lipophrys pholis, assembly GCF_963383615.2. Lineage (NCBI taxonomy): Eukaryota > Metazoa > Chordata > Actinopteri > Blenniiformes > Blenniidae > Lipophrys > Lipophrys pholis. Next base: position 25,241,893 of record NC_137640.1, on the reverse strand, counting down.
TTTCTCAGTTGTACCTCAGGCTTGCATAAACAGCACATTCTGTATGCTTGTATTTCTTTTTTTTCCACTATTGTGTTGTGGTTAAGTTCAGATTTACTTACTGTAAAGCTCTAATAACTTTCTCCACCAGCACACACAACTACACAGGACCACACTTTAGTTTGTGCTTGTGGAGGCTCAGCAATCTGTCCTAAAATACATAAAAATCCTCATTTGAATAAGTCTGTTTGCACGTGATGACACTTATAAAAGTAAACGAGTAAATCTAACACTAAAAGAAAACTATATATTTGTGTGTGTACAATTTACTTAAGATGGAAGATCTTAGTAAATCAGATTCAATGAGCAAATTATATTTACATTAACTTGACACAATTAGATTCATTTGTGCAATCTAACAAGCCTTTACTGTCCGAGATCAAAATAGATGGTGCAGATAGTGCAGGTGTAGATAATGCAGTGGCCTATGAGTGTATGTTTGGTTATATTTCCCAAAAATGTACAAATCATTTAACAACCTGTCACACACAATACAAAAAAAATGCTGACAGCTCATAAAAAGGAACTGTTATTGCAGGTCAAACACAGTGAACCCTGAACAAACCAAGCACATTGCAACCCTGCATCAGGGTTGGATGTGTTTGGAGCTGAGTGTCCCTTCATAAACGCTTCCTCAGCAATGTTCTACGGCCTTAGAAATCTCGACGCGTCACTTCTACCAACACTCGACTATTTCTATTTTATGTGAGCCTGTGCTGCACACTTATTTAAAAGAGTAAATTCAAAGGGATGAACTTAGGAAATGTCAATCATAGCAGTTATATGTGCTTTAAATGACTTGATGGAAGGATCCTTTAAAACCTGCAAGACCAAGACCGAGGGGCCCCAGCAGGTCAAAGGGCATTAAAGTGACTCACAGCAGTCACAAATAGACACACAACTATGACAAAGAGATGCCAAATGACCACAAAGAGACACAAAACTACAACAAAGATGACATAAAGACCCTTTGTGTGACTTGGGAGGCCTTTTAGCTGCTCATGCCCAGGGGCCAGCTGTTCTATAATCTGCCCATGTTGTTAGCTCAGGGGCTCCCGTGCATTCAAACACACAAAGGGAGCAAAGTTGGGCCCTCAGTGTAGTAAATGAAGCTACTTTTTATACGTCCATTCCACCATTATTCCTCTATTCATTTGTCAGCGCACATCACTTTTCAGATAAATTGATAATATCACTGCCTTTCATATTGGAGCTCATCAATCATAGTTAATTCACTGGTTTCCAGCCTTCCAGGCTTCTGGATCGATTGGGATTGTTTGAAACAAATTTTAGCAAGTAAAATTGATTTAGTGCCAGTTATCACAGTGGTGGGGAGTTATTTCAGTTGGGGGCGCTGCCATTTTCATCCATTTAAAATTTGTTGGATAATTTGCAATACATGCTGCTTTGACAGAGTTTAGCCTTAGTTATGCATTTATTTGTAGTTTGTCTGAACATGCAAACTTAATTATGACTAATGGTATGAGAAACAGTGGCAGCGTAAAAGTAACAGCATAAATCCAGCAGTTATTATTCAGTTATAAACAAAGACCACTGACTCTAGAGGAGACATATTCACACAAGGAGCATTAGCCATGTCCTGATCCATGACAATACAGCTTAACCAAATAATATACAACCGTGCACCAGATTGACAGAATATATTCTAATATTAATAATATCAATATTGTACAATCAATACAGTAGTACAATAGTGTTATTATAAACCTTTTGGATTCATAGACATGAAGTAGCTGCTGATGTGTTAACGAAGGATTGAAACTTACTTTGCATCTGTATGTGGAGCTTGTAATAGTCACATCTGTTCCACTTATGGTTTTGAACTACCAACCTCAACTCACAGCCTCATTCAGTTCAAGGGCCACATCCACCGTTAAAGCACAATGAGGTGGGACCTCAAATAAATAATGTTAGTGCAAAAAGTATTAGTGTATTCAGTAAATCCTAACAGTTGAACTTTTAATTATCATTTTCAAGTGAAAGTGCAAAACTTCCATTGTGTTATGGCGTCTATTTACACAACTACGGTGCTGGGAGCCACTGAATATGCAACTTTTACAAAACGGCTCCCATGATGGAACTTTTACAAAACGGTGCAACTCTGTCTCCATGGAAACTGCAGAAAACACAACTTTTCTGAAACGCTGCTGCTGTGCATGCGCACCGCGGTCATGGTAAATCCTTCCATAAATGCGTGAGGAGATTGACAGTAACAACAATGACAGCCTAGCGCATGTGCAGAAGAACCATTGACTACGGCCGTGGTGCACATTTACGGTAGCAGCATCTCCACTGTACAGTACATGGAGAGGGAGCCCGAGCGATTTCAGAAAGTTGCATTTTTGTCCGTTTCCACGGAGGCTGAGTAGGAACACTTTTGAAAAGTTCCAGTTTGGATGCCGTTCCCTAGAAGTCGTGTAAACATTACGAGACCACTATCACATTCATGTCTACAGGCAATTCAGCCTCACCTATTAATATTCAAAACATGCTTTTAGGCAGTGGGACGAAACCAGAGGAGCGACCTGTAGAAACCCCACATGACGGGAGAACATGCAACCCCCATGCAGTGAGGCCAGGCCAAGGCTTGGACAGATAAAGTTCTCATTATGAAGCAGCAGTAATTGACATAAATTTCATATAAAATTATTTTAAAAAACAAATCAGCAATGATATGATTCAATGTAGATATATGTTGTGGATTTGGGGTATTTCTTTATTGAGTTAATGCACATTGATGAGTTAGAATAAGTGTTAACCTCAAATGAGCAGTTAAAGCCAGACCACATTGATCACTGTAAACTGCTCTTTTTTTTTTAATTATTAAAAAACGACTATGTTCTGCAAAAATGAGCAACATACCAATAAATGTAGAGTAGTTAGAGTAAACAGCTGTCTGGACTGAAATAACGTCATGCAACCACCACAGCAGCTTCCTGCTGTGTGTTCATGTGCGCCAGGCTCTGCGACACCGCTGCTGCTGCGCGCACTGACACACAAACACTGTGACACGCAATGGCTCAGCACTGAAGCCCCTCTAACTTCAGTCAGGACCACGAGGCTGCACCTGCCACGGTCACCTGCTCACTGCGGTGTTTCACCTTGACGCGCTTCGCCCGCGCGACACGCACACAACCACCGCACCTGGCCGCGACGCATCCGGCGGCGCGTCAAGGCGGTGCGGTGCGGTGCGACGCGGCGCGGCGCGGCGGCACTTACCGCAGGACGGAGCCGCTCGTATCCTCCAGCTGTGTCCCCGCGTCTGACAGCGTCTCTGTCCCCGCCTCCTGTTAGCCTGGCGCCATTTTGCTGTGAAACGGTGAAGGTTGGTGTGGAGGAGGGAGAGAAATGAAGCGTCACTGCACGTTCACACCTCATGTCCCGCCAAGTTCCTCACCCTAGTACAGTACCCGCACCCCACCCCCCACCCCCCACCTCCCCAATAAAAGGAAAAAATGTGTGTGTGTATATATGATAGAATAAAATCATGTTAAAAAACCTGGAGTTTGGTTCTCATTTTCGAGATTAAAGTGATAAATATTTTTAAAATAGCCCAATAAACAACTGCATGGGGACTTAGAAGTTTGTAAATGAGCCATGTGATCTTGACCTAATTATTACTCAGTTATTCAGGGACAAGATGGAGCAAATATTATACAAACCCGTGAAATGGGTCATTTTTCACATTCAACTAATTTGTTGCCCAATATGCGAGAAATTTGCACAACCATACCATTTACACGGAATGGCTCCAAAAACAGAAAAATATCCACCAAGACGTAGCTCCTAGGTTCTTGATAATGCCAGAGGATGATTCTATTTATTCCACCTTTGTTTTACCAGGCAGGTCAATAGAGAATCAACTCTCATTTACCATCTGACCATGAGACAGCAAAAGAGACACACAAAAACACATAGGTACATGCACTCTTTTAAGACAGAAAGTAGTATTTACAGGTCGTATGGTATCTGTGAAGCACGTGTAGAAAGTGTCAAGGTCTGTTGCAGATGATTCCAGTCAGTTGCAGCAGATAACTGACATGAGGAAGCGACCAAAGGAGAGGTGGGATTCAGGTATGATGAATCTACTAGAACACAGACTGCAATTGTGAATATTGATTAAGGACTGTAACTATAGAATTTTCCCAACAAGTATTTTGTAAATGAACTGAAATCCGTGAGTTTGTCTCTGTCCAGTTAATCAGGGAATAACTCCAGGCAGCAAAGGTGAGTGCTGATTGGAGTTCAGTTTAGAATCCAGTTAAGTGACGTCGAATGTAACGTAGTCGTAGAGTTACTGATTCACTGGATTCTAAACTGAACTCCAGGCAGCAAAGGTGAGTGCTGATTGGAGTTCAGTTTAGAATCCAGTTAAGTGACGTCGAATGTAACGTAGTCGTAGAGTTACTGATTCACTGGGGTTTTCACAGAAAATGACCTCTAAAATGACATGGCCGAGGTCAGAGGACAATGGACAGACTGGATGTGACAGAAAGACCAAAGTAACTCAGATAACCACACGTTACAACCTGAGTGTTTCCAACAGGGTGAGTTGAAGCTGATGTTCTAGCATCAGAAGACCATGCCGGTGTCTCTGCTGTCAACTCGTAACCATGAGGTTTCAGTTCCCACAGAGCTGCCAATAACAGCCCAGAGAAGACTGGAAGAACCTCAAAAATCTGACGGGTCTCCATTTCTGCTGCCGCACTCAGATGGTTGACCCGAAATTATTGAAATATCATGAAAACATGAATAGATCCTTCATTGTCTCAGCGGTTCAGTCTGGTGGTGGTGTAACTGTATGTGACACACCAGGACATCATGGAGCCTGGGGGCCGTACAAGGCCCTCTGGATGTGCTTTACTGGCACTAAGAGCGTCACTGGGGAATTGTAACTAATTGTAACTAAACTAAATGAAGTTTAGTGTGCATGGCAGGTCGTATTTCATTACATTTAAATGGTCAGTGTCATCGGCCATCGGTTCATTCGTGGTTGCTACATGGTGTCTCACACCTTTATTGGTTCACCGTGAAAAAAATACCATTTTTATTTTCTTGCTTATTAAACTTGGAATTTAGAAAAATCCATCTGTCCGCTCGCCGATCCATCCACCCACTTATCCATCCATCCCTCCACCCACTAATCCATCCATCCATCCATCCATCCATCCATCCTGATATTGGCAAAAAGAAGGAGTTTTATCTTCTTTTGTTTATTTGTGAAATCCAAAAAACAATGAAACTGTTCAAAAAAAAGGGGGGGGGGGGGGGGTATGTGAATCCAAAACTCTTCAAAATTAATTTGCATTCAATACTAACATCGTGTCGCATGATAATTCTGTAATTCACATACTCGAAAACACACAAATACTTTTATATAATTGGTTTTAAAAATAAGGGTATACATTAATTTGCCTCTAGGTTGAGTTACCTTAATCCACCAAAGACACAAAATCAGAAAAAAAAAACTAAAAACTAACTGAAACATACATTTTTGTTATATTTCAAGCAAACACTACGGATTGTAGAAAATATGTAAAATAGCCTTGGTACTATGGGTCAGCTTTCTTTTGTTGTCCCTTCTGGATTTACCGAACCACAGCAGCGTCTGCCACCATGTGTAAGGACTTGAAGTACAAGCAGGACGTCAAGAGTTACATTTCACAGGACGTGACCTTGGGCTGAATTTTAAAGCAGACCCAATGAATGAATGAATGAAGCTTCACTGGTGAAAATATGTTACTGTTGTATATTTAATGTCCAACTGCTCTTGTACAAGTGAAGCAGTGAGCTTTAACCCTCATTTAAATTGTAGAATAATGATGCAGAATGCACACTGGAAAAAAAAAAATGCATTATTAATGGTGCCTCGTGGTTTCTCTTGCAAAAGAGCTGTTTCCATGTTTTCATTAGAAAGTCATCAGGCTTTTCAAATTTAAAGCCATGCCACCATCAAAGACTTTTTTAATACCATCCAGTATTCCTGGAAAAATACACCTAGTCACTAGGGTGGTTACCCAGAGCTTTTTCTGCTCTGAAGATTTCAGTTTGGATCTGTGCATTTAAAAAAAACTTTCCAGGATCCAGTCCTAGCCGTGAAAAATGTCCATTCTTTTTTTATCTTGGAACTTCCTGCTTTTCTACTTTGCTGATAAGGAGAGCTCCTACTAGTGTTTTGGTTTACTGATACGTTAAAGCAGGTCCCATAACATTTAGCTAATGAACAAAGTGACACAAGAAAGAGTGAAAGAAGAACTAGACTTGACTTCAAGGTCTGTCTTCAATCTTCAATGTTCCATGTGGCACGAGAAGTTCGTTTTGGAAAAGTTTCTCGTTTTACACGACAACATAAATGCTGAAAAAATGTTATTTTCATGTTGGGGCGACTACTGGGTGCTGTTATGTGTTTTTGTAATGAAACCACACACACACGTGCACAGACAATAATAGCTATGAACAGAGGCGAGTACACAGAAATTCGTAGGGACGGACAACAAAGTTAGATTGTACTAAACTACCAAGTCCCAGGAGAATATGGACTGAGAGTCTTGACACTCTGGAGGAAAACATTGCTGTTATTGTCCATCAACTCCTGCATGTATAGAACTATTTACTATGGCCGAGGCACACACGTGCAGTCTACAAGGAGACGGAGCCTGAACGTTTTCAAAAAGTTGCGTTTTCCCCCGTTTACACGGAGACGGAGTCAAAGCGTTTTTGAAAAGTTCCACCGAGGGAGCCATTTTCGGAAAGTTGCATTTTGCTTTCCAATCGGACCCCCAAAATGCAATGACAGTTTTTTTTATTTTCACTTGAAAATATTTTTGTAGAAACAGAGACTAACGGTGTCATACGTATGCAGGCTTTCACAAATTAAAAAAAAACCTGATATCAGATATTAAGGTCCACCAATAAACATTGGTTTAGACTGTACAACTTAAACTGAGCCGCATATTTAACGTCACGTGTTATTATCGGTTTCGTGTTTAAAAGACCGACTCAGCAAGTTCGTCACAGGGTGAAGTCGCTCAGAAGCAACGCGATGATTCGCTTTCACCACTTTTAAATGTGGAGCCTGAAAACGCGTCACCTTTTCTCAGCTTTGTCAGAACAGCGCTGCTAATTCTCCACTAAACACAGTGAGTTCAGCGGCTTTTTAAAATCTCGCTCCTCGTTCCATGAATAATTTGTGTTTTGTCAGGGCGCTAAGAAAGCTCAGCTAACGTGTGGGCGCTGCGCGCGGCCATGCTTGATTGGAATGGTAATTCCCACATTCGCAAACAAATGAAATATTAACAGGATCAAGCAAACAACCAGCAGATTTTTCGGTGTAGGCCTACATCACACCAGTAATTGCTATTATCAGCCAGAATCCGTCCTCAGACCACCGAACGCATTCCGCCCCCCAAAAAACTGCTGAATATTTATCAAGTGGGCAAAATATGACTTATTTATTTTAGCTAAATTATTTAAAGTGTGGAATACAGACGATTAATCATTCATACCGATATATTGAGAAACTGTAAGACATAAATATTTGTGCATAAATATTTATCTACTCCTTGCCAGTGTGTATTAACTCTTGGTTTAGCTCCTTTATTCAGCGGAGATATGTTTCTTTCAAAGCTATTTCCAAGTCACTTACTGTATTTGTGCTCGCCTGGCTGTGATCTGAACTCATCACTGCACCCACCTCGGTGGCAGAAAACACAAAGCAACTCCAAGACGTCTGTTTTGTGTGCGCGATATCGGGATTGACACAATCCTTCTGTTTCCAGAGCATGAAGTAATTCTTTTAATGGCCTGCCAAGTGCGCGCACTCCAAAGTTTGATTTTGCTCTGCAAAAATGAGAGCAAAAATCTCCAACAATTTATTATGCTGTTTGTGCCTCGCTTCGCTAGTTATCGTCTGCAATTTATTTCCTACCTTGGGGTACGGCGAGCCATTTTTCCCCATTTTCAGTGGCTCACTTTTTTTTTTTTTTTCCTTCCTTGATCCTGCACGCTGCTGACTAAACTCCTGCCTCCAGCCATGGTGTTGGAACATCACAGAAAACTACATCATTATGCTGAAGCTGGTTAACAAAGAGAGGCAGAGAACTGGTTTAAATCACAGGGCACAAGGCAGAGTTGTGAATTACCCAGTTCAGCCGCTCGCATTCATGAATTCTCTGTCTGGTGGCGCAGGTGAACAGCCTGGCTAATGAAGGCTTTTCCAGGCCTCTGCCTGAATTCAAGGTCAGTACCTGACCACCCCTCCCTCCCACTCGGTGAATTGGAGCTTTGTAGTTGAAACGCGAGTTCCACGACCACATCAGCGATGACCTTTTTTTCCAGACATTTACTGATACATAATTAACACCAGCGGTCTCCCGATGTCTCGTGACTCGTCTTTCCAGAGAAAGTCTTTTTAATTTCACAAGCAGAGCCCTCTTGAAGCATCAGCAATAGTATCAGAAATAATCCAACATAAATAAGTAAATCGTTACGATTATGAAAATTACGAACACAGTTTTAAGTCATATGATTTGAATTATTTTTAAACAAATGAAGGAACTTGTAGAGCAGCAGAGCTAATCTCTCTCTCTTTTTTCTGGGATTAGGATTAACCAAATCTGTGGTCTCCAGTGATGGACAGCCGGATTACTATGTTTTCAAACTCCTGTTTAATGCTGGAGGATCACTGCAACAATCCTGAAGTAACTCAGTAACTTCATGTCCCACTTCAAGTACCATAAAGTTCTTATTTCCATTTGTGGAGAGTGAGAGCTCACTTCCATATAGCCAAAGTCCTGCTTGCTGGAATTTAATTTAATTTAATTTAATTTAATTTAATTTAATTTAATTTAATTTAATTTAATTTAATTTAATTTAATTTTATTTTATTTTATTTTATTTTATTTTATTTTATTTTATTTTACTTTATTTTATTTTATTTTATTTCATTTCATTTCATTTCATTTCATTTCATTTCATTTCATTTCATTTTATTTTATTTTATTTTATTTTATTTTATTTTATTTTATTTTATTCAATTCTATTCATATAGCACCAAATACAACACAGTCATTTCAGGACACCTTCCTAGAGAAAACCCAACACCTCCACATGGGCAAGTATAGGAGACGATGGAAAGGAAAAACTGCTTTTATCAGGACGAAACCTGCAGAACCAGTAATAAATAAATAGTAAGTAATAAATAAATGATCCTAATTCTGAAAACACAATCATGTTTCAAAGCATCAAACAAGTCTCGCCCATAACGACGTTATATAAAGTTTCACACTTTATGAAAAGGCAAGACAACTGGAAAGAATATATTTCTTGTCAATCTGTGTTTGAAATGTTTTTCAGAGGATCCAGAGACGCTTTTTTTTGGTTTTTCCACTAGATTTGGCTTTTGAGAGACGTTTTAAAATTGCAGAGGTGTAATGTATAACAAAAGGACAAAAGATGTGCTTACTGACCTTTCAGCAGAACACCGCTTACCACTCTCCAAGAAATCCTGGCGGGAAGATGGGGCTCAGCTTTCTACCTTTGTACTTTGTAAGAGAAGAAATGTCAGAACATCATCAGATTCTTGAAGTACACGTTGTTATCATGCATGCCGGAATGAGCCCAGTTTGTGTTTCACTCATTTAAACCATCTTGGGATTGTTATGTTTATTTAGATTGTTTATTTATTGTTTATTTAGATTGTATTTGGAGTTGAAGGACTCCTTGATAATATTATTCTGGATCATCCTGGGCGAGTGCTTCAGCACAATAAGAAAAGAAAAAAAACATTCTTCTGATATTATTCGATTTTCAATTACAGCAATAACAGTAGGACAGAGATTAAGGCGCCGTTTCCATGACAACGTCTTTGCAATTTCATTTCTGAAAAGTTTTGCGTATACATGCCAACAACGTGCGTTTACATGGAAACAACAGAAAACCATGTAGTTAGTATGTTGGGCCACTAGTGGGTGCTGTTGTCTGTTTTGCTAAATGAAACTACACCCACTGAGAAGACTCAAAATGCAACAAAGGTTTTGCGTTTCCACTTGAAAACATTGTCGTGTCAACGGGGCCATAGTCAAATGACTCCTTACAGTAACTTCTGACTATGAGGATGACCTGTCATGAAATTAGATTAAAAAAAATTATCAATTGGCTGATACAAGGTTTATGAACTAAGCATGAATGTTCAAGATTTGAGCTTCATGATACTGTTGCTGTGAAAATGAATAACTTGATTTAATGTGAAATTATATATTATATGATTATAGAATGGTTAGGGTGGTGAAGATGAAAATCTGGTATTAATAAGATATTTCACACCATCAGATCATTTGCTGTCCCGTAACGTAAGCACTACAACCAACCAACTTTTGTTATCAAAAAAGTTTGACAGCTAAACAACTAACTCTGGCTCAACTAAACAACTTTCATGTCTCGTTTTTTTTTTTTTTTGTATTCTTGCGTTTTACTCTCCTTTTTAAATGTGAAGCACTTTGAGCTGCATGTTATATATGAACGCTGCTATAATTATTTTACGATGACAACAATGTTGTTAACGTGATGAATGCATTTGCAGTGTTTACTCCACCTCGACCACCCCAACCGTCTGAGATGAAAACTTTCTGGCTGCTTTGACATCCCACTGAGCAAGCTACATCCATAGACGTCCAAGACAAGTTGAAAACACGTCCGTCCATCCAGGCCGTAATCTGGACGTCTATTTGACAACCAGAACTAGTTTGAAAATACACGTTTTAGCAGGCAGAGAGAAGGTCGTTGGTTCACATCCAGCTGGAAGTGTTTGTGTTTGTTCTCCTTGTGTGTGCGCGGGTTACCTCTGGCTACTCTGGTTTCCTCCCACTTTCCAAAAACATGCATGCGATTGTAATTGGAAAAGCTAGATTGCCCCTAAGACGTCTTCTGGATGTATAGAGATGACGTCTTTTAGGACCACTATTTGCTCAGTGGGATTATTTACTTCCAAAAGATCCTGATTTTTGGGCCCAAGCATGCGGTTCTCAATGGTAATTGTTAATCCTTTTAAATCACACTCACTAACGCAGCTTTTCTGTCATGAATCTGTTGTCGTTCAACACAACTCTGGACTCGACAGGAGCCAATGGGAATGTCAAACGTGTCCCCTGATGATGTGAAAAAGGAGGGGCTTTGCACCTTTCGGTTATTAACAACAGTTGTGGGTGCTTCAAACAGCACATGTGTGCATTAGTGGTTACAGGATGTCAAATATGAAATAACGGTAACATTTTTATTATGTTGGCTGTCACCCCTGCAGTAAGAGGAGCTGACCACACGGTGGCAGACAAAAACTTGCTCTGTCTATCTCCAGCGTGCCTTTTGAACTGAATCTTATTAACTACCATTAAATCACGGCTCACAAATTGTATTTTGATATGCAAAACGATTTTTAAACGCATATTATATGCTGTTTTAATCCTTAATATCAGTAAATATGGCATATTAGGGCTTTTAATATTCTTAAGAGATTAGCAGGCACTCGTTGCCTGTGTGCTTTTGCAGGGTTTGAGCATTATCAAATATTAATTCTTCTAAACTTGCTCTTTTAAGAGCACTTCTTTGATGTTGATGTAATTTTTCATCGGCTAAGCAGATCTCACACAGTGGTGTCTTTTGGAAAGCAGCAGGCCATAATTCATTGATGAGCCGTGTGAGGAGCTCAGATATTCACATCCTAATGCTTATGCAAGATCTTAAACAGTCCTCGCCCGCCAAATGGATGTAACCGAGCGGCGCGGACTGATTTTAAAGAGGCCAAGCAGAGGGCGAGGAAAACTGATCTGTGTGAACTTCATGTTCATTTAAAAGGTTTCAGAAAGGAGTCGGCAAGAAGAGTCATTTGAAACAAGTGCAGACATTAGGAGAAATTAGACGACATCAAGGCCTCGCAGATGAAGCCTCGCCGACTTCCTTTCTAAATCCGTTTTGCAGCTGAAGGTCAGAGTGATTTTTTTTTTATTTATTTATTTTTTTGTCACCACTGTGAAATAAACAAGCGGTGCTACTTTGATTCCAGTCATGTCTGTTTGGTTCCCGTAAAAAAAAAAAAAAAAAGATATCAGGAAGAACATTACAGAGGCAATTATGGCAAAACAGAAAGTTTAAGGTTATCATTAATAAATTATTCATTTTTGACAATGTTGGCCCTTGGAGTTGGGGAATTGATCGCTCTGTAAACACGCTAAAGCAAGCCAGATTGACATAAATTGCACAGACGAAGCCATCTTTTGGAGCGCGCTGCTCTCTCTTTCATGTTGCCTCACTTTGGGGGCTTGAATGCTGCTAATAAAAAAAAAATGGGAAGACCTTGGGCAAGAAACACAGACTGATTAGTTTTGTACACTGGAGACGAGCAACGCTTTGGAGTCTGCGTTGATATTTGTTTTCTTTTCACAACATATCTGAGGAAGAGAAATAAAGGGAATGCTTAAAGTTTCACCGATGTGTTTGTTCTCTTCAAAGCGCAGAGAAAGCTTGCGAGTCCGTGTCAGATGTTGTATGTGCATGCTCATTATTTCAATAAAGTCCATTTTGCCTCCTGTGATTGCTCTATAAAGAGAATAGTGGATGACCTCGGCTCCGTTGTTAAGTTAATCCTTTTGCACAAAGGAATAACAGATGCTGGTTTGGATAACAGTGGGGTTATGGCAGACCCCCCCCCCCCGTCTGCCTTGTTATCGCGCCTCAAATGGACTCGACGAGTCCGCCTGCAGATTGTGGCCTCCTGGAACATGCTTGAGTTATTAATCACACAAGACAAACAAGACTCTTCTGTAAAGTTTCCCACTAATGGGATAATTGATTGACAGTCTTTGAGCTTTCTTTGCAAGCTTGTGTTATTTACTGTTGCACTTGCACGCTGCAAACTCTTTCAATTTAATTGAGAAGCAATTGGGAATGAGGGCCGATGCAGCTGGAGGGGGGAAGCCAAGCAATGGGACCGGCTTAATGATTCCCCCGCCAGAAAAGTTACATCCACAGTCAACTGAGTCCCTCTGCACTCTGATCTCATGATAACAGCATGCTATAACTGATTTCACTGGTGATGGTGATCAACTGCTCCGGAGAAAGCCCGTCGGAGTTCCACAGACACTGCAAGAGATAAAGTGAGCACGCCACATGTCTTACATTCTTGGAGTGGAGCACAACTTTTGAAATATCACCTAGAAAATACAGAAATTACACTTTCACGGATTAATACCTGAACTAAAGGATCTGCAGATGTTCATACTTACACTTTTTTGGGGGGGAAATACTCTACATTTGTCTGTGAGTCATTTCATACATTTCTTCAATTTCTTGCCTTTCCAGCACAGCGTTAAAATCACACTTGAGTTTGTTCGACTTCTCTCTTGATTCAGTCTATCCGGAGATCTTTATTGATTATTGTGGGCACTTTTTGTCTTATTATTCTATTGAAAGATACTGATGCGGTGAAACAAACAGTTTTCAAAGAGATGCACTGACATAATACGTCTACATTTTTACCAGAATGAACCTCTTGTGGCGTATTGCACTGATAGGCTCCAAAATTAGTTTTTTTTTAATTGTTTGCCTGCTCATTCCTGTCAAGCTTCTTCACCAGCAAGAGGCTCGAGGGTTCATTTCCTGCATCTCTCACATGCCTTTGCATCCAATTATCTGTCCTATTTGGAGTAACGGGGTCTGGAGTTGATCCCGTGATTCGACTGGGTAAAGCCCTGGAGAGGTCGCCGGGCCATCAGAAGACAAATACTCACACCTACGGTCTATTTAAAGACACAGATGAACCTCAAGTGCATGCTGTGGGAGGGAGCTGAGGAAAGGGCATGCAAACGCAACACAGCAGGGAAAATCTGGCTATTTCTATGTCCTCAATGATTTTTGGGGTAAGAAATGCTGAGAAAAGGAAATATTTGGATGAATAATTTAATTAAAAAACACACGACAGTAACAGACTGACTTCCAATGTTAAAAGTCTCTCACTCGGACAAGAAAAGGTTAGTTTAGTTTTTTGTTTAACACATCAAAGCTGGTAATGAGGTAATATAAGTAAAAGATTAGAAAGCAAACAAACACGATCTTTGATCAAGCACATAAAAAAAGCGCATGGAAGGACAGGAACAACATGCAAACTCCATACATGAAGCTGACCATCTTCATCCCGCTGTGAGGCACATGTGCGATAAACAGATCCATCTATAACCCTCGGGTTCTGTATGTTGGTGTATTGGTGTGTTGTTTTATTTTGTGTCTGGCACTGGAGTGCCGAGGGGCTGAACATGAAAAATAAACTTGTATATTTACATGTATATGCTCACTGATGTCCATTCTCAATTGTATAAATAAAAACACCCAAATTCTACGTCATATTGGTGAAAGGAAATCTTTTTTTGTGTTTGTTTTGAAGAACCCAGAACAACAGGTCCACTGTTACTCTGCATCCAGCACATTGTTTGTGGCCTGGAGTTCCTTTGATGACGTTTCAGTTCTCAGGAACGTCTCCATGCCCTCCTGGCAGTTCTTTGAAATCTGGATTACTTCTGGATGACTTTATTTCACTGCGATGATAAAGTCCCACTCATCTGGAGAACTTTTCTAAACACTGTATTCTCACGTCCCTTTTACAAATAGTCATGTACAAAGTTTTCTAGACTTTGTCAGGAGAAATTTGGACGTTTTGACACCATTTGAACAACAATGGTTCGAAAAGACGAATCCTCGCTGGAAGAGTCGAAGTTATCCTTATCTGGAAGGTATTAAAAGCACATGTGGTATCTATTATATTCAGCATATGTACGTGTGTGTGTGTGTGTGTGTGTGTGTGTGTGTGTGTGTGTGTGTGTGTGTGTGTGTGTGTGTGTGTGTGTGTGTGTGTGTGTGTGTGTGTGTGTGTGTGTGTGTGTGTGTGTGTGTGTGTGTGTGTGTGTGTGTGTGTGTGTGTGCGCAAGCTTCAACGCTGACGATTAGTTGTTTTGTTTTTTCAGACACCAGCACTGCACTTGTTTTTGTTTATGGAGTGTGGCTGCATACGATGCACTCTTACTTCGCTCACAGGCCTCAGACAGATAACCCCCCCCCCCCCCACCTCCATCCACCCCCCCAATCCAAGATTCTGGCACAACTTGCATGCAACCACGAGCCAAGCGGCTTCCTGTACATCCAGCTGCCGTAATAAATGTGCTACAGTGCTCGGGACCGTACTGTACTTTCTGCTGGTATGCAGACTTTGGCTCCAGGTTGCAGTCTGCACTCCTCCACAAGCTGATCCCTCTCACTGCAGAAGTGTCTGCCTGTGCTGCAGGGGTTCAGTCAAGTTCAGATACATCTCAACGTATACTGAAACTGTCTGTTTCTCCTCCTTTGTTTCCAGCCAGAGATGGCTTGGTATGATTTGGGCATGTCGTCAGGGTAAACAAAAATCACAAACCAATATTTTCAGTCTAAATCATATTGCATGTTGCTTGATATTTGTAGAATGGACATAGTCAAGGAGATTGACTCTCTCTGCTAGTGAAATATATTTTGTCTTGATCAGTATCAAATGTAATGGACCATTTAAAAGGTCTATCTATCTATCTATCTATCTATCTATCTATCTATCTATCTATCTATCTATCTATCTATCTATCTATCTATCTATCTATCTATCTATCTATCTACTGTGTGTAATAATAACAATAATAATGTTACAAAATAATAATAATAATAATAATAATAATAATAATAATAATAATAATAATAATAATAATAATAATAATAATACAAACTGTAATATTAAATATGCACACATAAGCTAAGCTATTTTAGTAATGTTTTAACAATGTCTTAAAAGACAGAAAACTCCAGAGCTGAATTACTGAAACCTTAACAGGTAAAACTGCAGGAAGATTAAATAAACACATAACTAAACATGTTTCAAAAATAACTCATTAAAACAAATTTGATACAAACTATCAGCCTTTTTTTTTCTTTTTTTTTTACCAGAATACCTTTTTTTATATTGAAAAAATAAACATCAGTGGCCCTGGTACGGATACAAACTTGGTTTCAGAGGATAATAAATAACAAATTGGAACTGTCAACGTGTGAGGGAGCATTTCATGAGGTTCAGTCACAGAGTGCAGTCTGTGCAGTTCTTCTCCTGGTTTGTGTGGCCTCTCTCTGGCTGTGACGCAGTCTGCTGCTGTCCGTTGCTGAAAACTTCTCTCACTTTCCCTCTGTGGAGCTGCTGAACTGTGGACCTTTAGTACAATGGTTGGCTGGATGCAAACCCCTTCAATGATTTTCTGTACTGTATTCTCTCCTCCATGTTTACACGCAGTGGAACTTTGCATAGCTTTAGTCTGACTGCAGCCAAATGTCACAAGAGACGATATAACAGATTTTATTAAATGCTTTTCCCCCATATACAGGTCATTATAGATACCATCTTTTCCAGCAGTGAATGAAATACATTAGATTCTGCAACGGGTAAATTCATCTTCTTTCCACCAGAGGGTGCTGCTGATGAATAAATCCACTCTGCAGTGACCTTTGAGTTTCATGGTTATGGAGCAATAACACAGCATGGCTGTCTGGAGCAAACTGAACACTGTGTTATTTTATTTTTTTGTGATTTTTTGGCGATTTTAACTAAAACAGAAAAGATCAAAAAAGATTTGTGATGTCCAACACATTCATCCGTCCTTCATTTACACTAACATATAGTTCCAACTAATTAAACACGTGACATTGTCATGCACCAGTCACTAAAAGTGATCCGCCTCGAAAGTTGATCTTATCTAAAGACTAACATAGTCACAGTTTAAAGCCTTGATCTTTTACTTTGACGGTGTCTCACAGACAAAGCAAAGGCTTCCACTCGTCACCTTTTATTGGGAGAAGATTTGGCCCCCGTCCTCCTCTGGGACGTCGCCTCAGTCTGCTGCCTTCGTCCCTACCTCACACCCCAAATAGTCGACGGAGTGAGCTCAGCCTGATGTTGCACAATCCGCTCCGCTGGTCTCCGTCCAACACAAACCTTTCCTGCCTCCGCAGTGTGTTACCACGACCCCGCGAGGTGCCAACAAACACATCTCAGACAGAAGTAGAAACTCCACTTTGTGTCATGCGTAATCACAGGGGAGATTTCTCCGAGCGGCCCAGAACAAACAACGGCTGCACCGCCTCCCTTTAATGAACAGATTTAAACGATCAATAAACGTGGAGCTCTTTGTGTTGGAACCTGAGCCGCGCTCCTCCCTGACCTTTTTCATTACGCTGCTTAATGCCGATTGCCGGCTGTAGTTTTTATTAGGAATGATTATATTATGGGAGGTGCTGAATTGTTGCCACTAATCCTTTCTGGAGTTTAAGCAAACCACAGCTAACTTGATGGAAAGCGTTGGCAGAGGACGGACCGTGGAAGGACGACGTCTCTCTACGGAAGTTTTCCTGAAGGACCACAGGAGGTGAGACCAGGACTTCTCAACTTGGTGTGTTTAACCTCGGGGGAGAAAAAAAAACAAAAAAACATATGAAGTATAGGTGCTGTAAAAGAGTGGACCAATTTCATCTGAGTGACCTGACAGGAAGTGACGACGACCAAACGCCTTACAACATAAAACAGGAAGTGACGCCAGGAGACATGGCGTCTCACACACAGGTTGTAGACCAGGTGGTGCTAAATGGAGACAGGGAGGGAGGGTTCTCAAAAAAATTGTACTTTCAGAGGCTCCGAGCCACGTTGTCGTGTACATGAACACCAAAAACTAGGGATGTCCCGATCCGATCGGTAGATATCGGATCGGGGCCGGTATTAGTGATTTGTGAGTGATCGGGGATCGGCAAATCCAGCCGATCACCCCGCCGATCTGAAAAAATAAAAACGAGGTCCGCAACGTCCCCTAATAACCACAACAATCAGGGACTACAAGCTCCGGTCGAGCTGCAGAAGCTAGAAGCAGGCGGAGCGGGGCCACAGACCTATAAAACTAGAGTTATATATTGTGGTTTATGTGTTTAAGTGCAGAAGTCTACTTCTAAATTTCTATATGGTCTGTATTCTTCTGCTTTTTTATTGTGTTTGGTGAGTCACAGCGCCCCTAAAGGCCTGGCAGGTGTACTACATGCCCTGAAGCCTCGTGTTGAGCCGTGTTCATAGTGAGGTGTGGACGGTTTTTGGGGAGAAGGCCAGGGAGAACAAAGATCGTTTTTTCGTCGTGTGGATGTACCCTCAGTTTACAACAACAACTAAGAGAAAGAGAAGAATTCTGATTCAATAAGTGAGTTTTACAATCATTTCTAGCTAAACAAAGCTTCTGCTTCTAGCTTCAGACATCTTAGTTGCTCCAAAAATGATAGTATATTTGCAATAGCAATGTGAGTATCGGATCGGGAAAGTATCGGGGGCAAAAAAGTGTGATCGGGACATGCCTATGGAAAACGCAACAAAAGTTTTGCGTTTCCACTTGAACATTCTGAGAACCCTCCACCCTCATCATCTTGTAAACGGAGGAAAGCAACTTTTCGAAAGTGCTTGGACTCCACCTCTGTGTAGAGTTACTGTAATAACAATCCAACTTTATCATCCGTTCATACGAATGTTCGTGAACTCTGCATTGCTAATGTTTATAGTGTGTTGTTTTCTGAGCACGTGTGTGGTTTTATTACAAAAATAATCACAATAACATTTTAGTCACGTCACGTCACGTTACTCATATTAGAAAACAACTATTTAAAAAAATGTGTCTCAAATGTAAACATTTAAAGAATTATACGTAATTTAGCAAGTCCTGCTATCTTTGCCTTGATTATACTTTTTTCATTTTGATTTAGATTTTCATACAATAAGATGTGATAGCCTACTGCTTCTGATGCACAAATTGCATCAACTTTCAACGTGTCGAACAATGACAGCAGCATATTGATGCAAAGATTTCAATACAGTTTAGATGTAGAAATAAATAAATCAGATGGGAAGGAGGGTTTCCACAGCAACACCCTGGCCCAAACACACAGAAGGCAGCAGTCTGCAGCGTTCATGATGGGATGAGTTATTCCTCTGTCCTGTCTGGAGGAGACGCAGCTCCTCTGCCAGGACTCCCCTCATGGGAGTCGCTTCCTCCACACATCTGGATCCCTTTTCTATTTTTTTTTTTTCATCTCTCCTTGCCCTTGAATCATAAACATTCATCCTCAATACAGCATCTGTGAGTCGATCTTTTCATTTCTCCATATTTTTTTTTCCTTTCCACGATCTACCCCCTCTATGATTTGTTGTGTGCTCTCTGGGCTTGCACCCGGCAGCCAGCTCTCCCTCCCCGGGGGCTGCAGATGTTTTTGCAGGAGCAGGTGGCTGTCTGACAGCAGGTAGAGCAGACCGCCGCTTCCCGAAGAGGAGAAGGTCTGGGAGGAAAGCCAGGTACTGTCTGAGTGCGGCGAAAGATCTCACTGGGTAAACAGAATCCACATTCATGTGTAAACTCATACCTGCAAACACTTCTTATAGCACCACCACTGTTTGTTTGGACTGTCCATCCTTTCATATGAGGTCACAGTTCTTCGTATTATATCACATTTTCTAAATGTTATCATAGTTAGTTTAGAAGCATCAGAGAGAAGTGAGGAAAATTACCAGATGTGCTTACTTGTCAAGTGAGGGGTTAATGATATAAGCCAGAATGACGCAGAGTGCTATTCAGAATTTCTACAGCGCACATCAAGCCGCTTTAATGCTTTCAGACATGACTGCAGTGAATATGATGGATCCCATCTTTTGACAGGGTTTTCATTCAGAGCAGTCACGACAGAAACTGTTAGGATCCAGTTTGAATCCAGGAAAACATGATCAGAGTCCTCAGACTCCGAGACGGGCTGGGCGGTTATTCATCTGAAAATACAGAGAATCTACTACTGGACCCAAACGGGTGAAGCAAATTGAAAACACTCACATGGTTTTCACTCTCTCTCTCATATTGAAAAGATAATCAAGCAGAATGAGGGAAACACAGACCAGGGGGCAGAATTGAGTCGTTTGGTCATCGGACGCTGTAATGAGGCTTAAAATCTCTTCAGAGACGCCTTCAAATTCTGAAATATTCCAGTATGCTTTCACTCGTAAAATCTTTTGTATAGCCAAAGACAGAACTCCAGCACTTGCTCAGCATGCTTTCATATGCCTAACATAATCTATTTAGCAAAATCAATGGTTTTTGACAATTAGAATAAACTGCATTTAGCTGTCTTTTTGGATTGACAAATACATTTTGAAGAATAAATGTTGTGGATATTTCTTCAGTCCAAGAGTCCAGCTTTGACAAAATATCTCTGCTTGTGTTTTTCATTGTGATTATGTGAACAAAAAAATTAAAAAGCAGCCTTTTGGGGGGCTGATTTAATGTAATGCTGCTACATTTGTTTATCAGATAGGGAAATATTTCTATTTCTTTTCCTCATTCTCTTTTTTCTTTTTTCTTTTTTATACCATTTAGGGCGATATTTTCTCTATTGTTTTATTCTGGGTGATGTTTGTTTACAATGTAGAGGGGGCGACAAGACAAACTTTTCATTTTCCACCGTGTGTCTTGTGTGGTGTCTTGTACAGCAGAACTGACAATAAAGCAGAACTGACTATAAAACTCCCTTTGACACGTTAACAAATCTCCCCATTCGGGACGGGTAAAGTGGATTGTGCTCTTTAAAACCCCACAGCAGTCGGTACAAACACAGTTCAAGACACGATGAAGAACAGTTAAAAACTCAAGACATTTATGTGACATGACTCAATTGAAATGATTAGGTTACACAACTTTATTTACTCATGTGCCTCTTTAATCTGACTTGTCCATTCTAACATATCCAGCAAGACCCCAGCAGTTCAGACTGTCATTGAGTTTCTTCAGAGATTCTGTAATTTTTACTCTGGCCACTAGAGGCCTCAAACTTTCAACCCTCCACATGTTGGTATATATATTGCCAATATTTCTCTTCACTAGAGTTGGAGTGAAGCATGATGCAAACATACAAACAGTGTAGTTTCAAAGCCATGAGAGCGAGTGAAGATTTGAAGCCAGTTCCTGTCTTCTGGGCTGGATGTAAGACTACATGTGACAGTAGTCTGACAGTAAAACCAAACACATCTGATGTCATTTCCTTTACTTAACACCCTTAAAGTCACATGCACCAAAACAGCTTCAACCTGGAAACATCTGGCCCAGATAAGATGCACACTGAAACCTCATGCGCATCGAGAAACTCTGCAAGAGCTTTATCCGTGTGCAAAGACGAATTGTCTGCACACGCCTACGCCCCGGTCGTCGTCTCAAACAGCGTCCGATAAGGCCGCGCTGTCCTCGCCCCGTGCAAAGATCGCCTCAAACTCCAAGTGAGAATGCGTGTGGCAAAGCCAGCCAGCAGCCTAATTGTCAGTTGTGGCTAATCTAATGGTCTAAATATGCTTCATGAGAGCCGGGAGAGCCTTTTTTCTGGGCTACACCGCAGTTTTCATCATGACACCGGTTGAGGCTTAATGACGGGCCACATGATTGTGTTTTCCCCTGGGAAACGGAGGTTTGGTTTTCGACCCTGGCGGCCACACAAATCTGCTCCGGCGTCATTAACCACACGGTTTTGTAGCAAAAGAGAAAGGGCCCATATCTGCCGTGAGGCCTTCATACACATGTGGTCTGCATTTTTACACACTACACACTACATTTCCTCGGCACCGCGCTGTATCGGTGGCTGTAATCAGGCTCCGGTCTGTGTCGCAGACCCAGGCTAAACCGACAATAATGTGCTGGTTTTAAGCTAAATCCTCTCAGTTAATTGTCATGAATGTGTTTTATCAGTGTCAGTCCCTCTTAAATGCTGCTTATTTCTAAATCAGACCGCCCTGTGCAGATAGCATCTTTCCCCTGTTTTGTTTTCTTTGCTCAGTTTCCCTGCAGGCATGCAAATACAAGAAAGTCGGCACAAAGAGGGTTGTTAACAACAAACAGCAAAAAAAAGAAGAAGAAAAATCATTCTCCATCTCAGCTCATTTTGTAATTCCCTGGTGTAAATTGGAAATGCCTGTAAATATGCAGAATGTTCACAGTAAAATCTTTGGCCTGTAAAGAAAATAAAAGGGGGGACACTTTGAAGAGTTAACAACAAAGTGCCACAGAAAGCCTGGAGTTCACATGGATTTGAGGGAATATTTGCAGATCCTTTGATGCTGGCCATGAAAGAGGTTTCCCTTCTGAGGGAAAGTGGCCAGTGAAGTCTCTGGATGAGCAGCGGGGTGAGAGATGAAGAGCAGGAGCTCCTCGAGGGCACCTGAGGAACTCTAGAAGGACCGCAGACGTCCCCGACGGGACAACGGGGAGGCTGTCAAATCAAAGTGGACCGTCCAGTGCAAACAAAACGGCTTCAGATCACTCGTCCGTGGCTCAGTGCGCGTTGAAGGGCTGCTTTGACTTCTCCTGTAGAGATCAGGCATATATCAGTTATAATAAGGACAAATCTAAATGTGGGTCAGGGTAATGCTTAGTTCACATACTGCTGAATAGTAACTTTTTAAAAATCATCCAAGGGTGTAATTCAGTCAATTTGCAAATACTAGATGTATTTCTAAGAACATCCAAAAAAAAAAAAAAGAACAGCGCTCCATCCACTAAAGGACAGGGATATTAAAAATCTGCACAAATTTGATATTGCTGATCAATTAACTGGTATTTAAGAGTGTGTCTGACAGATACACAATAATAACACACACTAACAATTTAGCACTAATATAGACAATAGAGTAATGAACAATAGAGCTCAATATCTAAAATATTAGTGTGCAACAATGTGATTTACTATGCCTATATTACATGTGTGTATGTATATACAGTACATTCCAGATAAATGTGTGTATCCTTGAATATGGATTAATTATTTTGTGTTTATGTGTTTTCCTAAAATATACAGGGGTTTGTATATAGATATGTGTATATTTGTGTATGAAAAGTATATGTATATGTTGAGGCCCAGATTGGAATCAGGCCCGATCTGGAATCCGAACAGCCAGACTGGAATTCCTTGTTGAATTTAAAGATTAACAGTCATTTCCAAAAACATAAATTGATTCGATTAGAAAACAGTTTATTGACATCTTAATTATTAACAATGAAACATTGTAAAAATATAATATAATATAATATAATATAATAATAATAATAATAATAATAATAATAATAATAATAATAATAATAATAATAATGATGATGATGATGATGATAATAATATTGTAAGTAAGTAGTAGCCAGGATAGTTATGAAATGTCATTATTAAATATTGGGGAATTGCGACAAAACAGCTAAACACAGACATCTTTCAGAAAGGGAAGCCCACAAATACATGTTGATGAACTACAGGGTAAAGCTCAGCTGCTTTTTAATTTTACTTTTAGGGGGAATGAGTAACTTCATATCATGGTGGCACTTTGCCCAGAAAACAGGTTTATAAGTCAAAATCCCCTGACCAGTTTTAATGGATGAAATGAATTTACAACCTCAGAATTATTATGATAATGATCAGTCACTATATTACCAAAAGCAGTAGTGTTACACTATCATAACACATTCTTTCCAACACTGAAACCTAGAATCATGTGTCCTTGTAATAACAATTGGTAGCTTTTAAAGGGAGAGGATAATTCTGCTGGACGTGCATGAGTGGAAAACATTTCACACAAGGAGGAGTGTCTTATTTCAGAAACTTAAGAGTGTTTGAAGAAGTGAGGACAGTGCCTCCAGCTGTGGGAAGAACTTTACCAAGCTGTTAAATTCAGTCACATCCATCCAGTGGATCACAAGCAGCACATGCCTCCCTCCACAATAAGACCACTGTAACAGGACCACTGTAATAAGACCACTGTAGTGAGAACACTGCAATAAGACCACTGTAATAAGACCGCTCGAATAAGACCACTGCAGTGAGACTGTAGTAATACCACTGTAACAAGACCAACTGTAGTAAGACCACTGTAGTGAGACTGTAGTAATACCACTGTAACAAGACCAACTGTAATAAGACCACTGTAGTGAGACTGTAATAATACCATTGTAACAAGACCAACTGTAATAAGACCACTGTAGTGAGACTGTAATAATACCATTGTAATAAGACCACTGTGGTGAGACTGTAGTAATACCATTGTAATAAGACCACTGTAATAAGACCACCACTGCAGTGAGACTGTAGTAATACCATTGTAATAAGACCACTGTAATAAGACCACCACTGCAGTGAGACTGTAGTAATACCATTGTAATAAGACCACTGTACTCAGGCCGCTGCTCTGGAGCTGAAAAGCAATGCGGGGATGGATATTACCGTAGGAAGCACTGCTTTTATTCCACAGTGGTAATGGGGCCAATTATAGAATAAATAGCCACGTTTAAGGTAATCAGATCCAGCTGAGATCAATATAAATAGTGCCACAGACTTGTAAGAAGAAAACCTGCTGAAGAGGCCACCTTCCAGATCAGGTTTCTGGTCTCAGCCAGGAGTCCAGATGAACGCCTCATCCTCACCAAAGAACACAGGCAAACAAAAGACACTTATAAAAGATTATATTAAAAAAATCAATATCTAAAAATCTAAAGCCTTCATGTTCACATTCTGGGTATTGGAAATATACTCCAGGTTCACACTCCAACATGTGACCCAGGAAACCCCAGTAACAGTTTAATTCTTATGATCTGTCCTGACTGTACCCTGCCTTCACCTACTCTATAATGAACTGGGTCGGCTCCAGACCTCTGCAGCCTGGAACTGGATGAAGTGGTAGAGAAGATAGATACTCTCATCAATGAGGAACGTTCACATCAACTTTATACCCACTTTAAACAAGAAAAGAATATTAATAATTTTATTAATAGAATCATCTCTTGATAAAAAGCCGTTTGTGTCATTATTTTAATAAGCTACTGTTGCTCTGCTTCACTTTTTCTCAGTCTTGTCTCATAATTGGGACTCAATTTTTTTTTAAATTTTAGGTCCGGTACGCAAGTAAACAAAAAACAAATGTATGTGGAAACAGTTGTTAGCTCTGCACATAATGTGGCATCCAGTAATGCATCAATGGTCAATTATAAAAGATAAAAAAAGTACAACATGCATCATCAAATTTTATTTGATTCGCAGTCTCCTCGTGACACCCCGGGGCACATCCGAGGAGCCACTGTTGTCCCCCGGGGGCCTCACGATGCCCAGGTCTGTTTTGTGACGCAGCTGCGTAACACATCAACACCTCGGCTCCAAAACACAGTTTGTGAGCGAGTTGCTTTCGGTGCCGCCCGGCCAGGTCGCTGCGTTATATCCACGTCTGATTTATACCAGAGCTGAGGTGTTAGCGCGCCAGTAAATCCCCCTCATTACTGAAAAATGCTGAACAAATGAGACACATGTGTGTGCTTGATAAACCGAAGAGAACAGCTGATGGCGAGAAACATCTGCAGGACCGGGGGGGGGGGGGGGTCTCCCAGGGGGGGTCTCCCAGGGGCCACAGAAAGTGTGGCGATTCCATGGGTGTCCAGTGGTAATCTGGACTGGAGTGTGACATACTGGGCACTGGGGGTTTGTTCCATTAAGATGTGTTTGAAACGTCCGAATGCGTGCTCCACCGCAGGGGTTTTTACTTTTCGTGTGTTTCGAGGATGAAATTCTGCGCGTCTGGGCCCCACCAGAGGACAGAAACCCCCACAAAAATGTGAAACCTGGAGACGGTGACACTTCCATAAACAGAAGTCCCTCTGAATAATTTGTTTTGGGCCCGAACTCAGAGTGTTTTTACTATGCTTACCATATAGGGTGTCGACTCTCCGAGGGTCAGCGGAGCGTGGCTGGATCTGCAGACTGGAGGCAGCGCTGCTTACACCAGCGCAATCAGTCCAGCAGGACAGCCAGCTTCTTTACATAAGTTATTAGGCCTGCTGCCCCTCAGAAACGCTGTGGAGGACACAGTGGGCCAAAATGGATTCAAAGAAAAGAAAATTCTGTGCTTGTTTGGTAAAAACAAAAAACTGTTTTGTTATTGGGAAGCTGCGTGACAATGACACAAACCACAGCCAAGTATGGACTCACTGGGACCAGGCGGCATAACAACAGTCTGTTCAGATGGCGACGGGAGATTAAAAAAGTCCTCGAGGAATATCTAGAGCAGAGTCTTTCATGGATATCTGCAGAGTTAAATGTCAATTCTTGTCGGTATCAAGACCAAGACTTTCAACGTCCACATATTTCTCGTGAAGTGGCAACGACTCCTCTCGGTGTGCTTTTCATTCTTCCTTCCTGTGACGTGAATCAAAAGGTAAATTTGAGCTGTTGTACTTAATTATGAAGCGCCATGAGTCCATGACTACTGACAACCGGGGGAGCGTAGCGGTAATGAGGTTGCGAAGAAGAATTGAATCAAATCCCGGCTCCACACTTCACTGCGGTCGTTGCAGTTTTTTCTTCACCGTGTTCAGTCTTTTAAGGATTTAAACGTTGAAACAAGTTAAGCCCAATAAGTCATGTAGTCGGGGTACAAACATGGACCCAAACACAGACCCGGGTGGAAACAGACGGTGATTTGTGATGATGATGAAGTTCAGAACTTTATGTTTGGTAGAGTATTTCTTTATTGGAGACAAAAAGATATTGTAACTTCGTCAGGACTGTTTCCCCTTTCAAATGTGGCAGCATGAGTCAAGTATGTTCCAAACGTTTGCTAATCCAAAAAAATTAAAAAAACACTTTATCACCGCTGATTCTTATCAACTGGATGATTGAAGTCTGAAGAAATAATTCATGTTGGCAATTCGATAATTTGTTAACTTGGAAAAGGAGAGCCTCATTAGCTGAAGAATCACACAGGCGGCCTGGTATCGCTTCCACATGGCGCTCACCTGCCTCCTCTCACACTGCTGGAGAGAGCTGGGATTGCCCTTTTATTGTGAAATCTCTCTGCCTCCAATGATGGCCAGCTTTGTTTACAAAGAAGTCGCCCCTCATGTTTGAATGCCGCTTGACGGAAAGCATTAGGTGGAAGTCTTGTTTTCATTATGCATTAAGTTGTTGTTTTTTTTTTTTTAAATGAACCATTAAAACTAAATCAGTGCAGAATAGAATTAATCTTGCATTAGCAGTTCATAGAAGCCTTTTCCTAACGTTTGTTCCCTCTGCAGCAGGTTCTGATCTTCTCGTCAGGGTCGGAATCAGCTGCAGAGTTTGTCATTTCCAAGCTATATCTGTCTATTTTCTTAAACGGGACCCCTGCTCCTTTCACCTTTCTGTGCAGCCTCCGGCTGTGAGCGTAATTTCTCCTCGCAGTTTTCACATCTGTTTTCTGGATGACAGCTCTCGCTGATCAGCTGGGGCCGGCACTTGACCAATCATATGGAAGGTGTGCATTTTCTCCGGCTATTGGGAGAGGGAGACATCTGGTTTCATTTAAGGAGTGGGTACTTGGACCTGGCTTCTTTTCGTTTAGTTGCTGAGCCGGTTTTTAAACTCCGGAGGCCTGGTGAGAGGGCGCAGCTTTCAGGATTCTGGGTGGAAAAACAAATCCTAATGAAGTTTGGCCTTCCATCTCGCAAATAGTGCTGCGTGTTGCATGTGTGCAAACAGAGACGTTCTTTTTTTCTTTCTTTTTTTTTTTCAGGAGAGTTAAAGGAAACTTACCAGAAATCAGCGAATGGAAAACAAAATAAAAAATCATTACAGTGTCGATGTCTCCTGTGTTAAGGCTCTAGTTTTTGCAAGAATATGACAAACTAGTGTCTGTAACATTCATAAGCTCTGACTAAAGGTCTTTCTAAAAGTTTTACATTAAAAACCATAGCCAGGCATCGTATATTGCAGTGAATGGCTCACAGATGTCCTTCGTAAAATTAGAAAAGATCACACATTGGATCAGAGGCAGTACCGACAGATTGTTTAGAAAATGGCAACCTAGTTTGTCTTCCTTGCTTCCTTGAACACTTTTCCTCCTGACTCATCCCCCTTCTCTCCTGTCTATTCATTTATTTCTATTTTTTGTACTTTTATTATTTTTCAACTTTTTTATTATTCATCTATTTATATATTTATTATTATAATCATTTTATTTTATTTCATTTCATTAAGTTGTTTTTCTTCCCCTTAAGTTCTGTTTTTAGTGAGTGGGTCACTTGCTTCCCTCAGGTGGAATTTGGGGATCAGGGAAATTTTATTTTAAAGTAGTTTCTCAAGTTCCTGCAATAATATTCATTATGCTTAATGACCTTTGTATGTGAAAGTCTTGCTTAAATATATTACCTTTAATTTGCTATAAAATGTTTAGGAACATTTTTTTTGTGTTTTTTGTGTTTATTTTGTATTACTCATTATGTCCAACAGGGTCATCTGGAGGCTGAATTGATCCCAGCTGACTGGTGAAGAAAAGGTTAATAACAGGGCTAATGAAGGCCCACATGTGCTCGTTCAAAACCAATAATTCCCAATTCAGGTGAATGATTTCCGAGTCAGAACGAACAGATGAACTGCCAGTTAGAAAAAGTCCCAATCGATTCAAAGGAAATGATTTTCAAGTCAAGAATCTAGAGGTTTCATGTCAAAATCAAAAATCTCATCACGAAATAAATCGTTTAAAGCTGAGTCTGCGTCATTACATAAGACCGCTGAAACCAATGATTGTTATTACGGTGACTGTCAAGTCCCGGGAGAATCTGGACTGTTATTCATGACACTCTGGAGGAAAACATTGTTGTTATTGTTCATTTGCTCACATGTGCAGAAGAACTACTTGGGTACTTGGGTGGTCACCGACTCTAAGTTACTCTGAGGTGGATGTGGTAGAAGTAATCCGGACTCATGATCAAAAAACGTATTTTCTATATTTTTAGAAAAGCCAGGAGGCAGAAGAAGAAAGAAAAAAAACAGAAGAAGCTATTTCAAACCCACGACAGCAGGCATGACCAGCAGAGACCATTTGCAGCATAAATGTCATCTGTGCCACAGATGATATGCTTGTGTTGGCAGCGGTCCAAATGAGCCCAGCAAAAGTTCCCCCAACTGAAAATAAACAGCGGCCATCGCGCTTTTTAGAAAAACCTCTCCGATGCTGACTGTGAAAGAGTGCCCCCCCCCCCCAAAAAAACCCATAGCGAATGTATCATCTCATTTACACCTCCTGCTCTCGGAGTTCTCTGAGAAAAGTGTGACCGAGACTCGTTACACTTCCGGATTTTAATCTGTTTAGGTGCCATCAGCATTAAAAACGTACCTCCCAGAGCGGTTTGAGTCACTTTGGGGTTTAAGCCACAAGCTGTTTAACAGTTAAATGAATGATGTGTCTGCATAAGCCACGTGCGCCGCGATGCTCCTCCTGAAAAGTAACGACTTCAAACCGCAGCACACAGAAACACAAACTCCCAACCACCTAAAATGAAGAAGAAGAAAAAAAGTGTTTTCACAGGAAACCGTTGGGTTGAGGTGATCGGTCTGTCGGAGGAAAGATCAGGGGTGATGTAAATAAACATAAAACAAGCGAGAACATGAGTTGGATCACAAGTTTTTTGTCCATTTGAAACTTTTGCTCAGGAGGAACTTAGGCCAGAGGATTCAGGCCTTTAAAGTTGTCAGCTCACTTTTTCCATTTTGTTTTTGTTTTGAGTTTGTGGTTCAGTAAGTAGCATGAAGTGCATGGAGGAGAGACTTGGTATGGCGTGTGAGCATGAGAACACACACATGTGCATGCACGCTCGGGTTCAGAGGGAGAAAAAAAAATAAAAAAAGGGGGGGGGTTTGGCAAAAGGAAAAACAGAGATGTCAGCATTAATCGATTGGGAGATGTTTGCGGTGCAAAGCTGGTTATGATTGTGCTTTTTCATTACGAGGAGTGTAATTTTTAGGCTGCACTGGTTTTTGGAGTCGTCTTTATTCAACTGGAATCGTTGGAGTATTTTCCAGCGATAGCTCCCGAGGGCCTCAAAATCTCTCTCATAAAAGTAAAAAAAATAAATAAAAATAACACGCATGCAGCACTCATGTGCCACAATCAAAACACGGTTTGCAATTCAGCAAAATGAGACCAGTTTTATAGATTCTGGCAGCAGTCTGAAGCGCAGCCTGCTTGTGTTTTTGTGCAGCATATAGGAAGCGGCTGTGGCGGCAGGCTAAAGTTAGCATGGCTCAGTCGGCGGCGACGGAATCAACACAGGCTGAAAAACCTGATTCTGCTCCACAAAAAACACACAGAACACATCAAAAACCACCGGGGGGACGAGATAAAGGCTTTCATTACTCCACGTGTTGGGCATGTCCAACAGTTGAGGGCTATGAAAGCAGAGAGCAGGGGGGGCGGGGGGTGGGGGTGGGGGTGGGGGGGTTGGGGTGAATGTGACTCAGGCATGTGACTGGTGGGAATCCTTTGGAAGATGTTTGTGAGTCATGATGGAAGGATTCTGAGACAAAGGATCCCGGGACACCGACGTGTCAAAAAACCCCCCCGACTGATCTCATACGAGTGAGACAACCAAACTGAGGCCCCGTGTGAACGTGTGTTTTTTGCATTTTGGTTCCGGAAAAGTTTTGCATCGACATTGCCAACGTCGTGAAAACGATGTCGGGCCACTAGTGGGTGCTGTTGTTTGTTTCTGTAATTAAACAACACACGTGTGTGCGGAAAGCAATAAAGTATAAACATTAACAACGGGAGGACACGGACAGACGATCAAGTTGGATTGTTATTACAGCGACTCTCGACTAATAAACTATTAAGTCCCAGGAGATGATGGACTGGGAGTCGTGACTCTCTGGAGGAAACGTTGTTATTGTCCATCGACTCATGCATGTGCAGAAGAACTATTTATCATGGCCGTGGTGTGCTTGCGATGTAGCAGCATTTGCGCCATCTACACGGAGCCCCAGAGTTTTGAGAAAGTTGCGTTTTCCCCCGTTTACACAGAGGCGAAGTCTGAGTGGTTTCAAAAGGTTTAGTTTTCAGCATTGTTGTCGTGTAAACAGACAAAATGCACTTCAAACTGCCTCAAACTGTTTAAGGAGGCTGCTTATTCATCGACCTTCGTGTACGAATTGCCATGTGCTTTTGTGTAAAATATGACGTCAACAGCAGTTGTGTGGTTTGATTTTAGCTGAATACTCACTTGAACAGTTTGCAGATCCTTGCAGCTTTGGGGGGCCTGTGGTCCACCCCCCCTCCACTTCGGATGGTGAACACCTGCCAAAAAGCTTCAAAACATCGAACTCAACATAACTGAAGTAATCAAGTTTGGGACCAAAGGTCTAGTCCACATCAGCACAGCCTCCCTGGCGTCAGAGTTTCTTGTCTTGTCAGCTCGGAGGGGAAAAAACAAAAAGCCCCTGCAGAAAGACGGTTTTAATTTGATCCTGTGTTTGTCATGCACTATTGTCTTGGCTGAGTGACTGAATGCATTAGCTGTACAATAACAAACGTGTGCTCCAGCGACCCTGAAGGGAAAACTGGAAACACAAATAATGACATCACACTCTTTGAGCTGGTGAGATTTGCAAGGGTTTTTTTTTTTTTTTGTTGAAAATCTCAATAAATTATTCATCAGTTGGATGGAAGCCTCGCTGCGTGAACTGTGACTGTCAGGGGCCACACTGGAGAAACAATAAATAAATAAAAAAAAACGTTGTAATGTTCAAGCTGGAGAAAAAAGGAAATGTGATGAATTGTTAAGAAAAGACTGAACGTGTCGACAACAAAGAGACGAAAAACCTTGAACGTTTGTTAAACTGAGTCATGCTCAGTATGACGTGAGCTCTTTAAGAGAATGATTAACTCTCCAAACTAGTCTGCACAGATCTGCGCTATTCAATTACAAATTCATTTGAGACCAGGAAAACATTTCGGAGAAACTCACAGAGATGCAACGATTTTCACATTCCGTGTTTGTTGATCTTAACATCAGTGTTTTTCAGACCGAGCACAAAGACTCTGTTATGGAAGGCGTAACGCAGAATAAATTCCATTTTATTTCTATAGCGCCGACAGAGGAAAAACCCAACAATTGAACATAAGCAAGCAGAGGAGATGTTGGAAATGAAAAATGTCCTTTTTTTTTTTTAAAGCGGCACAACGAGGCTCAGGGGAGGAGATTCGCTGCGGTTCCAGGTTTGGAGAGAGAAAGAAAGAGAGAAAAGGACAATCTGACAGATTTCTGGTTCAGGTCCGGGGTGGGGATTCTCTATTTGCTATGTATTTCACGAAGTATCATTCAAACTTTGGGTGTCTTATGTGACGGATTTGAGCACTTTCACAGCCGCTCTACTTATATAACTTATTTTCACATCAATCTAGTGCTTGGAATAAAATCAGTGTTGAACTAAAACCATCACGACAGAAGTTTAACCTTTACATTGGATCTTATATTTAAAATTTCAGAAATAAAATGCAAATCTAAGTCAGTCCAACAAAGCCACATTTCATAATAATTTATATAAAACAACATTAAAGTAACATTTTGGTCTGAAGTTTGAGACACGTTCAAATTAAATCTGTGACTGATGAGCAACTTAACTTAATTCTGTGTTTGCAATATATATATATATTTAACCATTTCCTTTCCCATTGCAGATTAAATTAAACTCCTTTTGAAGTCAGCGGGAAAACTAGTAAATATTTATTGATGTTTTCAACTTTTTGGGTCGAGAAAGACAGACTCTCTCTTGTTGCCTTGCTAAGATATGCTCCCTTGACCTGCCGTGCATTGAAGAGGTTCTTTTTCACGTCATTCAGGCGTTAATATCAGGCCATCATTTGAAGATAGTCAACCTTTCATGACAGTGTCGAGTGTGTGAACGATACGCCTTGCCCATGGGACACGGCAATTAGTCTCCATCCTCCTTCAAAGAGCTCAAGTTCCTGTTGGATGGCCCGTGGATTCGGTCTAAACCACACAATTCAGGTTCTGCCACAAATAATCCATTTGGTTGTGGTGTGAGGTGTGACTTCATCGCTCCAGAGCATTCACCACCTTGTCTCTGAGACATTTTCCCAATATATATCCTTTACTAATAATGAATATTAAATCTTCCCCGAAGGCCTTGTTTGCGCAAAAGAAAACGCTAAACTTTTCTTGCATTTTTTCGGGGTCCGTTTACACGACAGCGGTGCTCGGAGAAGCTGAAAACACAACTTTTAGGAACACTCGCGCTCTGTCTCCATGCAGACGGCGGGACTGTGCATGCGCACAACGTCTGTGGTAAAGTAGTAGTAGTAAAACCTTTCAGAAACGGAATTGCAAAAATGATTTTGTCATGAAGCGTTGTCATGGAAACGGGGCCTTAATGTCTGTCCTACTGTTATTGCAGGAATTGCAAATTACATTTTCAAAATGTTGCTGAAACAAATACATCAAAATGATGCGTTTTCACTTGAAACATTCTTGTATTTGTGGTTCTGCAGAGTGATTCAAGTTGTAATACAGCATTTCTTTGTTGTCACTTCTTTTCAAGTCTTTGAGCTTGCCGACAGCTTGATGCTGCCACCGCCCTGCACCGTCACTGTGGCATGTTGAACACTGCATGCAGCGATTGCTTCTCTTCTCGGCCAAATGTTGCTCTCATAGGACCAAAGATCCACGTTCTAGGGACAGTTATGATTGCTGTCTGCAAAAGTTCTTCCAACTGAGCACTGAACCCCATTGGAGGTGTCTCATCATTCACTGACCTCCGTTTGGCTAAATGACTCAGTTTTGGACCAGGCGGTGCCCGTGGTGGAGGCTTTTCACGAGCGTTTTTAATCTTCATGGTGTCATTCTATCACCATCGATGAAGCGGCGACTCCAACAAACAGCCGTCTCCACGCAACGAACCACAATGAGGAAACTCTACTAACACTAAACAGCTGAACCTCTTCAACCTCTAAATTACTCTATAGACGTTTCATTAATGGACAATTCATCATTGAAAATCTGTTTTCACTTTTTTCTCTCCCTCTCTCTCTCTCTCTCTCTCTCTATCCCCACAAGGCTACCTCATTGTTTGCCCCAAGGCTTCTCTTCCCCTCCTCTCGACTCCGTGGCAGGCTGCTTACGGATGTCTCCAGGGAGCGCTAATCAAAAGCAAAGATGCTGGTGATGGGGGGGGGGGGGGGGGGGGGAGAAGAGGAGGGACTCCTGCATTAAACTCATCTCAGTGGACACCCAACCCCCATGTTTGAAATCCCCCCCCCCCCCCCCCCCCCCGGCCAGAGGTCCACATGCACTATAAAATGTTATGAGCTCACTAGAGACCAGTCATGACTTCACCGCCGCCGCCTGACACATCATTACTGCTGCTCATTGTCATAGAGCAGATCCATACAGGAGGCACCCACACTTGTGGGCCCCGAAGTCCTCCCAGAAAAAAACTGAAAACAGTGGGGTGAGTTTTCATGAAAATTTATTGGTTGTAATGGGAATACAAACGTCATGCCTATTTACAGCGTATAAAAAGTTTTGCGAGCTGAAAGAAATGACTTTGATACAAAAAACCAACAACAAAAAAGCAAAGATCGTGGCGTCGGGGGAACCGAAAACTCTTCATCGTTTGACAGGGTTGAAACTGTGACCACTTTATCTGCAGTATAATCACACACAGCACGAACGCATCCATACGAACACACAGATTACACATTCGTAAGAAAAATATGAGGTAGTGTGGCAGGTCAGAAAATACAATCAATAACCAGATAGGTGGATTTGTGCTCCAATCACAGGTATTCTGTTCTAAATTGATTCATATTACAGCAAGACTCATCATCTTATGTATTAAGGAACAGGGTGGGGTTTTTATTAATTTTGCTTTTCCCATAATTCACCGGAGCATCGTTGATATCCGAACAGTGAGAAATTAGTTTAAGTGAAAGAATATCCAACAGATGACCTCGATAAGGCCTGGAGTGTAACCGGAGGGGGGATAATTACATGTGGGAGACGGATTCGCAGCGGTCGATAAGAGGAGCCACAAAATTGCAGGAATGTCAGAAAACCGTCAACCCACAGCAGCCACGATTACAGGCCACGGCCGCCTTTTGCGCGTCGGTATCACGCACATTGTTGTCCGTGATACTGGCGTGCCGTCCGACACAACAGCTGCTGCATAACTCGGCGTTGCAGGGTTTTGGCGGCTGTGACGACGGCTGGACCGAAGCCCGACCAAACAAACAAGAACTGCCTGTTGATCCAAAACCCATTCCCTCTAATACAACCTAATAAACAATATTTCTCAAGAGTTATTTAAAACAGGTGACTTTCCACAATGAAACCGAAACGATGGCTTTATATTTAGGGCAGGAACTCGTCTCAAAATTTACTTTAACCGCTACCAGCAGCGGCTGATATCACTTTTCCCCGATGATTGTCCGCTGTATATGTAAATGCTGTGACAACTGAAGAAGCAAAACAAGCTCGTGATCCGGGATTTATTACGTGAAACAACACTCTTGATATATTTACACACAGCCCATCCTCAATAATATGAAAGACACTTTCATTCTGACAGATCAACATCCAACTAATAATAAGCAAAACTGATCAAAAGGGAGCCGACGCGGCGTCTCCAAAGTTGTTTTTGCCAAAAAGATTTTACATCGCGACGCAAGACTGTTCACAAAGAAGTGGTCAAAGCGCAACATCGCATGTCCAAGATTATTGTCCAGATTGTAATTTGACACCAGCCTCAATGCTTCCTCTCGTGTTCCTTTAATTGGATATTACTGTTGTGTCTAAGTAACAGAGGATCGTACACAGACTGTTTTTTTCTTTTTTTTTTGATTACATTTTCTCAAGAGTAGGAGAAACAACATAACTCTAACTCTAACACTTATGAGTTTGACATCGCTGCTCAAGACAAAGTGGCATCAGCTCAGGCTCAAGGCAGCAGGTGAGGCAGGTGTCAAATTACAAATGGATGCCAGCAAAGCTCAGCAGTGTAGAAACTTAAAACATCATTATTGAAATCAGTTCGCCCTGTAATAAGTCCCCTTTTAAAAAAATGTAGCCAACCACAAGTACACCGTAATACTAGATGGTACAATGTGTTTTAAAAACATAAATTGTCTGAATAGACTGATGTTGTTTGGCGACAATCACTACAAAAAATATTTATACGTTGAAATGCACATATTTATTGGGGGAAAAAAAAAAAACTTTATTCAAAAACAAATGTATATATTTTGTCTGCCTCGAAATACAAAAAAATTCTTTGACAAATATTCATACTTGATTGTCATCAAAGTGACATTTATAAATGTTTTTCAATGAATGTTTGAAATAAAACATGTCATGTTCGACCACATCCACGATTCACAGTATATCCACACACACACACACACACACACACACACACACACACACACACACACACACACACACACACACACACACACACACACACA
Source organism: Lipophrys pholis (assembly GCF_963383615.2). Taxonomy (NCBI): domain Eukaryota; kingdom Metazoa; phylum Chordata; class Actinopteri; order Blenniiformes; family Blenniidae; genus Lipophrys; species Lipophrys pholis. The sequence continues at coordinate 25,205,415 of NC_137640.1, read as the reverse complement.
CACACACACACACACACACACACTTATAGATTTCTCTTGGTAGATGTATTCCGAAATATAATTTTATACACATATATATATATATATATATATTCATACTCTCTGTAGAAAGCTTTATACATGTTTACATAAGAATAAAAAAAAAGCTTTGAGATAATATACATTTACTTTCTTCGCGTAGTCGTCAGAGACGCTTCCCAACAGAAAGTCTGACAAACACTCGGAAACATTCATGTTCTTCTGAGATGGTGGGGCAAAATACGATGACAACAATACGTCTCATCCGCAGCTTATTGAAAATGCAACCAGTGCCGAGATTTACAGAAAAACTAGCAGGTGAAACAAATTCAAAACTACATTTAAAATGACAAAAATAGTTTCTCAGGGTCTGTTGGAAACGATTACATAAAAATGAGCGGGATCATACTTTTGGAATTACATTTAAAAGTAAAAACTGTGTTTCGTGAACACACAAATATATGGACCCAAACTATGTTGGTTATTCTCAGCTGTGACTATTATTTTATACTCCGGTTTATTCTGTCATACAACATTATTCTATGAACAGGAGAAAAACACACAAATGACCTTAAAACCTCTAAACTCATCAAACCCAGAAGAACAATCTGCACACACCCCGCCTCGTAACGTCATCTATATTTACAATATTCACAAACATTATACAAATCCTTGAAAGAATTATTCCACAACTTGAGAAATATTATTTGCTTTCTTTCAAAGTCTCAGAACTAAAAGACTGACAGCATTCACAAGGCTTCAAATGAAGCTTTGTGCTGGAAGGAGCTGATAGCGTAGCTTAGCATTGACTCAGAGGAGCGGCTCAATATCAACACAAGAGTAAAAGTACATAAAACAACAATATTTTGTCGATCTAACATGTTGTAGAGTGAGGGAGTAAGCAAAACTAGGCTAAAGGTCTCCTCTCCATAGTTTTGAAATACTTAAATTCTAGCATTTATTTGAAGCACAAATCAAAAACTTGAAATGGTAGATGCTCTAGAGGGGAATTTATTCTATAATTACCGACAAATTTTCATTAAGGCAAGTAAATTAATTTCTATCTTATATTTCCCTATTAAGTTAACAGCTCAGTGTCAAGTCAAACTGATCTCCTGGTAGGAAAAAGTGAAGCTTGGTTAATTAGACTGGACTGAGAGAATGTTCACACTTTCATTTGGCTCTGGTGGCGAATACATTCACCGGATCAAACCGCCTGGAAAATGTCACGCAATTACAACAGCTGCTCCTTTGGTGGCGCTGTCGCCCGAAACAAACCGACTTTATTTCTTATTTCCATGATATACATTTATTATTTGTCTTTTTTTTTGTTAAAGGTTTTTCACACGCTAATGCTACAGTTGATGCTAATGCTAATGCTACAGCTACAGCAAACTTGGGACTCGATTACTTCGTGTTGACTGCTGCATCCTAAAATACAAGTTCTATAAAAAGAAAAAATGTTTGTTTAATTTGAGTGGAGATGTCAATTCTTCCGTTGGGAGTGACACACAGGCGCTCGAGACTTGAGACTGAGAAATATATCAAAGTCCAAACTGGATCGGAATCAGTTACGAAAAACAAATAGTCACAGTTTGATCCTTTGGAAATTAATTGCTTGCGTATTGGCGAACTATGTCCATGAAATGTGTCCGTGATTTTCAAACTGCGGTACGGGTGAGCTCCCTCTAGTGGCAAGTCAGAAAATATATTTTTTAATCAAATGTATTTGAAAAGATAGCAAATTACCCAAATAATCCTAAAATAAGTATAGCAGTAATCCATAGTTAAAAGGGGATCCTCCACTACTGTATGTTCAGGTCAGCCATAATCTGCACAGCTACTTTACTCCCTTTTGCACTATTTTTGTAAATACTTTAGTTTCTTCCTCCTAGACTTGGTTTTTAATATTTAATACTTAATATTTTACTCTTCACGGTCTTGTATTTTTTCACTGCTGCCAACACTGTGTTTTAACATGGCTCCAGGGTGACAATAAAGGACTATTCTATTCTATTCTAATGGCTTGCTCAGGCTTTACTCACCGAAAAGTTTTCACTGAACTCCATTATTTGTCTTTTACAGACTGCCTTTGTTTGAATCTAGCCATCCTATGCCCACAGCTAAGGTTCAGTGAATGTACGTCTGGAAATACACAATAAATGTCTGGTTCGTCATTGAGACTTTTGTTCTGTAATTCGTAAAATGTTGAACTGGCCGTCTCTCCTTTGATGCTAAGCGATGCTATTCAGATGTTAAAAAAAAAAAAAAAAAAGGGATCTCTTCATTCAACTTCAGAACAATCAGAAAAAAAACAGATTTCTCTTCCATGAATAACAACTAATACAAGGGATCCAATAATGCCCCTCTCTAGTTCTGTAACTTAAGATTCAGACGTCGGCTCGAACACATTTCTGCATCCTGCATCTAAGCTTTGTGTCTGAATCCACTGAAAAAAAGGAAAAATGACTGAAATGATACAACGTGGAATTTTTCTCAGCACACCTTTCACATTTTTCTTTCACATTTTTTGGCGTATTTTTTCTCTTCTGTATACATTCAGAACCCACATCGTCTTAAAAAAACAACAACAACAAAAAAAACAAACAGCCTTTGCCTGGTTGCATGCGTGAGGATGATACTAGTGGTTGCTCGGCCCCTCAGCCGCTCTCTGGAACTGCGTGTCGTAAAGTAACGTGTAACGGGTCCAGCCATCAATATCTCACTTACTAATACTGACACCAGCCTGCTTGAAGAACACCTGCTTGGCACGAACCAAAACAAAAGCAGCATTTGGATTACAGAGAAATTCCTGGAATAAGCTTGCATTCATTTCTTTTTTTTTTTTTCTTTACCATTAAGGTGAGCAGAGGCTGCCAGGCTGTGTGTCAGAACACACCACATTTATCTGCACAACCTTGAAATGTGGCTCCAATTTTAAAAGGCGCTATTTATTTATTTTTTTTTATCTTTTCAAATAAGTAAAAACCAGTCCTTTTTTTTTTTTCTCTCTCCCTCTCTTTTTTCCCCACAGACCCTTCCCTGTGGCTGGGTGGTTCCTACGCCGTGCTGCTGCTGGAACATGGCGTGCTCTGCGTGCTGCCGATGCTGTGGGCCGCGCTGCTGTTCTCCGAGGCCGGCGTAGGCTTCTGGACCGGCTGCGCGGCGGCCGTCTCACCTAGGAGCAGAGCGGGAGAAGAAACGATTGGAACAACAGAAGATGGGGTTAAAAAGGAACAAGAGATTATTTCAGAAAAGTTCCGTGGAGCCTAATTGTCATCCTGAGAATCTCCCACAGTTTTTGATGGCTTTCACGCTTGATTTATTTATTTATTTATTTTTTGTACTTTCTGCTTTTGCACAATTAAAACTGTAGAGCTTATCTGCAATAACTCAAACCAATTTAGATCGGAATGAGCCACAGATACGCCAAGTGTTTTCAACTGAAAACAAACAGTCACCTCCTGCCAGAGGAGATTCCAACCCACCCCCCGCCTCCTCCTCCTCCACCTCCCCCTACTCCTCCGAGTTCATTTCTTTTATCTGGAATCAATTAGCTTTCCTTCGGCAGATAAAGCAGGACAAACACAGCAGAGGGCCCCGACACTGGAGCTGAAGCCACTGACTGCTTTATTGTTTTTATGTCTAAGTAAGAACTTGGGTTCTTCGTAAAACTCCCAGGGTTTTCATTGAAGGGCAAATAATGCCAGCAGTGTTGGTTTGGGAAAAATAAAAAATAAAAAAACGTCTTAGACAGACAATGAACGACTTCTGAAATAAGGCCAAGTCTGTGTTTAATTTCAGTATTTGGCACAATTATTACCGCAGTCTCTCTCTTTATGGCATCTCTGCTGCCAGAAACGTGGAGAGCGCACATTTTCCCGTCCAGACAAAGAGTTGTTGATAGTTTCACTGGCGCACAAAGTTGCGTGCGTTTGTCTTGAGCGCTCGCCGTGCGTCTCCTCGGACAGTCTCACATCCAGCTCCCCCCTCCCCACTTTTTTTTTTCGGCCCCGCAGTTCTGCTGATGTTTAGCAGGAGGGATACTCGCAGTCCGTCCCTCAAAGGGAGCAAGAGCTCCACGAAACAAAGATTCCCCTCATCCATCGGAGGAAATATGAATTCCCCAGTCCAATATTGTGTTTTCAGACAGGAGAGATGAAGAGCGCTTCACTGAGGAAGAAACACAGTGTGCGTGACGTCCCAGCGAGACGCTGTTGCAGAATGTGTCGTCTACTCAGGCTTTATTTCAATATCGAATCACAAATGCACGCAGACAGTCTTCATTATATCATTCAGCACAGCGACGTCGCCAATCTGAACTTACACGGTCATAAATGGGATTTACTGTTCATCTGCTTTCTTTCACTTCTTCCTATCCCATGAAACAAAGCAGCGCGGTGTCCATGTTTACTCTTTACAATAATCCCTTTAAACTTCTGGTATGAGAGTTTCTCTGAAGGGAAATACAGATATTAGACACCCTGAAATGAAGTGTCCACCTAACGGTCACTTGTTTCCCATCATGCATTGAGCAAGGTTAAGAAATTATTCAAGCTATTATTATCATATTTATATACTTCTTTCGGGACACTACAACACAAGCTTACAGTTGTTTCTTCTTGCTCACTACATAATTCGTCACACAGAATTCCACAAATCATGAGAGAGTAAATGAGTGAAAGTGGCCATAGCCTCTGTCTGGGACCAATTAGAAACTGAAAGTAGATTTCCCAATGTCTATGGAAAACTAAACCACAATGGAAGACCTGGAACATTTCTAACATTTTTCCTACACTAATGAAGCTGTGTTGTTAAAAATAAACAACACGCAGTTATAACACACGTCATCGACCTGGAAATGGAATCGAATCCTCATCAAAACTAACTGGACAGTAAAAAAATTTAAAAAAGATTCATGACATTAAATGTCGTGTCTGTAGATAAAGTGTAAATACAGCAATGTTCATCAGGTATGATATTAACCTCCACTAATGATGAAAGAACACAAACCAAAAAGTAAACGGTAAGGTTGTTGACTGAAGAGGTTCTGAAGGTGTTTGGTCATCAAGGGACATTTAACCAGAAGATGGAATGAAAACTAGCAACAGTCCAGGAAGGTTTTCTCTCATAATCACAAACATTATCAGCGTTGTGGTCGTGGACCAAAACATCAATCTATTCTCTGGGTACCATGAACAATCTATTGAGCTCAGAACTTGGTTGTTGTTTCAAACTGAACTCCTCAGGTATCTCACAGTGACGATGGAGCAGAAGTCAAACTGATATAGATTGAAGTTCTTCAGTCCCACTCAGAGCCACAGGGATCAGACAGTTAATAAACTGTACTTGCACAACTATAATGAGACTAGACTTGTAAGGAATGAGAAGCCTTTGGAACCGGAGTGATCTTATTAAGACCTGAACTGGCTTCACGACTCGACTTCACATCTCTGAAAGAGTAAAGCTCGTAGTGTCTTCCAGTCGTCCCGGGAAGGAAACCAGGAAACTCCAACACTGAACTAACTGTTCATTTCTAAACCCTCTGTGGTGGAAGGAAGGGAGGGAGAGACGGAGGGAGGATGGATGGATGGAAGGAAGGAAGGAAGGGAGGAAGGAAGGAGGGAAGGAAAGAAGGAAGGATGGATGGAAGGAAGGGAGGGAGGGAGGAAGGGAGGAAGGAAGGAAAGAAGGATGACGGAAGGACAGAAGGGAGGAAGGAAAGAAGGAAGGAAGGAAGGAAGGAAGGAAGGGAGGGAGGGAGGGAAGAAAGGAAGGAAGGAAGGAAGGAAGGGTAGATGGATGGATGGATGGTTAAAGGACCAACAGCATCTTGGGCATGTTGAGACATAAGATCATGAATTTCATAAAAAGCTGTTTTGAAAGATCTCCTGGTTTGTGTGATTAACTCGGTGTGAGTGTTCAAGATCAAGTACCGGAGGTGGAGAGCAGATTTCTTGGCACTCGCAGTTCTGGCACAAGACAAACTGAATCAATGTGCCAAGACAATGAGCAACACGTCAGGAAACATGTTGTTGGGTTGCTGCTGAAGGCATTGATACTTATAATCACCGTATAAGGAATAAAACTGAAGCGACCACAAAGATATCAAGTAAGTGTAAACCCAGCTGCCTCTATCAAATTAGGAAAAGAAGGGGAAGGCCTGAAGCCCCTCGGGGAATAAAATCAAGTTTGCTTCAATGATTCATTCCCGTACACTAGTTTAAAATACACTCTGAAGTGTATTTCTGGGTTGTTGATTCAGAACAACTACCTTTAGAGTTTATAAACCTTACTATAAAAGGATTACTCTGCAAATATAGCTTAGCGCCCACCCCATCTTTAAAAAGTCTGTGGCGTTCATATTTATTCTGACCGTCCGTTTTCCTTTCTTTCACTCAACACCTACTACCTTTGGAAAGCCAGCCCACGAGCAATGTGATTCTTTGTTGGTCACTCATTTGGAAAACCCACAAAGCTGAAATAAAGTGGCTTTCTAAAGAGAGGCCAACACCAATATTGTTACAGAGATAAGGGCCTAAAGATCTGACAGCTGATCTCCATCGTTAGAAAAGAAATCCCGCTCAGTGACGGGACCAGAACTCAACGGTTTGTTGTACAGCGACCTTCTGAGTCCGTCTCGTTGGGTTCAATGTCAACAACCAGCGAGGGTGATTTACGAGTCCAAACATTTAACCCCCGTTAAAGTACAAACTCCGGGCGTCTCTTAAGCTTCCAATACTCATACCGAGGTATTTTCTCTACATCCCGACTCCGGCCGTGAAAGGCGTCCATGGAAAACACATCGGCCGGGGGGGGGCGGTCGGGTCAACGACACAGCGGACCGCCAGGCAAACACGAGAACAGAGCCGACGCGAGTACTGGCGAACTCTGCGGGCTTCCTCCGGGGTCTGCGGGGGTCAGCGGGCTGCGGACGATGAGGAAGGTCTTGGCATCCAACGGACAGATTGTGTGTCTTTTCCTGTGAGCGTCCACTAAAGCCAACAAAGGGGAATTCCAACTGCAGCCATTGTACTGAGCATATTCCTCAACTCTTTCGCAAGCCCCCCCCCCCACCCAATCTAATCTAAAGAACTCAAAGGCAGGAAAGACAGGAGCTCTTGCTGCTGACCAACAGGATATATTTACAGTCGAGGAGTCAATATGTTATTGTGAGCCGGCCCCTGTCAGCAGCAGGATGTTTGGCAGCCGCAGCGGCACATTTCTGGCACCGAGCGGCTCGGACATTCCTCCACGTCTTATCTTTTCATTAACGTGGAGAAGGTGAGTGGAAGGGCAAGTGGAGCAGCAGGTAAAAAGACCCACCTGTGTGCGAGTAGATGAACCACAGGGCTCCGGTCAGCAGGGCGCCGATCACGAAGGCCGCGAAGGCGATCCCCACCACCGTTGGAGTGTCCAGCACGTACAGCGTTTCTGAGGGGAAGAGTGTTATTAGTACACGCTGACGTGACGGTTTTCAAAATATGCATCAGATATAATCAGAGCAGGAGTACGTTTTCAATAATAATATAAAGAAACAAAACATATCAAGCAAAAAATGTTGAAGAGACACATCTTATCTACATTTCTTACCTAAAAATGTCCCTACCTCCATTAGTATTTTACAGAGGCTTGTATGTTCACGACAAAGTTGGGTGCTCGGCAAGTTACAAAATAAGAGTTGTTTTCCTGCCTACTTAGTTACACTTCTTATTGTAAATAATTTGAATTCAAACTGTCAAATGTGTTGATTTATTTGTTTAAAGTATTTTTTAAGTCCTGCTAAGAAAGAACAAAATCACATTTGGAGGTCAGTGAAACAAATTAAGGTTGAAGCTTCGAAGACGGGGAACTTGAGGAGATATAGATAAATGTATATATGTATATATAAAAAAAAAAGACAGATTTTTTCCTTTCAGAAACTATTTTTAAACTTTTTGTTCTGCAAATGAGAAGCTGGTTGTTAGTTCTTGTAATCACTGCAACACTTTATTAGAAACTGAGACCCCAAAGAAATGCACCATTATTGCGTTTTCATTTCACAAAGGTTTTGCGGTCACACGACAAAGTTTAGAAAACAATGTTCGTTTACACAGAAACTGGGGAAAAGCTGAAAATGAGGTAGTTTTCATGTTGGGCCACTAGTGGGTGCTGTTTTTTTTTTTTTTTCCAATGAAACCACACACACAAGCACGCAGAGAACAATACGTTGTAAACATCAACAATGGGAGCACCCAGACATTCATATTGCCGGAGGACAACGTTGGATTGTTGTCACGGTAACTGTCAACTATAAAACTTCCAAGTCCAGGAGAATATTAACAGGAAGTCATGACACTCTGGAGGAAACATTATTCTTATCGTTCATCTACTGAGCATGTGCAGAAGAACTATTTACTATGGCCGTGGTGTGCATGTGCAGTAGCAGCATTTCAGCCATCAGAGTGTTTCCAGAAAGTGTCGTTTTAGCCGGTCTACACGACAACAGGGTCAGAAGTTTTTCGATAAGTTCCACATTGGGAGCCATTTTCAAAAAGGTACATTTGTAGTGGCTTCAAGCACAGTAAACGGACCACCATAACACAACTTGCGTTTCCACTTGAAATCATTGTAAAGGGACAGTGACGAGCTTGACAAAGTAACGACAGCAGTGTTGAACTTGTATCTCAGCCATCAAATCCAATCAAAAGAAGATAATTACATACGCAAGGGATACTACTTTTCAAGACATGCTACTTTATTCCTGCAAAACTTGGATGGGGAAGCTGAGAGAAGAAATATGACACTGAAAAACTCTGTTCTGATAACAACACTGTTTGGTAACCGATGAAAAATCATCTGTTTCTAAATGATATTACTGCAATACTAACCAAAGTGACCGAAGCCCGTTATTTTTTATTAACACTGGTGCAAATGGTAAATAGTTCGAGGGCTAGATAAAAACATTTGAAACTAAGCTTTAGTTATGACCTAGTCATGGCTAAGGGGAGCAATTTGACTAATAACTGAGTTTCATCAGAAGCAAAAAGAAGCAACCAGATTTGACCAATTTTAGAACCATTATTTGAAATGAAGTTCTCATACATAGTTTCGTAACAAACTTGATTCATTTTCAGTTTATAGTAGTTATGTGCCGCGAATGTCGCCCAAGTATATCGTTTAATCCAGAAAAATTTTATGGTTTTATGGTTCTTCAGTAAAAGTATTGCAAACGGAATCATGTGGCTACAGGTCCGGTGCGATCTTGTCACCGAGCTTTGTGATAAACATGAAAACACTTAACACTTCCACCAATTTACACCAGCTGTGACAAAGCTGTGTTTTTTTCTTAAGCAAATTTTTTAGAAATAGGCTGTGAATCAGTTAAATTGTGTCGTGAATTAATCACAGTCTGTCACTTTTCTGCTATATTCAAAAAGCTTTCACTTGGTACAGCATGGATGCACAGAACAGAAACAGTGTATTGCTAAATAAGTGCAGCCCTCACGTATGTTGACTGTCCCGCACATGGTTTACCAGTAATCGCCCGGGGTGAGCCAGTCAGCCACAGAGCAGATACCGCGCCGTGCTGATAAGCTCTTCTCTTTGGAATGTGATACTGAAACTCGGCGCGCCGAAAGAGCGACTCTTCCCTGAACCGACTGCATCTAAACGGATGAACCTTCTGACTCCGGGCCCGGTTCTGCTCGCCTGTTCAATCTAAACCACCTGGAAGGCTCTCAAAAGTAAAATTAGCTGTAATGATGCCGTAACAAAACAACACAATGGCGCCTGTGTGCGGGCAAACTCAAGGGGCCGGGGCTGGTGCGCGGCCAAGACCTCGGCACAATGGTGGCTATTCTAGGACGGGACACCTTCAAGTTTTCATCTCGCATGACGGACGATGACAGGTCATCAGGGAAGAGTTTCATTTCGGAGGGGACGACGGCCAAGGGACGCGCCTCCCCTCCTTGCAGCGCCCCTCTATCCACCAGCTCTGGTGTTATCAGTCTCCAGTGACTCGATATGCCAAGAATGCAGACCCTGTTTACACCACAGCAGTGATCGGAGGCACTTAAAATACATGTTTAAGAGAAAATAAAAAATGTCTGGAACTTTGTGAATCCACTTTGATTCCTTGTAAACAGGGGGAAATGCAACTTTCTGTGCACCACGGCTGTAATACAAGAGTTCTGCACATGCAGGAGTCAGTGGACAATAACATCAATGTTTATTCCAGAGGGTCATGAGTCCATCTTCTCTTGGGACTTGGTAGTCTTATAGTCGACAGTCACCATAATAGCAATCCAATTTGGTCGTCTGTCCATACGAGTAGAGATAGAGATAGAGATAGAGCTAGAAACACGTTATATAAGGTTTCTCTGCAGGCTGCTCTACTGCTTCACCACCAGGTAAACTCATGACCGTCACTCTGAAGCTCCACTGATATCTGGAGCGACGTCATCTGTTTGTGGAATGAGAGAACCGCTCCTGCATGATGACTTGTTTGAGTTCAACTCTGACCTTCACCGAGAGCAAAACCCCCGAAGTCGCCTCTGCAAGACCCTCAACAATTCAGAGGGGGGGGGATTTTTTATTTTATTTATCAGGACCATATGGGTCCATACTCCTTAAAAACAAAAAGATATTGTAAAACACCAGCGGGTTACCAGGACTTCACCGTAAGGACAATATGGTCGAATTATTTTAACATTAGATTAGTTTTCTAAATCCAATGAACAATATGTATTTATGTATTCTTTCCTGATTTATGGTACTTAACTGCATGGACTGCAGTGACACACTCAAATTTAGATATCATGGTATCAAAATTAAATGTTGTAATTATTTTATTGTGCATATTACCAGTAAAGTAAAATGGATCTGCTCACTTCTTCATTTCATCCCGTTTCTTCCAAACAAAAATAATCACAGAGGACATGGGAAATCATTTACGACATGTCACAACAGGTGCCGTTTGCGTAGAATGTGTAGAAATTGTGTCAATTTCACGCAAATAAAAACAGTCTTTGAATTTAAATATAGCCTCTGTGTGTTGAGTCGACATTAATTCTGTGGTTTTCCAAGCCTGCTCCCAGTAGACCACTGCACACCACCACCGGACAATATCACTCCACTCCAACTGGACAAGAAGTGGTGAAATAACTACAATAATCTATAAGAACGTATTTACTATGTAAAATACATCCACCCCCATACTCTGTACATGTTCACACTTATAGGCACCGTGTGCATATTCTTTTATTATATTGTATTTTTATCTGCTTTTTTTTGGTTCCTGCTATGTGTGCTTCTTTCTCTGTACTATCCTGCTGTACCACTGCAAATTTCTCCACATGCGAGATAAATAAAGGGATATCTTATCTTATCTTATCTTCCCTGAATAAATATCCATTACAAGCTTCAGTCTTCAGGGGAAAAACAATGCGATTAATCACAATTAATTACAGAAAATTGTGCAATTAATTAGTCAATTTTTTTTAATCGATTGACAGCACTAATAATAAGTCATTGTTTGGATATGTCAATATTTTGGTGGCAGTAAAATAGCGGCCGTGAGACACTAGGTAGAGTTCAGATCAGACATGACCTTGCTTGAGAGCGTTTTCCACGGCGCTATCGTTCTTCCATGGTCACATTTTCCTGAGTGATGAATCCTAACTCTTGTACAAGTCCAAACATCCTTTGATTCTGAGTGTGCAAATGATAAGTTTGGAGGTTTAGCATCACTTTACTGATAACGTGAGCTGCTTGACTTCTGTGAATTACAGCGTGTTCATAGAGCAGGAATTCCTCATTGTTTCAGAGCAATACATCATCTTTCCTCACAGTAATCAGCTACTTACAAAGACGGGCGCACTGGAGGGGTCGACACATTGATATTTATTACTGTGAAATTCCAGCCTCTTAAGTTTAAGTGAACCCTGATATCAAAACATTTCTCTTTTTTACTTTTCACACACTCACACTGCATGAACCGCTCCGCTCGCAGAGAAGTTTATACTTTTCTACTTTGTCTCGGCAGATCCATTAAAAAAAAAAAAAAAGCTTTCCAATTTATTGACGTTGCGGAGCAGTAAATCCACTCTAAATGGATGTTATATTTTTCCGTGCATCCAAGTTGGCTGGAAAAAAAGGCCCGTTTTGAGCTGGAGATCAGGTTCAGCTCTTTGGGACGCAGTCCAACGTGAAGCCGGCGAAAACGCTTGTTTTGTTTGCCATCCCGGCATAACAAGATGCCTTTGTGCGAGAAAACTGACTTTGAAGCTCTGCTGGTTTAATTTTTCTTTTTGTTTTTTTTTACACTGTGTTTATAGCATTACTGTGTTCACTCACTCTTCTCCATGGAAAATGAACCCTGCGGAGCTGGCAGGCAGTCCGCCCTGCTCCCCACGCTGGACTAAGATTAGCTCACTCACTCATTACTTCAGATTTCACGGCCTTGTTTTCTCCAATATCTTAAAACATCATCGCGGTCTGCAGTAACAGGTGACTCTATCCAGACAACAATGGAACCAAAGGCACAATTAACATTTGAGAGAAATGTCCAGTTCTGCTCGGAGATGTTCTCAATGACCCTGATTCACAGTCGCCCTGGATTCTCTAAGGCCGAAGGGCAACAGGGATATTCAAACAGAAGAGAAAGACGGAAAAGACAAAAATGCTTGGTGGTACAACTGCACATATAAAGTCTATCAATTAATTCATAATAAATGGTGAAAATCAACTGCCACAATTTCTGGCGCAGTGCAAGATTGGTAAATCCCAAACTCGATAGTAGCTGTGAAAAAAAATAGGACCCCCAGAGGCAAGGGGAATCAAAAACGTTCATCATGAAGCCATAAACAAAGTATGTTCATTATTCTAGGAAATCACATTAAAGGCATTTTGAATCCAGTCATTTTCAGCTTAGAATAAAATGTTGTGGTGAGAATGAATCGTGCTTTTAGGCCCCGGTTTACTCAACGTCTTCAAGTGAAAACGCAGAACGTTGTTTTGGGGCATCAGCGTTTCTGTCATTTTCCTGTAAACGGGACACTGTTTTCATTATGTTTCTGTGGAAATGCAAAACCTTTCTGAAGCAAGGCCTCAGTTACATAACACCTGGTGACAAAAGGTCGAAGGTCAGAAGCAAAAGAAAAAATTTGAAAATAAAGGAAAACTGCTTCATCTCTGAAATGCTTCTCATGAGAACTGTAGAAACGGGGGTATCATAGAGTGGACTTTATGCGAATGCTGTCAAGAAAGTTCAAGGTGACCCTGGAGCGAGTCGCTTCCAAAAATGGGCCAAAATAAACTCGGTCCAAACAGCCACATGTGGTCAGGACAAACCATCCCTGTATATTCTGAGAATAAAATGAAAGCAACTTCTTTTTCTCTCGTGTTCATCTCAACCTGGACGGGATTGTTTATCCGAGACTGATTTCCTCTTTAAGCGTCTTATTCCTCCCGGTGGACGCTCTGGTTGTGTGGGATTTCACGGCACTAAAAATGAGAAATCGTTTGACTTCAAAAGAGATTTAACAAAAATCGAAATAAATAAAGAGCTGTTGTACGCAGCAAAATTTCCTACAGACAAGTTCCAAACTTTTCTTAATAGGGTGCCGAGCTTGGCAATCCGAGAAGAACTCAAAGAGCCTGATTTACTGAGATCCTGCATAAAAATCGTATATTGTGCTTCCAGTTGTTTTTTTTTTTTTTTGCATTTCACTGGTGATTTATTAAAAATAACACAACGAGTGGCATTGTGTGAAAACAGAAGTATTAAAAGGAAGGTTTTGTGTTCTTTAAGCCAGTGATGCAAACCAGTCGCAAAGCCCTCTTGATTTTAAGGCAGGGGTGTCAAACATAAGGCCCGTGGGCCAAAACTGGCCTGCATGAAACTCAAACCCCGGTCACCAAACCACTGAGCAAATTGTGTTTAAAAAAAACCCCAACTAATTTCTTAAGAGTAGCAGATGCAAGACATAACTGAGATATTGGTGATGCCGCCATGTTACTGTCAAACTCAAAGCCGTGCTGTCAGGGAGAGTTTGTAAAAACATGCTTAACGCAGCCGCTTTAGGGGAAGTCTTTCTTTTTCACATTTCACTATATTTTCCACAAGGAGGTTTCATTGTAATTAGTTTTATGTTGACATTGTCATAATTGTTTGGTTTTGGGAAAATATAGAGATTTTCATCATGTATGCTCGGCGCCACAACAAGAACAACTTGAAAGTTTGAATTCAAACATTATCATGGCACTATTTCACAGGCCCGGCCCACTTAAGATAAAATTGTGTTGTATGTGGCCCCTAAATTTAAATGTGTTTGAGACCTCTGATTTTTTTACGTCTTAAATATAGGTTAAACTGTATTTAATCAATTGATGTCACAAAACTTCTAAGTTCAAGTTATTATTATTATTATTATTATTATCATCTGAACTCTCCTTTAAAATATTGTCTGCATTCGGGCAGACAAACCATTCAATTGCAGTATCAAGACAGTGGGAGGACGCTGGAGAACCAAAAGAACAGAGAGTATGTAAGCTCCTCACAGAAACAACCTGCTGATCAACAGTTTCAAACCACAAACCCTTTTGATAAGAAGCAACACCGCAGGAACTCGCTGACTCACCGCGGAGTTGACGCGCACCGAATAATCTCAAATTGGCCAATGTGCGCCGCGTGGGAGGACAAGTCGGGCTGCAGCTAAAATTATTGAATTTCTCCGAAATCTTGAGCCAATTAAGTTGAATCACCGCAGGTCTCTCGTTGATGTCATTGCTCAGAAGGGATGCTAATTTGAACAACTCTCTGCGGTCCACTAGAGGATGGTCATGATATCAGCCCATTTCAGATTAGGTCATAATCAGTACAACGTGAATACAGTTGACTAAACTCCCCCCCCCCACCCCCGACTCCTACCCACCCTCAGCCTGTTACCTCACTCCGACCGGGCCTAAACCCCCCCCAGATGCTGCGATACAGCAAGCAAACAAACCACTGACTAAGCAAGGGGCCTTTCGGTTTTGGCTTGAATCCCAAAGCCAACTGGAGGACCACCACTCCTCTTCCTCCCTCCTCTCCAGTGGAAAGGGGGAGGCCACAGTGAAGTGCCTAAATGAAAACAACTGGAACCGAGTGCAGTATGACTCCTCTTTTTCCTACATCTCCCTGCAGCTTGGACCAGTCAAGGACCACAAGAAGTGGACCTTTTTACTACCACTCAGCCATATGCTGGAGCGCAGACACACGCCCAGAATCGCTCTCTTATGTACCGATGTAAACCAACTCACACTCACACACATGCATTGCACGCTCAGTTATATACACACACACACACACTGTAGTTAATGGCGACCAGATGTGGGAAAGTGATGTGCAACATTTTGAGGTTCAGTGTAATCTGCAAGTACGGGTCTTGGCTTTCTGTGGGCGCTCTGCCTTCAGACCGTCATCTCCCTACACTCCAACCGATTTATCCCGCTGTAAGTGCTCGCGACAAATGAGCTCGAAGAATAAGTGAACGCAAAACACCAAGCTCCAATAGGTGTGTGAACTGTGTATGGCGTGGTCCGTCACTGACCTTTCTCCGTCACGTCAGGCGGAACCGATTCGTCCACAACAACGAGCGGCTTCGTGGAGAGCTTGGTATTCATCATCATAGCTAAGACACCTTCCACAGAGAGGGAGTCACAGGATGCACCGGGCTTGAGACACTGTGGAGACACGGGAGAGGAAGCCTTAAGATTGGCAGTGTTACACGCAAAGAATCGAGTTCCATTTGTAAACAGTGAAGGCAAAAAGTACCAAGGTAATTGTATAGTGCGATTTATTTGTCAACTGTATTTCAAAGATTTGCACTGATATCTGCACAAATGTCTGCACAGAATATACGCACGTTTTTATGAAGCTATATTAAAAATATGTTTAGAACTATTTAAAGTCTAAATAAATAAATAAATAGTAAGTCAACTTGCAGTATCTAGAAAAAAAATAAAAAAATTGAATTAGTTATTTTTCCCCAAATCCCCAGGTCCTAACCAGAATCCCTGATTCTTCAGAGTTGACTTTATGCAGCCACTTTAAGACAATCGTCGATTATCTTTGGAGGGAGAAATAGATCATTGCATTGAAGGCTTTGAAGGTATTTGATGGATAGAGTATGGATGGAGTTGGATGGATCACATACAGAGAGAAGAAGGAAGGTTAGGATGGACGGTTGTTTTGCTCTGCAGCAGGACGCCTGGCAGTGTTTTCCTGCGCAGCTCGGCCTGCAGACTCTAAACTGGTGAGCTCCGGTCAGCCAAGGTGAAAACTGCAGTACCACTGAGTTATAATTCTTTTAAATGGTGCCAACACGACACAGCTCGGGACAAACTGGAACAGCATGTTCACCACCTTCTTAAAATGATAGGTTAAGTAACAAAACTATTTGTTTTGGGGTATTTATTTATTTTTTTTCTGCTGCTCTGGTGAATTAGCCTCCATCTTTAGATGAACCGATCAAGTGGTTTATGGTTTTGACTTAGGTCCAAGTCAAAACCATCAACTTTTAGTCCAAACCAAAGACGGCGAGTGTGGAGGGTATCTTTACAGATCCCCTGCCACTATCCGACGGTGTCCCACAAGGAAGCATATTGGGTCGTACACTATTCAGCATTTATGTTAATAACATTGCTTTAGGTGGAGGTGACTCTCATGTAAATCTATATTCTGATGACGCAATTATTTCTACATCCAGTCCTTCTGTGACTACAGCCCTGTCTTCATTACAGGCCAGCTTCAATATCATCCAACTTTGTTTTTCTAGTTTCAAAACACAAATAAAACTAAAATCCTGGTTTTCAACAGAAATATGCCACATATAGGTTGTCCCTTCAAATTTCCCTCCTTGGATCGCTCTGAGATTATCCATTGAAAGCGAGAAGTATTTCAGCATCTGGCTGGACAGTAAACTCACATTTGAAACACAAAATCCTCCTTCACACATTCCGCCAAACAATTTCTACTTAAAATGACAGTTCTCCCAATCATACATCATGGTGATGTAATCTACAGATCTGCCTCTGGAACTCTCCTTCACAAGCTGGATGTTATTTGTCATGCTGCTGCTGTCTGCTTCGTGACTCACTCATCATTGCTGCCTGTTTTCCTGATAAACTGGACCAAACCACTAGTTTAATTTCACTTACAAAACTCCTCTATATAGAGCTCCTTCTAGTAGATTCATCAGTCTGGTCATACCTAAAAGCCCCGACCTCCTTTGGTCGCTCCTCATTTCAGTTTCTTGCTGCAAATGACTGAAATCATCTGCAACACACCTTCAACATACTACTTTCTACATTTATTCCACAAATACCATAAAACCAACAATGAAGGATCACTGCACTTGCTTTTAGTGCTTAGTCATTACTGTCTTAATATATATCACTGCAAACATTGTAAAAAAACGACTTGCCCTCTTTTGGAGATTATGTGTGTATATTTGTTTCTATGGTTCTGTTTGTGCCTAATTGCTGCGTCTTGGCCAGGTCGTCATTATAAATGAGAACATATGAATGAATGAATGAATGAATGAATGAATGAATGCATGCATGCATGCATGAATGAATGAATGAATGAATGAATGAATGAATGAATGAATGAATGAATGAATGAATGAATGAAAGAACAAAGAGGTTAAGGTAGAAAAAGAAGAAGAAAGCTGTTTACCGGTGGCAGGTTTTGGTAACTGTGAGGCGTCTTCGAGCAAAGCGACGTCTCACAATGCAGGAAGAGAAGCGACATGTTGAACTTGGAGTTGAAGGTGAAGCTGAATCGCTTCTTTTCCGCCTTGGCGTGCGGCACGGGGAAGTCCCTCTGAGGATAGAACTGGATGGACTCATCTGTGGGGCACACCGTCTCAATGAGAACGAAGTCCAGAGTGGCGCTGGGGCTGGAGTTGGGGGAGATGGAGCACGAGACGACGGTGAAGCCCAGCTCGGGATCGGACGTCGTTGAAGTGATCTGGATCACAGGACACATGAGGGGAGGAATTGTTTTATTTGTTGATTGTGATAACTCGGAAGAAAAATGTTTACTGACAGAGAGAATGCAAAGATTCCCTGAACTGAGCATTTCTTTCCTCCCACTTCCCTCCTGAAAGTGAGACATTACTCACATCACAGTATATGTAACTTTGTTCACCTCAAACACGGCTGATCTAGTCTGCATTGTCATAATAACATTAGATCAAACAGCAGTATTTCGTGAAGAGGTGAAACTTTAGCAGAACTTTATGGACCCGGTACAACTCTTAACTTATTTCTATATCTGGAGCTGCTGTTGAGCAGTAGGAAGATGCTTCATATCAGGAAGTCAAAGGTTGAAGCCTCCATTAAACAAACACCTGACTCCAGTGTATGATTTGATACCATGTTTATGTAATAAGTTGTACCATTTGGGCCAACAGTACAACTTCGTATGGCAAGAATCAGGCGTTACTATAGAATTCTATATACCGAAATGTATTTGGAGACTTGAAGTAAGGTGATACTTTGCTCTATATAATAAATTCAAACCAGAAAGAGAAAATCAAAAACCCTCACCATCAAATACTTAACGGCACAATCAGAACAGTGAGATCTGGCTTTTTGTTTCACGTCTCCCTCAAACTTCCAAAGTCAACATCAAACATCCAACAACCACATTTTGTTAACCCAATAAATTAAACCAGCTGTATTTGCTGAAGAACAAAACTAAGCTTCGACCCTTTAGCCACAGGGTTGCAGTGTTATAATCCATCCTGGGCCATTTCTTCCAACGACATGAACAGGAAGACAAGTGAAGCCTTATCTCTCAGAAACACACCTGGCAAACCAATAACCACTATTCGACTATGGAGATAAATCCTTCCATCTCACCACCTCCTTTGGACTCATTATTAAAGTCATTTATCTATTTACTTAATAAACAAGTTTAGGGAATTTGGGGTCTTCACTACTGCTTTAAGGTACATTTCAAAGCTCCATATTCCGGTATACAATAAAGTGACAGACTGGGTCTGTGCATACACATGTCCAACAGAAGACTGAATGAACTGTGATAAACAGTGTTTCCAATTCAGTTAATTGCAATTAAGTCATTGAAAAAAGTGTAATTCATTGATTAAAAATTGCATTGTATTGACATCATTAAATATTTCATACGTGGTGGCCAAAGGAAAGAAGTCAGAAGATAGAATATATAGAAAAAAATAACCTAAAACAACTAATTTAACAAACGGCTTCATTTCTGAAAAGCTCCTGGGGAAAACTGCAGTTATTGCAACACTCACAGCATTATCCCACATCCCCTCCATTAATGTGGGCTTCATTCGGTATTCAGTTTACATAAAAATGCCCATCATGATCGTCTGTCAACATCTCGCTGCTAAACTGGAGCTCTAAAAGCCAAAGAAAGGATTACCTCCTTGATAATGACACAAGTCAGAATGAATTCATTCAAATATATTTCAGCCCCACTTAGGATATCTTTCCGTCTGTAACCACAAGTCAGTCCCTTGAGTTATTATTCCTCCTCTTCCTCTTTTTTTGGATGGCCAGCGATGGTATCCTCATTAAAAAGGTCACGACCGGAGCGAAAACCAGCCGCAGCCGCATAGAAAACATTTGTTTTATGGGTTATAGATTAAGGCTTCTACCGTGTAAGGGAACCTAAACTGGGACGAATGCAGAAGAATATATCACATGTCTACAACTGATGAGCGGGCACACAGAAATCCGCTCTGTGAGCGCGGCCCGAGGGCGGGTCTCAGCACAGTGTGAGTTCTGAGGAGAGGTCGCCTCCGACACAGACAACTCTTTGTAACCTGGTGGCTTTTTTGTCCACACTGTCAGAGAAGCATCTCCCACCGATAGCATCATAAGTCATCTCTTCAAAAAGGGCCTCAGTGGACAGGCCTCGTCTTTCTTGGCTACGACCACCATTTTTACCTGCTGTGGGAGTAATTTACGCACAAAACCAGACTTAATCATGAATAAGGGAGATACGATTGTGTGGGCTTGCACAATACATTTTTTTCAAACTAACTTTCAAAATATTCAAGTATCTTGAATGAGTCTCTGTGTTTGACAGAAAACTTGCAGCTTAGGCGATTGTCTTAGATTAATAGTAAAAGGATGTTTAAAAATAATAATTATTATTTTTTTTTTTTGACAAATATCCTTTGGTGGTTTTAGGGATTTGTACAGGAAAACCTCAGATTAACAACTCGGTGGAGCTTCCTTGATGGAAATATGTAAAAAGAAAAATCCACTGAAATGACCTAAATGCACAGCATACCTCCACAAACACTGGCTGCTTGTGTGAGACCGTGAAGAAGGCCTGTCGAGACGGGTTGGCAAACAGCGGTGTGTTGTACAGCTCCATGTAGAATGTCGGGTCGTCGACCGGCTGCGGGCTGGACGGCCTCGGTACGATCCTCTGGACCGTGTCCGGGATTTCCTTTCTGTACGTGCAGTTGAACTGAAAAAGAAAAGGCAACGTGAAACCATCAGCGGGCTTCCAAACATTGGACTCCACTTGACTGACAGGGACCAGGAAAACTGAGCCGGAGCTAAAGAAGTGACGTCCCAACCAGATCCAGGAGCAGTTTGACGATTAAAAAAAAAAAAAGAATTGAAGAGGGAGAAACTTTACAATGAAAAATGTGACATGAGGCTCTATTAGCACAGACAAACTGCAGCAACCCAAAAATGTAATAACTGCTGATGATGCCAATTTTAGCAATTTTGGATGTCATAAATGTAAAAAAACAAATTCATTTCCCAATAATGTAATGAAGTAAACAAAATTGAAGAAGAGGGCTGCATAGTCTGTTTGTTCAATGAATGAGTACGATGGCAAGCAAACTGCAAAACACCTAAAAAAAAAAAAAAGATTAATTTCTAAGAAATGTGGCCCTATTTATGTATTTTTACAATATTGGCTACAGTTCTTACATTCCAAAAGATTATTTTTTTCAATGCTACTTCAATCATCTTATTAGATTATTGGCAAAACAACACAGGAGTTATGACATAATTTGCTTTATTAAATTCAAAATGGCTGAAATCATTAAGTCATTGGTTGTTACAGGAGCTATGGGGAATGTTGCTACACAATGATGATGGTGGTTGTACTAAAGTCAAGACTATATTGCCAAAAGTATTTGCTCACCCTCCTTCACGCACAAATGAAGTTGGGTGACGTCCCATTCTTAAACCACAGAAAAGGAAATTAAATTTCCCGGCTGAACTTATTGCATAAGTGGCATCCTATCACTTCGCTCCTGAGAGCAATTCATTCTTTCATTATGATTGTAGAAATAGTCTCCATGCCAAGCTGCTTGATTTTAAACACCCGTGGCCATGGAAGTGATTGTAACAACTGAATTCAATGATATGGAGATATGAGCTAATACTTTTGGCAATATAGTGTATAAACTGTCCATCCACTGTCACTGCTGGCAAACTCTGGATGTGTTTTTATGAAAATAAAATGCAATGTGTTCTTTGCAAAGCTCCGACCAAATCAATGTTGATTGATTCATTTACATAATACAGAGATGCAGTTCAGTGTTCTAGACACTTACACAACCAACAATGAATCCATGGTCTTACCCCTATACTGGACGGCTGCTGCCGCCGTTGTTCTCGAAATAGTCTTTCCAGCTCCTCTGGACCCTTCGGATTCAGCACGTCTCCAGACTCCAGATCCTCGTCATCCAGCGGCCCGCCACTGCCGTCCTTATTCTCACTGTGACTTACAAAAACCTGTAAGTACATAGATCAGTCACAGATATGTTAAAAAAAAAATATATATACAATAATAATAAAAGAGAAAAATGTTCCACCCAAGAACAATTCCCCAGACCTTCTTTTTTTTTCCCCCCCCTCTTTATTGTGAACGTATCCAGTCATGAGGAGTGTTTCCTAATTCAGGCAGAGATCTGAACGCTTTGAAAAGGGTCGGGAAAACATTCCTGCTCACAATGTGGGAATGTCCTCCGGACTCAGCAGGACAGAACTTAAAACATGTTTCTGTCAAGAGCAAACACAAGCTGGGGATCTGAGAGGCCGTTTCTAGAAATCTTTGACTTGATGGGAAACATCTTGATGGCACTAACAGGGCCGTCCGTATGGAGTGTTGGCCGTTAGATAAACATAACACCGCTCAGAAAGGACAACAGCCAAGACAAATTAGCTTTGATGCAGGAGGAGGAGGAGGGCCCACACAATGAAGATTTATCTTTTCAAAACCTGAGGACAGGAAAGGGGGGGGGGGGGGGGGGGGGACGACACAAAAGACGACCTTGGACATGTGCCAAAGTTGTCAATCTTAACGGGACGAAAAAGGGATTTTCTCCAAATCTGCCCTCCGCAAACAGACTTGTAGAGGTCGAGCAGGAAGTGATTCATCTCTGCTTGTCAGGACAAATACCCCGAACCAAGACATTCCTTAATGGAGATAACTGCGTTCAGACGGGTATACCCAGGACAATTAAAAGACGTGCCTTAAAGAAGTATGCATGATTCTCACAAAGGAGTGCAGGCGGACACGACTCGTGTTAGAAACACAGTAAATCATGCTCCAATAGTCCTTAGGAAAGGAATAGGAAAGAACGGTTTTGTGGACACCATGTAGAGAAGCATGACAGGACTCATGAAAATACTACAAATAAGGGTTGATACTTTGAGAAGATTTGACACCATTGTTGTAGCTGGGTGCTACATTGATTTCCAGGTTGTTTTTTTCCCTACTGCTTTGTCCCTTTTGCCATCATTGCATTTCAAGAAATCTTGTTCCACTTACAAAAACAATGGCAACAATAAGGATGCACCGATACCGATTATAGTATCAGGTCTGATACGACTTAGAGTACTCGTACCCGTGAAAGCGCCCTGTGACGTGGGGCAATCAACTTTTTAAAAAAAAGTCAACGTCTGTTGCATGGCATGATCTCCACTAGCCTTTTAAACAAAACAGTGTAAACGTCTCTGTTCTTTATTGTTTACATTTGTCTGGTTATTGACTTCCTGTTGCATGCAGATATTACCCTCAATCCTTTTACTTCAACGAGAGTCCAAATGTCGGGAAAGTGAGGAATCCAGTTGTAGGAATTTTGAGAGACGAACTTTGTTATTGCAGCCTGTGTTTATGTCCAATTCACACAAATCTTGAGCTGCATCTTTTTACATGTTTGAATATAAATCAAACCCACCTGATTAATCGATATTTTCCTTGACCTGACGAATTGTGTGATGATGATGGGGGGTTCCTGGTCAGAGCTCCAATTTGACATTTTGAAACACTATATAAACTATAGCTCCAACTGTAATATCAATTGTTTCACCAGATGGCCGCAGTAATATGAATGACTGCTGCAGGACATAGGACATACCAGGAAGCGACAGTTTAATTCTTTTTTTTTTTTTTTTTTTTACAAATTCAGTTCAACTTGTTTTGATTCAGGAGAAAAACATATTCTATAATATTTACATCCATAACTATGAGTCCAATCCTCTCACAGATTGTTTCTTCACGGTGCAGCTGTTGCCACAACTTAATTTGAGTTGAATGTAAAACCACGCGTGCTGTACTTACAGTGTTTAAGTGGAGGGCCAATGGGCTGTCCCGCATGGGATATATGGTGGTCTGACAGCCATTCAGTGGAGTCTCCAGTGTGTAGTGGGTGGCATTGACTGTTGCTTTGCATTGTGGGTCTTGGAGAGTGAGGTTGGCGTGAGTGAACCCATTCGCCTGAGGAAACATCAAAAGGGCAGCGACATTGGACGTGGATCAAAAACACTTTTAGCTTTATTAACTCATTTTGAGAATCAAGAAAAAAGAAAGAGGTGGGGGCAGAAAACGTCAAAGCAGTTGTGAGAAACTTGTGAATTCCCGGGAATAAACAAATCCCACTTGGTGGTCGAGCTCCAGCTCCTAATTAAAGCCTGTGCCAGTTTCCATTCTGTGATGTGGGCTGACTGAGCTGTCCCCGTGTTCAAATGCCAAATGTTGTGAGCGGTCCTGCCAGAGATTTTACTTTTGCTATCTTTACCGATATGGAAGTGAAGCTTGCTCCGACACATTTATCTGCAGGTAAAACCCGCCTCTAATTATCCACGTATGACCAGAGAATATGTGGAATCACACTGCTTTAAATTTGCTGACTGTCCTGGCAATAATTAAAATCTGAAAACAATATGAGCTTTTACGGCGATCCAACACAGAGGTCAGAACGGCGGCTTTTTTAGACGAGTCTCATTCTGCGTCCTAATCAATCTGGACACTTCTATTGTCCTCGGAGTTTGTTGTATTGTTGTGCACTGCTCTTCTTGTCCCATCCAGTCTGTGCTGCATCAAAAGAGACTGCAGGACAAAACAACCCAAACAAAGAACTGGGAATAAAATCCAATTTCAAACGCTTTTTAAATAAAATATGCAACAATAAGCCTGGTCCCGACAAAATACTCTTTGTTTCTTTGCAGCTGAAATGATGGAGAGAAGCAATATTTTATATATATATCTTAACTAAGTTAATTAAAATGAAAGATTTGGGGAATTGTGACAATTTCATTTGTAAACTACACTGCGTAACCTTTGCATATACATCTCAAAGTTAGTTAAATTTGACTTTTTATTTTTTTTTATTTTTTCTGGATTATGAGCATTTTATTCGATACAAACTAGTTTTGGGACTCGGAAAATTTACATCTAAGTAGGGGTAAGTAATAAGTAAGTAAGTAATTAATCACATCTCGGTGCTAGTCGTACAAAAAGAAAAAAGAATTGAATCAATAAATGGATTTACATGTGTTTATAGGAGGAAGTCATGTCTATGTATTGTTAGGCTTCTACTGTTCTCAGCTTCTTTCCATGTTGAGTTTTTGTTTTTTTTTGTCTGATTTACGTTAAATACCAGCATTGACAAAAAGATAAAAGCAAATCTATTAAAAACCAGCTCATGCTGCTTTTCGTTCATGATCGACTGTATAATAGTTTTTCACTCTTCAGTCTCTGGCCTCTTTTAAAAAGTTTACTTTTTGGATTTATCTCCTGAGCCCGCTGAAGCACTCCCCCCCTCAAAAAATTAACAACAACAACAACAATAATAAAAATAATAATAATAATACCCATAAGAAGATCATTTCGGCCCTTTTCAATTAAATGAAGCTCGTACGTACCAACTCGTCAATAGCGTAATAAGATATTTGATACTTCATCCTATTATTAACCATTACTGTTGGATGTCTTTTTCTTTTTCTATTTACATTGGCGATTTGCACCTGTAGACTCTCTTTCTCGATGCTGACCACCATCCTCTTCTCCTCGCACTGCACAACGAGGCCGACGCTCAGGACGCCCTGGTGCTCCTCGGGCCCTCCAGTTCCCCAGGCGGGATCTTCAAAGTCAGAGGGCAGGTAGGGCAGGCCGTCGGACAGGAGGGGGGGGAACTGAAAGGGGAGACTGGAGCGACGCGAAGCGGACCCGCCTCTCGGCTCGGGGCCGAAGTCACGCAGGATGGAAAGTTCCGGAGGCAATACGCTCTCAAGAGAATCCCCCACATCTAGGAGAGACACGGATGCTGATGTTACAGGACGGGAGCAACACCGACGAAAACTTCATGCTCAGTGTCAATAAGGTTAATGCACTGGTCTTGCATGTGACACCTTTTTCTTTTCTTTTTGTCACTTCAGAATAACTACCAATCAAGTGAAGCTTTGAGAGGCTGTTTCCCGAGGTTACCTGGCTCTCTCAGACGAATATTGAAGTGGTTTGCCACGGGAGTGCTGGTGTACGACGTGACCGGACCGTAGTTGTGCTCCTGCGCCCAGTCGATCAAGGCTTGGGACCCTGATGGCAAATGCTGCTTGGGGGACTTGGAAACCGACATCTGCGAGTTAACACTCACAGTATCAGAAGCCTGTGGAAGAGGAAGAGAGATTTTTTTCTTAATCGATAGCGAGGAGAAACTCCGATCTGGAGGAGAAACAAAAGATTTACAGTACTCCTACAGCCTCCACTTCATGTACAGTCCTGCTCTGATTCTGTGTCGAGTGTGAATCATATGAACAAATGTGAGGTAATGGGCGTGTCGCAGCTCGACAAATGTTGGACTCACTCTGTCTCACAGCCGTTTCCCACACACCCCAGTCTCTGGAGGAACACGGAGGAGGAGAACCACGCTCCCCACCACTGTGAGGCTTCGCTACTTATGAGGCTGTCACACCACGGCAATAGCCGATAATCTTCGAGACAGCGAGCCGCTGAAGCGCAGCATCCTGGGTACCGCTGCTGTCAAGCGAAAGTCAGAATCCGAGCTGCTTTGGGAGCTGGAACTGACCTCGTGTTAACGCCGTCAATTTGAAGGTTTAACATGGATGGAAAATGGAGCAGGTTTACACTTGTAACAGACTAAAAAAAAAGAAACATGTAAAACTGATGTTCATGACTTCATTTCAGAGTGTCTCTTCCAACAGCCAGCCCGTATGCATCGGGTGTCTGTAATTTGACAGCAGCCTCCTCCTCCTAATCTTAACTAATGACAATAAATTATGTTATTGTTGAGGAATTCTGTAACGCAGACATCAGATCGCTTTAAAGGAGCGCGCTAAATGCAAAGCAACTGATTAACTTCAACTTTTAATATGATTTAATCAAAAAAAAAATTCCCCAAATACATTGATGTTTGAACAAATACAAAACAACATAAAATGTTAAGATACTAACTAAAGACAGTTTATTAAAATGAGTTTAATAAAAGTGGAAGGATTAAGTTTACACTCACACTGGTTCAATTAGAAATGCCACACATCTGGCAAAGCACAGATTTGTTGTAAAACTAAAGTAGAAAAAGCTTACGGTGAACTACCAGAGGAAATAAGCAGTTTTCAACAAATCATAAACCAGATTATATATAATTCGTGACCCAACATACCTTGAATTATGTGGGACTTCAAGAAATAAGAACTTGCCAAGAAATGCTGTTTGTAGGGTGGCACTATTCATTATTCTATGTGTGGAACAGGAAAACTAATCAAATAGCCGACACGTTTTGACAAGTTTGATTTATGATTTATTATGGAGACTCTACTTTGCACATCAGTAGCAACAATCTTTGACTAAATGATAATTCAACAATAGCTGGATTAAATATCGGTCTGTCTCAATTAGACTTTCCCGACTAAACTTTCATTACATTCAGCATTGTGCCGATTCAACCTAACGCCATTATGTATGGTATGGTGTGCACATTGACATGACCGACAGCTTAATTATTCTCAAAAGCGTGCAAAAGTTCCATATTATTTTAGTTGCTCAGGATTCCTGGTAGCAGTAATTAGGATCTAATTTAAAAACTATAAATATACTCGTGCTTAAAGTTGACAAGAGCCAACTTGTGTTTTTACGTACGTGATGTGTGGCCATAATTAGCCAGTGTGTGAAGCAAAGCACCGATTGTAATTTACATTGTGAAGATGGGAAGAAGGCTTCATGCACCTCAAGTATTTCAGTCGCCCGAGCTCTGAAATTACTGGATGCCCCCCGGCAGCAGGCCTTGGCTCTTTGAGAAGTGATGACAGTCCACCGAGCTGCGGTGAGAAACTTTCACAGGTCCTCCGAACCTGTTATCCCGGTTTACCCCGTCCTCTACGTGACATCGATGCAAAGCGTTGACATTTCTGTCTGTGAGCTACCGCCATGTGCAATACCACGATATAAAACCTGACGCTGGGTCTATAAAGCAAAAAGAGGGCCAGGTGTAAACTGCACTGTGTGGGAAACGTTGCACTATAGACCTGCAGTCCTTCTGTTCTTAATGTACGTCTGAAATCACTGCACAATTATTTCACAAAACTTGGTTTTGTGATTGGTTTATGCTATAATCAAAATACTGAACTCTATGTTTTCCCAGTATTATTTATTAAGTGTTATAATGAATGCTGAATAACTAATCATAAATTCAAAAGAAGTGCACAGTGCTTTTATTTTTAAAAATCATAAATAGATCGCAATATCAACAAATGTGCAATACTGCTTGTTTTACCAACAATTATCAGCTTTTAAACAGCGGTTCTCCTTCACCTAATAAACACTTGAAGTATTTCTTAGAAATCTCAACTTAAAACAATAAAAAAAAAAAATTATTTGCCCTTGATAGGATATGAAGGTTTAATCTAGCTTGTTCCAGCAGGTATCATCATCCACCATACTCTGTCATGATACGATGTCATTACATCGTTAGTAACCGTACGCCACCATTTACACAATGTTTTCAAAAGAAAATACAAAAAAAGACGCGTGAAGACACTAAAAAAACTACTTTCTGAAAACAGCTCCCGGGGTGAAACTTTTAGAAAACGCTCGGGCTCTGTCTCTGGGTAAACGGTGGAGATTTTGCTTACTGCGAATGCACACCACAACCCCGGTAAATACTTTTTAATAACTCCTCCAGAGTGTCATGACTCCCGGTCCATATTCTCCTGGGATTTGGAAGTTTTAGAGTTGACAGTCACTGTAATAATCCAACTTGGTTGTCTGTCCATACAAATTTCCGTTTATAGCAGAGGTGTCCAGCTCCGGTCCTCGAGAGCCACTGTGCTGCATGTTTTAGCGCTCTCCCTCTTTCAGCATACCTGAATCTAATGATGATGTCATCACCAAGCTTGTGGAAAAGCCCAATAATTCGTTGGAATCAGGTTAGTTGCAACTGGGAGAAAAATAAACCATGCAGAACGCCGGCCCTCAAGGACAGAGTTAAGACACCCCTGGTTAATAGCGTCTTGTTCTCAGTATGTCGCTTCATTACAAAAACGACCAACAGCACCCACTAGTGGCCCAACAAGCTAACTTCATCATTTTCAATGCCATACACTTGCGTGTGAACGGAAAACCTTTCTCAAACGAAAATGCAAAAACAAAACGATTCAGTTGACGTCATTATTTTGGCGATGAGTTTTTCTCTCTGTTGTTGTCGAGCCACAAAAGATACTATAGATAGGTGTGAATATTATAGCTTGTTACTGGGCTGTGAGCTTACCACGACCTCCAGCTTGCCGATGGCACTGTGGCTTTTGACGACCCAGTTGACGGACTTGGCGCACTTGAGCAGCAACACGACGTGTCGTATCACCGGGGCTTCCTCCCTGAGAGGCCGCAGATCCACGATGACATCCACCTGCAAAGCACTGGGAGAGCGAGAGCGGAGGAGGGGAGGTTAAAAAAAAAAAAGAAAGAAATGTTCTGGATGGTGAGTTTGAAATGTTGTTGTCGTGTGCCTTCTGTGTCTGGCCGACTAATTAAAAGATCTGGAGAGATTCCCAGAACGAAAGCAGACATGTGCACGACAGGCCGCGAAAGCAGCAGAGTGAGATACAGTGCAGCTTCTAGATTTGCAGGTCTACGTGGTGTACTGGATAATCACTCCTCTGGGGGGGGGAGTGAGGACATTATCTGGCAACTCGGACATCAAGACCCAGTTTTGAAATACCCCTCCTACTAAAGAACACGGCTAAGTGGGCAGTAACCTCCCCGCCTTCCCCTTGATTTCATGTTCATGTTCCCATCCAAAACAAACTCCACACAGATTAGAGAGAGCCTCTTGACCTCAACAGCGAACCGTGGCAACATTCGTATTCTCGGCTTCAGCCGCCCACCTGCTGGAGTTTGGTGCTTGGAGCTCGATGATGTGGACTTCTCGGTTCTTGCTGGGCGAGGACAGGACGCAGGACTTCGACGGCTGTGGCTCATCGTAGCTGCCCAGGTAGTTCAAGGACAGGAACTTGCTGTCAATCTTGCACGATTCAGAGAAATCCGGATCTGAAAGCAGGGAGATATGTTTGTGTTACTGGTTGAAGCTATTTCAGGGAGAAGTACAGCTTTTTTTTTTTTTTTATAAATATTTATTTATTCATTTCTTTGTTACCTCTCCACCACTGAGAGGTCAGAGCTGAAAGGTCAGCTATAAAACAGCAGCCGCCTGAATCTTGGGAGGAATTCTCCTCGCAGAGACTTCAGTGGGGTGAATGTTTGCTTTGACCCAGCTGTTCTAACCAAAGAACAGTTTCCTTGCGAGCCGGCATCTGGTATTCCCATTGTGTCCCTTCCAAATACAGCGGCTAACAAGACCCAGGCTTCTGTGCCCGCAGCGAAGTTGGGCGTTTCCTAGTTGGCATGACATTTCTTCCTATCAACAGGGGAAACTTCTCTTGTGATTTTTACGTGGGAAAAATAAACAAGAAACGTTAACAGAAATCCGTCCTTATAACAGGAGAACGCCATTCACATTCAATCAAACCGTTCTTGTGTTTGTGCCTCCACTTTCTCAGCAATTGATTATTTCTCACACGTTAAAAGTTGGGCTCGTTTTCAGGGCCCGAAGAAAACACAAGGCAGACGCTTCCTTATTGGACGGAGCCTCAAACAGGGTTTAAACTGCAGGTTGGCACTTTCCTCTCAGGCGCTGTAGTGGCACTTTAAAGAGCGGACAAGACGCGATGAGTAGGGGAAGCAAAGTGAAAATCGGCCCGTCTCCGTGAAGCGCTGGAGAAGATGTGAAGGAGTGGAAATCTACAGCTCCTCTCCAAGTAAACATCACAGCACTCTGGGCTGTTGCCAAACCACAGCCCCCTAATGACACAAGCCAAGCGCTGGAAGGCTGAGCAACCCACTCTGCTCTCCACAGCAACTCACAACACACAGAGAGGCAACTGACTCACTGCAGTGGAGGCCTTCTTTCTCTCCAGACGCGAGATTTAAGCATTGTGAAGCTGACGTATTAAACGGTTGGAAGTAATGAAAGATGGAAAGTCCATGTGGAGTCGATGGCTTGATAACAGCCTCGTCTGACAATCCGCCACATGCGTCTTCAGAAACACTTCACTCTAATCTTTCTTATTGGAAGAACATGAACAGTCTGATCAAATGTTTACTCCTTTATTATTATTATTATTATTTATTTCCTTCTACCGTCATTCAACCTGGTCAACAAGCCAGTACACCCCAAAGTATTGATTCAGCATGAGTTATTGCTGGAAAGCCTTTTCTTCTGAGCTAAACAAGCTCTGGACATCCTGGTTTGGAGAGAACTTTGCTGTTGTCATGTTTTCATGGCAGCGGGTTCAAAAGCTCTTTGGTTGCTCTCCTCAGCCTAAAATGTTTCTGGATCGGAATGAATTTGAGACCTGGCAAGGACAAGCTGGACCGCCTATTAGCTTTCAATAATGACTGTTGGTGCCAACTCAGTGACTGCACAGCCACAGAAGAAGCTTGCAGCCAACACATTGGAGCATTTGTGGCAGCGCTGCAGCAAAAACCCTTCAAAACCTTAAACACCAAGACTGCCACATGCTGAACAGAGGCCAGTGAAGTCTTTGTGAGGAAATGGATGTGCTGGCAAAAACTATGAATTAGTTTGGTTACATAATAAATATTTGGTTGACCAAGGACGTCTGCTGAATAACAAACTGACCTGTCTGTGGAGAAGTACACAACACAATACGAGTCCTGTCCTCCATATTGTGGATCATTCATAACAATGCACTTTGGACATGTGACTCCTGCTGGTGTATTAAGCATTTGATAAACTTAGCCCATCTTTAGTTCCAAAAACTATTTATTCTGTAACCAGAGCGGAGAGTAAAGGCAGAATGAGCCCGTCAGTAATGTAAGTGCACAAGCGCAACAAAAAACCTGCACCGACGGGTTTAGTGCAATGAACTTTCTGTTTCCCCCGCATGTGCTGAACCACACCTCATTTTAATCCCAACACAGCTATGGCTCACAGGTGGGTACACTTGATATTTAAACAGCACGATCGCTGGGTGAGAAAGTGACAAGTGTGCCAGTCTGGAGCTGGCGGAGACATTAGCGCTGTGTTTGGTGACCTTTTTTCCACTGGCTCATTTTCAGGTACCTGTGGTAAATTGCCATGTGTTCCACCGAGAGGTTCTCAACAGGGTGCGATGGAAAAGGTGCCATGTTTAAAATGCAAGCGACAGACCCCCCGTTCATGGCCGCGTGATGCCGTCTTTGTCGATGTGGATCCGGTACGCTGGGATTTCAATGCAAAAGATTGTACGCGCCAGAGGAGTCGACAGCGAGAAACATGTTTTATCTTGTGAATCAGAGAGATAATAAATCTGTATTAATGTGGCTCAGGGGAAGTATAGGAGCGATACATGCTTTTTAGTGTGCATCACTCAAAATGTTGGCTGTGCTGTGTTAGTTTATTGATCAAAGCAAACTAATAATATATTCCTTTTACGTGTATATCATTTACTTTTCCTGACAAATCCTCAGATGTTCAATTTATGATCACACTGGATAAGTAGGGTAGAAGCCATTATTTTTGGACGGTCCAATAATTCCTAAGATTGTCAGAAGCAAAAGCTGAGAATTTCCACGGGCAGCCCGCGAAAGAGTACGGAAGACTGGAGGTCTGTTGGGGGATGGAGATTATTTTTCCCGGCGTAGTGCACGTAAACCTGTAGCCAGGGCTAAAACACAAAAGCTAAGGAAAGTTGGGCGAGCTAAAGGGGAATGAGGGGGGGCTGTGCCTGGAGGCCGAGTGCTATGTTTGGGAATTTGCACACCTTCTCCGACTTTGATGTAGATGTCTCGAGTCATCCTGAGCTCAGAGAAAGAGGTGACGGCGCTGTACTTCTTCTGGGCCCAGTTGAGGAGGTGCTCGTTGCCGTGGGGAAGCGCCTCCTTCTGGATCTGGGAGAAGAGGGAATAGTTTTCCAGCTTGAAGTGGACCTCTGAGCCTTCGGATACCTTGAGGAGGAGAGAAGACGGAAATGTTAGAGGACAGAGGAACTGTGCTTTCTTCTGCTTGTTCAGCTTCACTCACGTGCAACGTTTGCTTTAAAGAATAGAGCTTAAAGTTACACGCTGTAACATTTTTAGATGAAACAATTAGAAATACCTATAAAAACACACACACACAAAAAAACCCACCACTTCAGTTGAAACTCTGCCAAGCTGAAGAAAGTTCTGGCACCTCTAAAGGTTGAACTGTTCATTACAGTGTTTGTACAGCCTGTGAAAGAACAATGGGTCATCTGCATAGCTATGGCGCTTATAACGTTGTTCAGCTCAAGTTACCTACTGACACCTATAAGTTGTTCAGATGAAGTTCAAACCAGAGATTTCCATCAGCAATGTTGTGACGTACAGTCAAATGGGGTGAAGCTCATATGGAATTCCAATGAAAAAAAATAGAACATTACAACTCATGGAAGAACACATAATTCAGATAAATACAAAAAAAACACAAAAAAACACACTGATGCTTGGTTTAGAGCAAATATGGCTCACGCAGAGAAATGTATTTTGGCTTTCATTGTCCTGGAGCATCCTGTGATCAGGAAGAGACGGCGCTCTGAGAATCTTTTGTGCTTTAGAGGCACGGTGAGCGGTACACTTGCTCCAGGGTAGGGTGGGCAGTCGTCCATCCTCTGTGCACGCATGTACAATCTGTATTTATTACCGCGCAGATAACATTAAGTTGTGTGTTTTAAGAATACTAGTCTATGATTCAAACAGGAATCTCGGAGGAAAAGTCCGTCTGACAGTGGGGATATATATTTAAGTTGTGTGGGTGTTTCAGAGACAGAAATTATGGGTCCGAGAAAGAAAGGAGGAACTTCGGGAAGAAAGTATTTATGCAAGCCGTCCTCTTTGTCATCTTTAAGAAGAACTCATGTTAAACATATTTTAAGTGCAGTTTTGACACTGAGTGTTTATAAAAGAAAGTAACATGATATATGCAACAAGATGTCAGTAAAAGCTATAACAGAGGCCATGATGTCTCCACTACTGGAGAAGGAGAGAAAAATATCAGCATTTTATAAAGAGACGGATGGGAACGCGTAGAGTCGCTCTAATGCTCCACATCCAAGTACAGTATAGAGCACAGAGGCTGAATGT
This sequence comes from Lipophrys pholis, assembly GCF_963383615.2. NCBI lineage: Eukaryota > Metazoa > Chordata > Actinopteri > Blenniiformes > Blenniidae > Lipophrys > Lipophrys pholis. The sequence goes on along the minus strand of NC_137640.1, from coordinate 25,171,451 downwards.
ACAACGCTTTGTAATGCGACTTGAACACCACAATTTCTCACTGTAGATGGAGAGCGACAAAGTTTGTTGACATATGGTAATCGAGCCAGGTAAACGCCGGGACGACGGAGGAAAAATAGATTTGAGTGTCATCATATTGAGGACGATGGAGGACTGCTATGTGCAGCGAGGTGTTTGCACACAGTGTTTCCATTTTGAAATTACTTCTCCGGAAATATCAGGCTTATTTTCATGTTTGTACAGAGCTGGGGAGAGTTTGGGTTTCATTCAAGTGCAGCGAGTTGAGCGTAAATGAATATTTCACTCCGGGTCTCTCCATTTGTTAGTCACTGTGTGCACGCGACCGTCTCAAGTTCCAAACCGTTTTAACTGTTCTTGATTTTGCGTGCGCCACTTTATGGTTGCACAGGTGGAGGCTGCTTGCTAAGACAACAAATCTAACAATACAAACTATGGAAGTGTATTGAACTGTTTAGCAGTTCTCAGTAACGTTAATCCACTGCACGGGAACTAACAGACACTTTAGAGTTGATCTGCTGAGTTGTTTCATGCCGTCACACTCTACAGCCATCACTTACCCATAATCCTACTGTAAATATCTTACGTTTGAATTGATGTCGATTTACGTAATGAACCTCTAAAACAATTCAACAGATAATCTACTTGTACACGTAACATTTTGAGACTTTTTTTCAGACTGCATCCAATTGATTGACAAGATTATAGACACAAAATTTTAAATGAAATACAGCCAATAATGTAATAGTTAAATGCATCTTTTCCCTCATCCATGGTGATACAACCGATAGTTCAAAGCTTAAGTGGAGACCTGCAGATAGAATGGGGGGATAAATTAGATAAACCAGCTTCATATACACTGGTGAAAGTCATCCTTCAAACTCCATCCCAGGCATTGCAGAAAACGCTTCTACAAACATGCCTCGTGTATTTTTACCCATGTTCCCCTGCACAACAGCGTAGCTGGTTCCCAATGTTTTCTCAGCGCGCTGCGTGGTGATGCCTCACCTCGATAATGTAGGTGTGTTTTGAAAAAGTGAGCTGAAAACAAAATACGACAGAGACGAGCAAATAAAGCAGAAGAGTCCATATGAACATGGGACCGTTATATTTTTCCGCACGAGAATAACGCGGAATAGCTTGCAAGGAGAGGACGGCAAGATGTACCCAGCCGCATTTAAGAGCACTTAATCGTGCTCAGCCAGTGTGCTTCGTTTCAGAGAGATAAACATTCACATCTGCTGGAAGCCCGACCCAACAACCACCTGAGAGCAGTGCACGGTCTAGACAGCCTACCTCATTTTATTTCCCTGCTTGTTTTTGAGAGTTCCTGACTGCATGCGTGAGCGGAGACAGGCCAAATTAAAACATTAAACCATCTAAATCCAAGAGGAATATGCAAGCCTGCCTCTCTGTGACGTTATGAAGCTATCCTTAAATTACAATCGCGCTTTAGTGATAATAGAATCGTATCCCTTTGGGGTGTTTTGGCCTTTTTCGAGACATAACTTCACAAATCCTCCTCATGCGCAACATCTGTCTGACCTCTGGACGCTCCGCTAGATGTTCCTGGCATTGTCACCAGAGGCCGTAAATACTGGAGGCCGAGGAGACAGGCTCTGTCGAAGAATTCGCTTTATTTTTAGTGTGTTTACTACGGCCAGACGTGAAGAGAAAGAAATGGGTGGAGCCTCGGCCCGCTGAGCGGGGGCCGGATTCTTTCTCGCTAACCTCCGAGAGAGTTTATCAGTTTAATTGAGGGAATACGACCATAATTAGTCGCACAGAATTAGAGGGGAAAGCCTGAAAGCCAAATTAGCTTCAGGCCTTTGCAGCGCGCTGGAAACCTCAGGAATCCGATGCTGGGAAGTGAGGCAGCCAGTCTGAGCTGTAACAAAGTCTCTCTCTCTTTCACTCAGCTGACAAACTCAAAAGTACTGGAAACTGAAAAGCTTCAACAAAATGTATAAACACGCTGACTATTTTCATTGGCTGTCATTTAATGCTGTAGTATTACTTTTGTTGTTAGTGTCTTCATGCACTCACCATATGCCGACAAAGGGTTCTCTAATTAATTATAGAGGGGTTCTAGAGGAAGCCTTTTCAAAATAGCTTAATGAAAAGCACCAACTGGAGAGTAAAGCAACGAATAATGAGTTAAAGAAATATTCTTCAAAGACTGCAGCAGTGGCAGAGGATATATAAAATATAATTATGCTTTTTATTGTTTATGGATCTCAACTGCAAATAGCGACTGCAACATGTCATGAAATGTGGAAAAAAAAAGAAGTAATCCAGCTTTTAACAAGAGGAAGGGCTCATCATCACACCCACAAATAGAAAAATATATAATTTTTCATAGAGAAGACAGACAGGAGCATGAAGAATATTTAAATACCTCCCCACATTATATTAAAGTACAACAGATATGACCACATTCAATTAAACAAATCTAGCGTTGTAAGTGTGCATGGATGAGGTCCTGTTTTTATGATGTTCGTATTGTTTTTAAGTTTTCTGTTTCAGAGTTTTGTGTTTACACGGCAACGCTTTGAAAACAATGTTTGTTTACATGGAAACAGCCGAAACACTGAAAATTATGTATTTAGCATGTTGGGCCACTAGTGGGTGCAGTTTTTTGTTTTCGTAATGAAACCACACACGCATAAACAAAGACCAAAATGCTATTAATATTTACAATGGGAGTACACGGCCATTCTAGTGGACTGGGAGTCATGACACTCTGGAAGCAAACGTTGTTGTTATTGTCCATCGACTGACCATGTGCAGAAGAACTATTTTAGTATGGCCTGAAATCACTAATTAACTTAGTACATGTTTTTCTGTTGTAAAACCGAAAAAACACCCACAGTTAGAAGAAACGAACTTGAACCAGTGACATACTTGTATAAAGTAAAGTCAGATTATTAAAAGATGATTTCCAGTTAAAGTGGGTTCAATAAGGCCATGGTTATTTAACCCACTGTATCCTCAGTAGACTCAGTCTTCATACTTTAAACAGCTTTAGTCTGAAGGCAGAACAGACAATTTCTCAAGGCTCCTCTCATGTGGATGAAGCTCTTAGTGTCAGTCCGGGAGGCTGATGCATTCTCTATTTTTAGAGTTAGGCTTAAGACTTTTTGATTTAATGAAGCTTACAATTAGGGCTGGTTCAGGCCATCGTTTTAGGTGTCTGTTTACACAACGGTGCTCGGAGCCACTGAGAACGCAACTTTCTGAAAATGTCTCAGAGGTGAAACTTTTTGAAAACGCTCCAACACCGTGTAAACAATTGAGAACATGACTTTCTGAAAATGCTCAGGCTCCGTGTCCTTGTAAATAGTAGAAACTGTGCATGCGCACCATGGCCGTAGTAAATGGTTCTTCTGCACATACAGAAGTAGACAGAGGACAACAACAACGTTTTCCTCCAGTGTCATGAAGGAATGGAAAAACTTTCCTGGACGAAAATACACAAATGACGCCTTTTCACTTGTGAAACGTTGTCATGTGAACGTGGCCAAACAAATCAGCATCCGACTTTCCTTTTCAATAATAACAGGAACATCATAGGGCTGCATGAGGTTGATGAAGTTCAAACCGCTGGTACAACCAATATGTCGGGAACTGGAACTCGTCGAGTGTTCAGAAAAACAGTGTGATATTTTATGAATGCTTTATTAAAACTGAACTTCATTAAGGGTGATTATCAACTGTCAACCTGTGATATGATCTATTGCCGTTTCTGTCTGGTCTGGACAATCGAGTTTCTCAGCTGTGAGGACCTTGTAATGTGTTCTGAAAGTCCGTTTCCATGAAGAATAGTGTTACCTCCAGGGGAGAGGAATTCCTCCGACTTGGCAGTTGAGCACTAACAAAGAATTGTTGAGGAGAGGTCAGCTGCATGCTTTGAGGATTTAAAAAAAAAAAAAAAAAAAAAAAACGGTTTTGTGTTCGTCATGGTGCTTGCAGCCCGGTGTGTTCCCTCAATGACTACTGACATCACTGCATTGCACAGAAAACAAGTAACTTTGCAAATTGCTAATCTAGTTGGATGAAACCACATCACCCAAGGATGAGTGCACTTCCTGTACTGAAACATTCAAAACCACCATGTCCATGTGCCTATAAGCATCAACGTATCACGCCCATATGTGCAGTTAAATAAAAAAAACAGGAAGGATGCCAAACGTATGAGATCAATTATCAGAGAGCTAAGCTACAGCCTTAGCCTGGGAAATACTAAAAGACCGTGTGAGAAAAAGGGGGGGGGGGATCACGGGAAACTGGAAAGAGAAGTCTCAGATAGCACAATAACTTTGTGCTGATAAGTGTTGATTTGCTCTCCCCTCTGTTGGCAATGCAGACGTGTTGCTGGTGGCCCTGGTTTAGCTTGGTGAGAAAACAATACCACATGTCTCCACCAGTCCTTCCTCCCAGTGAGAAAAAAAAAGAAGAAAAGAAACCGAGAACGGAGAAACTGCCTGTACCCCAAGGTTTTCCATACTGTTGATTTAAGCAACACGGGGATGAGGAGGCAAACCTTGGCAAACAAAGAACAGGCGGCTCAAAGTTCAAGCAGCGAGCCTCAGCAGTGTTATTCTATCAAGAGTCATGACGCTCCCACATGGAGTCTTTCAAGCAGAGATGCAGCGCAGCACTCCTCCCAATAACCTCCTCAAATGAGAAATATATACACTTGGCTACAAAGTCAACAGAGCGCACTCCGCACATGTGTCTCACTTCATATCCCAGCGTCCCTCGGTGGAAACTAAATTTTGGCCTTTGTTAAACGCACATATTTTGCGTCATGTTTTTGACCGACGATGATTCCTCCCCCACCTGCTGATTGACATAAAGTGCTGCGGAGAGCATGTTTTACAACAAAAAAAATTGATTCTGGCTTTATTTTTTTTTATTTTTTAAAGCTGGCAGGCTCCAGTGGCCAACAGCAACAGTGTGCTCAGCGTCCTCTGAAGCTTTTCCAGGCAGCCCATCTGCGTCCACTGAGCACCACAGCGCCGGGACCAGGAAACGGGGACTGGCAGGCCTGATTCAGGGGCTTATTAGCCCCAGGAAACGACCTTCTCCAGTGGAAAGGCGAGAGCGAGGGAGGTCTGGCAACCGGGTCTCTTTTCTGAAGCGTTGGGCCCAAAAAACCGGCTCCTCTCTACTCTGTTGCTCAGCGCTGGGAGAGGAGAGGAAGAAAGTCAGATTTGAAAATATTCGGAATAAATTGACTTGTTCACGTTGCGGTGCGACAAACTGTGTGTGTATTCTTTGCAACACAAAGCAAGTTTAACTCAACACTGCTGAATTCCTAAAAACATGAGCAAATACAAGCAAGATGCAGAAATCAAGTCTGCGTCATCGTAGTATTGTTATACTACTTTTGGCACAAGCTTATCTAACGGGATGCAAACACAAGCAAAATGAAAACTGTTTTAATGGGCAAAATATTTACAACTACACATGTATCTTGTATGATTATAATTATAAGGAGTATATGCTTGTTTAAATGCTACATAATGTACACATTTTCACCTACTACAGTTGGAAAATGAGCGTTCGCTGTCGTTCCAGTGGGTGTAATCTAACGAGGACACAGTGTTTTAAATGAACTACTAAAATATATATGTTAGGATTAAAATGAGCTTGAATCAGACCACATTTTAAACTTGTAACATCAGCAATTTCTGAAATATATAAGGAGTTAAAAACAATTACAGTGTTGACCAAAAACAATTTTACATAATTTAACTGCTTATGCTGGATGCTTTAGAAGTTTAAGAAGTATTAGACAAGATCAGCTCTCTTTGTTTACTCCAAAAATATATTTCCATTTAAGGAGTACTTTTCACGGAACTGTTTCAGTAATAAAAGAGAAAGTTTGTGGCCGAGCCGCCATGTTGGTTTGGTCAGAACTCGACCACATCGATGATTGTAAACAACTTATTTTGTCTTATTAGCTGGCTGAAAAAGAAGTAACAGGGCCACATTCTTAATGTTTGTTTTGAAAAGGACATAATTGTTTTGTTAACATGAACTGTTAAAATATGCGTTTAATAAACATAATATATATAATTAATAGAATGAATATAGATAAAACAAATGAAATCTAATCAAGATTAATCTGAATTAATCTGATTAAAAATGCCTTTGACAGTACTAATATAAACATACAGTCACGTACAATGTTTGACCACGACATGTCACAGTATGACAACAGAAGGCTGCTACAGTTCCGCAGAAAACTTCCATATTTAACTGACAGAGAACGTAAACACCGTTTGAATACAAATAAGTCTAATCGTGGTGTGAAAGCACGATGGCCAGAGCTGAGGAACAAATTCACAGAAGAGTTTTTGATTGACAAGTGGACTCATCTCCACGGTTCCACAGTTGCATATTTGCCGAGTCGACAATATGACAACAATGAGTCTTAATCAGCAGTGAGGAGAAAGCTGGTGGCGGTCCCCCCCCGCCCCCAGCCGGATCATGTTAGGCGGCACGTTAAAGAGGTGTCACTGCGATGGAAATATGAGAAGAGGAGCAGCGTCTGGCACTCCTCCAGGTTACGGCAGCGTGCAGAAGTTGGGCAGCTGGGTAATATACCAGCAGCTCGGAGCTGCCAGGAGGCGCACAGTGGCATCACTCAAAAGCAAAATACTTAACACCTAATTCTGCAGGGGCCCGAGCGGTACGTCGGAGTAATTAGCTGGGCTTTGACTGAGAGCAGGGGCTTCTGTCTTTACTGGTTTGAACATCTCTGTAGTAAGAAAGCTGATACTCACATTTGGTCTCGAAAGTAGAGATTTGCTTCAGTTCGACGATCATCTGACCATATTTACTTATTCAATTAGTAGATGCATTTTCCTCAAACACAGAGATGTCTTACTTTTTAAAAAAGCATATTGGCCTGGTTTTCATTTCAGGGTAAGCAGAAGTGAAAACGTCTCACTCTGCACAAGCATCCATGTCTAACATCATTAGAGGTGAAGCGACGGCTCAGACTGGGCCCCCGCCTTTTAATGACGCTTCTCAGCTGTTTCCCGTCGGCCACCGCTGACAAGAGGAGACATTTGCATGACGCCGACCTGCTGCTCTCCGCAGAGAGGCACATCTCACTGGCCACACATCATCACATCCCAGGAAAACACCAGCGGGCCACATGAGCGTCCATCTGAGTGAGAAGCACTGGTTTTATTGTGTGTGTGTGTGTGTGGGGGGGGGGGGGTTAACCACAGGAAGCAATATGTAAACGTGTCTCTCGCGCTCTTTAAAGTTACAAATATTACATGTGGTGCATTTTTCAATGTCATGATTTGATAAAACGTTTTGATTGGCTCCAAGAAATGTCTTTAAAAAGCTTTGTGTTTGTGAATTTCCAAACTTTGTGATTTAATTTATTAGAAAGTTTGAGATGTACAAACTTTAGCTCTTTGAACATTGGGTTGTCTGTGGGAAAAATCAGCACATCATTCAAAGGGGTTCTGCTTTTTCAATTAATTACTCATGAGTTGTTGTTTTTTTTTTTGCCATATTGTTGAATAAACCAATCAAATTGACCCATTTTTAAGTATGCTCACACAGCAATGTACTTTCACTGAGAAGGTCAATAGAAAAAGAAAAAAAGCACGGTGAAAAGTAAATACCCTGTCTGAATAAAACCCGAATATACAAGTTGGAAGTAGTGCTCATGCGATGGGTGTTTCAGGATGTGTTTCATGATTACTCACTGTGTTAGAAATGCCAGCTGGAGCTGTGTCACACAAACTGTTTATATGAGTGACACATAAACCGTTTCTGTGACACGGCTCACCTGTCCGACGCAAAGGAAGCAGAAACTATCTTCTCACACATCCATCGATGCATGTAGATTTACCGCCTCAGCAGCCGGACAGAAAAATAAGAAATCAAAAATATAATATACAATATATAAAAATAACAACGTTTTAATGCAGAGGCCTGAATTGAAATTTTAGGACTAATGTCATAATAATATGAAGATCTAAATTGTGGAGAAAAGAACTGAAATGTCAAGAAAAGTCAGAAATGTTGAGACTGAAGTTTAAACATTGAGAAAAAAGTTGAGATAGACAGAATTAATCTCAACCCTTCTTCTCGTTTCCTTGTTCTTCACACAATGCAAATCAAAATGACCTGTTGGCTTGTTATTATTAGTGTAATTCAGCCCTAACAAGCAGTGGGAGTTATCACTGCTGCTGCAGGTGTGATGATTATCCATTAAAGTGGTCTGAACCTCGTACGGTCCAGTGGAGGTAAATAAATACAGCGATCATAAAAGTTGGAACACAGAGCTCCTTCTGGTAAAAATCTGTGTTTCTTGATAAGCCAACGTGAAGATTTTGCAATGTTTTTGTGTTGGAAAACTCAGAAAGAAAACTCTGAACCACATGTGGAAACAATTTGTATACCTGATGCTACATTCTTGCACAATGCGGTGGTGTTAACGTTCGACTGAAGAAAATTGACCTCGGGGGAGCAGAGAAACCCAGAAATGCTTTTTCAGAGCAACGTAAAAGTTTCTTACAGCAAACAACGACGGTTTAACTTTATCAGGTTCTTGGATCCCGTTTTCGCGGCATTTTCTCATATGATCCACCGGCTTTGAACAGGAGCGTCAGTGAAGTGCCATTTTACTTTCTTCTTTTTTTCGCTGAAGTTTCCCAGAGAGGACCCTCGATACCTTTACTAAATATGGATGACTCCCCAGGGGATCTGGCTCCAAGTACACCAAGACTACTCCCATTAAACTGCCTCCTCCTACTGCCCCTTTTGTACCGTGGGGCGAACTACAACCTCTCTCTGGCTATTCTGATACAGTCGACATCTTTAAAACAAGAGGACAACAAACCCTCTTCCTGTTTTCAGTAAAAGCCGTCTTCAGTATTCGGTACACAGTGTCTCTGCCGTCTCAGCCTTATTTGGCCTGATATTATTTGTAGCTTACGCTATAAAAACGTAAACCGGCGAGCAAAACACTCCCAGCAAGATAGCACCAGAAGTCATTATTTGAGTGGAGAGATTCTATTCATTCTCATTAAAGAGTCGGACAATAAAGATGGCAATGAACATTTTATCTTGTTTTCAATAGTTGGGCCATTTGAGTTACCAGCAGTTTTGCGTTTGCGTCATATTTCATAATAAACCTATGTACTAGATACTCAATCAATCAATCAATCAATCAATCAATCAATCAATCAATCAATAATGGCAATGAGCAGTTTCACATTTCTGCTCTTATGTTCTAATTTAGCAAATCATATTTTTCGCTACACAATAATAAAGAAGAAATACACTCTATCCACATGTGTGCGAGCTGTACGTTATGTACTCGTACACACCACTGGCACACACATGCCGTCCAGATCGTCTCTGTAACGCAGGAAAACCTCTCTTAGATCACGTAACGGCCTCCTCTGCAAACCCACATGGCTTGAAGTATTTCACTTTCAGGACAGGGGCAACAGAAGCGGCAGCAACCGTTCAGCCGGTGAGGAAATGAATACGCAGTATTCGGAAGAAGGATTTTCAGGACTTTAGTGATGCTGGACTCACATGAAAGGTATGTTTGATGCGAAGCGCCAGGTTCTCCGGCTTGACATTCCAGATGAGCGGCTGGGGGGAGCTGAGCACGAAGACCAGGGGCTTCTGGTGGTACAGCATGGACTGGATGGGCTTCAGGTGGAGCTCAACCTGGTGAAGCAAGAAAAAAAAAAAAGAAGAAGGGTGTAATTGGAACCCTACAACAACAAATATACAATTACTACGAGAAAGTGAAAACTGCTTCGTACAGATGCATTACATAATCAACAAGAGGGATTCCCCCACCCCCCGCCAAAAAAAAAAAAAAGTTCACTTATGTCTCACAAGAAACAGAAGAGCCGTGCGCTTGTTGTGAACGCGGCTCTGTTTTGTTTGAGATTGTTCTTCTTTATCAAGCGTTTGTGGTGGTTTATGCACTCACTATGCTGATAAACGCTGGCTGCTCTCTCTCCCTAAAAGGCGCTTGATATGGAGCCTGAGCAGGATGTGAACTTTCACACAGTGGAGTCTTTGTTAAAAGAGTGGCAGTGTGTGTGTGTGTGTGTGTGTGTGTGTGTGTGTGTGTGTGTGTGTGTGTGTGTGTGTGTGTGTGTGTGGAGGGGGGGGGGGGGGGGGGGGGTCTCCACCATTTCCATAGCATGCAAATTGCGCCTTTGGTTCTCGGACTCCCATTAAATGAGATAATCAGCCTTGAGAAACAAACATGCATGTTTTCAGGATGTGTCTTGTAGCATGCACAGTTAAGACTTGCGAGGACAATTTGGACGAGTCATGAGGACATATTGACCCTGAGCTCATTTACAAAGATATGATCTGGTTGCCTGCGGTCGTCTTCTGATGTTCAAGTTGCATTCTATAAACCTATGACCATTTGCCAAAGCTTGCTCAACAGCCTTGGCAAACTCCTGATTGTCCCTCAGGGTGGCTCGAGGGTTTGGGTTTGATCGTCTTTAAACTACCGCCTCTCTCTCCCCAGACTAATCAAATTATCTCCATCCCGTGTTTCAGCGCCTTTAAATTAATCGTTAGATCCTGAAGAATTCGCTTGTTGTCACGTCAATGCCCAAACCTCATGAAAAGCAGGCAAACTTTGTTTAGATGTGGTTATGGTAGGTATTATCAACATGACAGGCTTCCAATCGAAACCACAAGCACTTTTCCTCTACGCCGTTTCTGCGCCACTCATAAGCTTTTGATTTGAGCGTTTATAATCGCAAACAATGCTTGGCTACTTTAGACACATCTGACATTGCTCTTCTTTTGAAACATGACTTTTTTTCTTTTTTTTTTTACTTCATTGAAACAAAATAATATTTTGTGTAAAAGCTAAAAGTACAACGAAACAGTAACTACGCTGAACAGCCAGTTTGTTTTTCTTTTACTTGAGAAATATAAAAATGTGAGGACTCAGCACAGCAGTACACTCATTGTAGATCAAGAACTTTTCAATTTGGAGAAGAAAATAATTTTATATTTGAATGTTTATGTTAATTACCAGTTGATGTTTCAAGAAGTGTTGTATTTAAGGTACTGTAGGAACCTGCCTTTCCTATGAAAAACTGCCTTTCATAAACATCTACAAATAATGAGTTTTGTATGTGCTCTTGGCGAATCATGGTCGACCTTGAAAATTACAATACTTCAGATATTTAGGCAGCAAAATTCTTAACAAAACTGAAAAATTAACGAAAAAGTTAACCCGGGAATCAAATAGCCGACCAGCCGGTCTCGTCTTTGAATACCATTTTGCACCGCAAGAGGGTGCGGCGAGTCACTTGAACGTCCCAGAAAAATCTGGTATTGTGCTGCAGAGATCATTGAGGTAAACGGGAACTAACTAGCACTGGATTTGTTTTGGATGCTAATTTTACTGATTCCAACACAGATGGCAAAGTGAAAATCTTATTTATTTAAGGACTACATTAATCATTTTTCTACAAACATTCGTTTTCATGTTAAGTGATTCCTGATTATGCAGCCATGTGTTCAGCAGAATTGTACCGCCTGTAAAAGGCTGCTAGAAATGCTATTTTTCATTTTCAAGATGATGGTTTCTTATTTTCCGTGTCTCTCCTTTTTAAAGGCCCCGTTCACACGACAACATTGTTGAGTGAAAACAGCTACCAAGGTGGAAGTTTTTGAAAACACTCGGGCTCTGTCGCCGTGTGGACGGCAGAAACCCCGCTACTGCTCATGCATACCACGGCTGCAGTAAATAGCTCTTCTGCACTTGTGAGTAGATGGAAGACAACAACAACAATGCCAACCTCCAGAGTGCCATGACTCCCAGTCGTCATTCTCCTGGGGCTTGGTAGTGTAAGAGCTGACAGTTGCCGTAACAACAATCCAACTTGGTCGTCTGTCCATACAAATGTCTGTCTATTTCCATTGTTATGTTTATAGCGTGTTGCGCAAATATGCATGTGGTTTCATTAAAGAAACAACCAACAGCCCCCACTCATGGAAACAACTGCGTTTTCAGTTTCTGCCATTTCCGTGTCAACAGACATCATTTTCAAAACGTTGCCGTGTAAACACAAACCTTTTATGAAATGAGAACGCAAAAATTATGTGTTATCACTTCGTCGTGTAAAGACCCCTGCACACTCCCATAAGAATAAGAAGGAAGTTCGGCTGCTGACATGAGCCAGCTCCCCCCGAAAAAAATTCTTGTTCGTCAGGACAGTTCATACTCTGAAAAGAAGCTGTCGAACTCGGAGGCCACGCCCCCTCACAGCAGGCTGTGAAGCGGCGTTTTAACTTTTCACCTGCATAGCTTATTTCCCTTTCACATGTATTCAGAAATACATTTCGCTGAACTGTTCCAGTAATAAAAGAGAAAGTTTGTGTCCGACCCGCGATGTTGGTCCAGTTTTAACTGCAGGAGCTGACATCTTTGAGTGATGCATTCAGGGGCATCACGTAAACCGCGTCCCATGCTACATGTTAACGAGCATCGGGGCTCACACAGTAGCGAGGCTACATGCTAAACTATGACTGATACATTCAAAAGCAAGCGGGAACATCCGTGCGGAAATACAAAACGCTCAACCCTGTCGCGGACTTAAAAGTAAACAAGAAAAATCTGACCAATCACACAAGCGTTTGCAGACCACACTGCAGAACTTGGACCCGGATGGTTGGCACGGCCGACCAAAATTTCTTCTGAAAGAAGGAGCTGGCCAAAGAAAATGATGTCATTTGTTCAGCAAGAACCTGAAGTGTCCAAACTTTCTTCTTGTTCTTATGGAGTTTGAATTGGCCTTAAATGGGGCCTGAGAGGCATCTTGCAGGCGAGCACCTCCTTCATCATCTGATGAAGACCAGATGAGCTTGTTTACAGATAGAATCTACCATTGCAGATGTGAGCCTTGTAGGAGTGTTTAGTGTTGTGGTGCCTGGAAGTGTTACAAAAATCATTAAAATGTCTCCTCGAGACAAGATAATGGAGATTACTAAACACTTACCAAGAGAGCAATCTGCACGATGATCCAAATAAACAGACGAGAGAGATTGTGCTCTGTTTTTTATTTATTTTCACATTTGCTTCCCAACTCTTCTAAGTCCAGACACTGGAAAAAGCGAACGCATCATCCCTGCGAGAATAACAACAACCAAGATATGATCATACCTGGCTTGGCTTGGAAGGCCAGAGCTTTGAGAGATGGAGGAGGGAGGCAGACGACGGATGAAGAAAAGCCAGAAAGTGAGAGAGAGACAGAGAGAGAGAGAGAACGAGAGACAGAGAGAGCGACAGAGAGAGAGAGAGAGAGAGCGAGAGACAGAGCTGTAAAAGATGAGAAATCCTAAAACCCAGACAGAAACATTTCCAGAAGACGTGAGTCACCTACAAACACAGGCATAAACACAGCTCGGGGAAGAGGAAGTGCCAAGAGGCAGTGAAAACTGTGGAAAATGGTAACGCTTTTTCTTTTCTAACAGGTAAACAAATGAAAACCAGATCTGGGTTGTGTGGTTCTGGGTGAACGTGGTCTCAACAGACAGCTGCTGTGCATCTCTGCCCACGGGGCCTCGGATGTGGAGGTCCAGGAAGAGGTTGGCAGGGAAGTGAAGGAGACCTCAGTGCAGCAGCACAAGGCGTCAAAGCAACTCTTGTGGCATTAGTAAGGATCAAGTGGCGCTGAGTTTGTCCTTGGTGGATAACTGCTATATCTTCACAGAACCCTGCACGGTGCGCGACTGATTGATTATCACGAGGCTGGCACGGGGACTTTGTGAAGGGCGGGGGGGGGGGGGGGGGATCCATTACAGTTAAGGGGCATTTGCCAGCGGTCCACGGATGGGGGGGCTTGTCTGGGCCTATCGCATTACTGAAACCAACCCCACACAAGGGACGACAGCTGTAGCAGGGCCTTGTCACGGGCATGCCATTAGCACTGCTAGTGTGCGTAAACAATGTGGACGTTAAAGAGGAAAAACAATTAAGCCTCAAATCTCAAGCCCCTAAATCAGCTTAAAAAAAAAGAACTTCAACCAAAAAAGAACAAAGATAATTCAGTATGAGAGCTTTTTAATGTGAAATAGCTGTGATGAGCCATTTGCTGGTCATGTCTCATGCATGTTGTTGCATTTTTTTGGGGGGGGTTGAGAAACATTCCATGCAACATACTGCAAGTGTGGTTAATGAGTGTAATTTGTTCATAAGTGAATACAGTATAAACAGCAGCCACGCTTGCAGTCCGTTGAACCAGTATCAGTGCGGCTCAGCAATCCTGCAGGAAAAGGGAGTTTCCTTTATTGACAGAGCTAATTAAGTACCTGATGAGCCCTGGTGAGTCGGAAAATCCCAAAACATCCTTTAATTAGACGGAGCATAAAACTAATCTAGGAACACACTCTCCCTACCAGCATGTATTTATCAGATTAACAACAAAAAAAAAAGAAACAAAAAGGGGACTGTATAGTGTAGGCTATCATGTCGATCAAGAAGAGGATGAAGAAGAAGAAGACAACGAGGACGAAGAAGACGAAGATGGAGACGAAGGGCTGAGTTTGGTAGAGCGGTTGTGAGTTTGAGCCCTTATCTCCACTTTCCACCACAAAATTGCTCCCAGTTGCACCTTACACATGTTTTGGCGACTGCTGAAGTAGTAGAAAAGTACTATATATGGATAAGGGCTTGCTCAGAGACCCACAGTGGCAACTTGTCAACCTCTGAACACAACCTCACTTCTCTAACCTTTAACCTCGCCACAGAACTCATGCATGCCCAGGATGAACATGTAAACTCCACACAGAAAAGCCTTGGGAGTGTTGGGTTCATCAGCAATAAGTCAGTAACGTGATAGGTACAAAACAAATAGTATTCAGGAAGAGACGAACGTAAAGGTGAGGTGATGTTCATGTACTTGTCAGTGCACAGCTCAAAAGCCAGCATCTGTGATGGAACGAGGGTGCATTAGCAGCATGGGTGGCCATGAATTTGCACAACATGCAAAACAATAAGGAACATACACTCACTGGCAGATATAAATGCGGTCAGAGGGGCAGCATATTAGGAAGGTCTTTCACCGTGATACTCAACAGCACTGTGAACTACAACTGAAATTCTGGCAGAGCTGTGGCGGTCGGTTCCATTAGACGGCGTCTATAATGACATGTCCAGTAATCGTACATCCGCCCATACCATCCAAGATACATCAATTCAAGGAAGGCCTTTCTTATTTGATCAAAAGGACGACAAACCAAAACCCACACATATTCCTGCAGTACGGCCTTGCATGGTTCAAATCCAGACTGCTCAACCACAGAAAACATTTTTGATGCACTATGGCAAGAATAAAGACATAAAAGAAACCCCAAACTGATTGTGTAAATCTTTCAGTTTCTAAACTACAACTGGACTTTAAAGTTTCCAAAAACCGGCACATTTTTAAGACATGAGCTCATACGACAGAGTGCCAAACACCAAGTTTCTCCTAAAGTTTCGAAAGTTTTGGGTTGAAAAACTTGGAATGTCGTCCCTACAGTAGTTCTATTGCAGATAATTAACTTTTTTCTATTTACATTTCACTGAACTCTTCTGGAACCGGAGGAACCCTTATGGGTTCAAACAGAATGAAGTCAAGATTATTACGAAAGAACAACTAAGGAAACGCGACTAGATTGTGATGACAACTGAACCATGGAGTCGAAAACATGAAGGGCTGGCTGAGGAACTCAGCCAAGAACTGGCTGGGACCAATCACGCTCCTCTATCTGATGTGCGCCTGTTCGCATATGTCTTGTCTGTCTGGATCTTGGTTCTTTCTGGATCACTGAGGGCCTACAGAGGGATCCCAGGAGCAAAGGAGCTCATTGACAGAGGGGGAGGCAGACGAAAAACCTGTTGACCACTCTTATCAGTGCCACCCACATATTTTGAGCACCACGGGGATGCTACCTGGAGCCGTTTTGGCTGTGATTGTAATCAGTCTGCGCTCTGCTGAGCGCCAAGTTGAAGAAAATAGAAAAGAAAAAAATCTGCACAGACGTCAAAGAGAGGCGAGGGATGCCCGGATAGCCATCTTCCAAGTGATAGGGCATAATGCTGAGGAGAACAACACTACACTGAGATGGAAGCGGGCAGTCAAGCGAGCGGGCAAAGATTACCGTCTAACTAATGCATGACAACCTGAACACTGTAATTCCTGTTAAATACCATGGAGTCTCTAGTTTGGCTGATTTTGTTTGGGATGTTTTCTTTCCTCTTAACATTGAATTGGATCGTCTAATCAAATACATCACTACTATGACCAGTCAATGACCTACCATTTTATTTTGTAACCACGAGAAGGAAAAGGCAAAAAAGGCAGTCTGTTAAGAGTATTATAGCGTTCTTCTGCCAATAGGTGAAAAAAGAAAAAGAGTCCATTTTATTGGAGTGAAATCTTTGCTTATTCATTTTAGTAGCGTGGTGATTTGATAAAATGGGGGTTACACAAGTGAAAAACCTATTTTAATTAAGATTAAGACATTTTGACATCAAACTTTGCTGAACATACTGAAGTTTCACAAAGACCTAAAAAGAGATTTGAACATAAGTTTCAGCTCCAGGTTGTGAAACTCTACAACTTCAAGCAAAGAAAACTCATGCACATACTTTGCATACCATTGGCGTATAGAGTATTAATTAGACTTTATGTCATTTAATAAGTACTTGTATCGGTACTCGGTATTAGCAAGTACCTCAAGGTTAGTACTCATACTTGTATTTATCCTTAAAACAGTGATATCAGTGTATCTTTACTCGTAACCAATAATGGTCTTGTTGATGGTGAAATGCTGTGTGGACGAGCCAGTGAGAATTGGAACGCTGTATCTTAAACACATGATATAAAATTATTAAGGAAGTAAAGTTTGAAAAAGATAAAGTCAAATAGTTTCTCTAGAAAGCCCACCGAGTTAATATTACATTGTCTGCATTGTTAGGTGATTAGATTAGCTTGGCCCAGAGCATGAATTTGTGAACAATTGATTGGAATTGTCCTGGACAGTTTATAAATGTTTAAACTAAAGGAAAATGGCAGACCGGCCAGTGATTAATTGCTCAGTGGAGAAGCCAAGGATTTGAGCAAAATGATGTTTTAACAATTACCAAAGCGTGACAAGCAATTTTTTAGCTTTTAGCTAAAAATAAAAACAAACACAGTCCAATTGTTTACTCAACAGTGTTTTAATTCAAATAGTTTGCACTGAGATGGAGTAAAACCAGGAAATGGAGCTTTTCTGGAGGTCTGATTAAGATTACACTCTAATAGTGAACTGAGATTACATTTATAATTATCCTCCCCCCCCACTGACTGCCACAGACTCCGCTAAATATTGCCTGGGTGATGTTTGGAATACCATCTTCATCCGATGTTGAATAAAAAACTCCTCAAGAGAACGTCAAACAAGGCAAGCCAAAATAGAAACACCGCTGGCTCTGTGTGTGCAGTTTGTCATATATTCACGCTCAGCTCTTATCTGATGCCGTGCTCTCGCCAGCTGTTTGTGCCGGGCCAGATCCTCCAGCGAGTCACTCACAGGCCGAGATATCTGTGAATTCCAGCTGATAAAACAATCATCTGCTCTGCCTCACCCTGATTCCGAGCCAGTGCCTGTGTTTGATGTTTGCTTTTGGTAAACTGATTAGAAAGAAAGACGGGCGGTTTGCGATATCTCCAGCCCCTTTATTTATTCTTTACCCTATCGCCCTTACTGTAAGCCCCGCCAGGTCTCTTTGTGCATGCGTGTGTGTGTGTGTGTGTGTGTGTGTGTGTGTGTGGGTGTGTGTGTGTGTGTACTGTTTTTCCTGTATTGCAACTTGGCAACAAGGTGTGTGTGTGCGCGTGTGCAATAACACACATGCGGTGGTAGTTTGTTAGCTGGGTGCAAAAGGCCACCGTCTCATGTGACGGGGGAGCATGTGGAAAAATGTTCAAAGCTGATACCTACGCCTTCAAACGCCAGAGCGGGGAAAAGAGAGAACAACACTTCAGGATGAGATCACGGCTCGAGTTGAGTGAAGTGGCAAAACACCAACACCTTCAGGTCAACGGTCAACCAACGAAAAACGATATTTGGCTTGGAAATCCCAATGGGTCAAGAGGTGGGATGAAAAAATGAGCAGCAGGGGCCAGTTGGGTCGCTCCGACTCCCCTCTCCCCTCCCGAGGCTCTCTGAGATCGGATTGTTTTCTTCAAAACCGAAACTTGATTTTGTGAAAATGTGAAAGTCTCTCAGCCATCAGTTATGGAAATTACTACCTTCTGAAGCATGTGGCCTTGACCTGGCAGCCACAGGCCGTGATTGGACCTGCCAATCCAGTCACTTGCCTTGACCTCGCCGCAGAGCGTGTGTTTCCAGTCTGAGGCCCGCGTGGGTAAAAAGAGGCAGAGAAAGGGTTTCTGTTTCTTTGATCATGACCACTGGAGCTAAAAAAAATAAAATAATCATTACACTTTATTTCAGACAAATGTGAATTAGGAAAAAAAAAAAAAAAAAAGACTGTCCAGCTAAAGTGGTCATTTTATGGAAGAAAAAGCATAAAAAAAGGTTGATGAGCGTATTTGAAATAAACAGCCAACTGATTTATTGGGAGGTTGAATAAAAAGACAGTTTGGGGGATGAAAAGGAAGAGAGAAAAAAAAAGGGAAGTTTTGAAGTCGCTCAGTCGAGCCAGCCCACAGATTTCACTGAGAGTAGTCTGGTAATGCTCGGTGGTCACTGTCCGGGTTGGGAAACATTTCAGGACAAAAGGACAAAAGGGAGGTGGTTTGATCTGCTGGAACACTGATAAATTCTTCTTCACAAATGGACCATTTGATAGTCTCTCATTGTACTTTGTGAAACAAAATAATTGCCGAGTTAAAGACAACTATCCGCAGCAGAAGCGTTCTCAAAATCCAAACATAAGCACCACTTTTTCCTCCCCGTTCTAAAGTACCATAGTCCTGTCTTGTGTAACGTTGACGCCAGCATCTAACATGCTGGTATGAAGTGAAAAATGTACAGATTTCATGTTTTCTATATCACGTTAGATGTGAGAACAAAGATCAGCAGGCAGACTGTTGCAGTAGGTTAAAGCATCACTTTTGTTGTGACATTTTCATTCACAATGTGGCTTTCAGGATGTGGCCTCTTTAGATGTATAGTGAACGTAGTGACCAACATACAGTCCAGTCCAAGCATTTGAAAGTCACATGATTTATTATTGTTATTATTTATTTTGTAATTAGCCCAACTTTGTTCCACTCATGAAGAGTTTAGTCAGTCTGCCCCGCAACTGAAATTAGTTTGACGCCTCAATTCTGAACACTAGCGTTCCGGTCCACTATATAATCCTGTCGCTTTAGATGTAAAATTTGTTCTTCTCACAGTCTGGAAGGTAATAGTCCACTCAGAGACTTACAAACAAGACAGAGGCAACCTGGAAAGTAACAAAAGACCATTATTAGGATCGTCCCTTAAACTGTACATTACACTGTGGTAATTATGGACTGCAATTGAACACAGTTGTTAGGAGGCTGTACTTAAGTCATTAGAGTTCCATGAGAACTTGCAAGACGGAACCATTTTCCAATCGGATTCTTTATTGTTGAGACAAGAGCCTCACAGCTGTTGCTACTTTCTTTTTTTGACGAACAGTTCCTGCATTAAATCCCAGTGATTCTGAAGTTTCTGCTTGATTTTTAAATGCTTTACTGAAGTGATGCATCCCCTTCTCCTCCTCAGAGCTCAACTAAATACCATCCTGAATATTAACATGACGTTTCGAGATGTATGACTGTTTAGCATACTTTCAACCTGTAGCTGTTATTGCACAAACACTGCAAGCTCTTTAAACCCCCCCCCCTCCGCCGGGCCGAGTGTTAAAGCCACCACTGAGGTATTCTATTCCACCTAATAACTCAGCTTTGGCCAGGATCCAAAGTGCATATTCTGAGTCAGGCCCAGCTGTGCATTTCTCTGCCTGGGTAACACCTCATACCCTTTGGTTAATACCCATGCAGAATGGGTTCACTGGCACAGGCAGGAAACAATTCATTGCTTTCACGTCTTTCACTGACAATATAGACTGGCTGCAGGGGCACGACTCTCACGCGTGGATATGAAAGAGAGGCAAAGCAGGGCTCACACATAGCAGGATGTGTGCGCTCCCGTGGAACAGTGTTCAAATTTAGGCCATGTGATCAACCGCCTTTGTCCATATTAGCCCAGGCACGACATGTGAAGCAGCAGTTTCACTCCCTTACCTGGTCAAGGCTTTGCAGAATGACCGGGTCTAATCACTTTCTCCAGACAGAAGAAAGGTCAACCACAGAGGCCTCTTCTTGCTGTGGGTCTACCATTCAAAACATCCAAATACAGCCAGCACTGTGGCCCAGACCCCGTTTCCTCCTCCATTCCCCAGCAGGAGGGGTGAGTAGGAGAGGTCGGGAGTAGATCTACATAACCGCACACTGACCAGGCGCTCTCGAGCCTTCATAGAAAATAAGCAAAGGATACACATGCCAAAGCAAACCCAGGAAATAGGCGATTATGGAATGAAATGCATCTGCACACCTACAAATCCCAGGACAAATTAATGACTTCTGGATTAAAAAAAACAAAACAACAAGACACTTTTTGGAGATTCAGTGGCATCATTAAATTGAGCACTTCATACGAAATGTGGACAAAGAACTTTACTCTTGATGGTCCCATATCCCAAAATGTCCTCATCTTCCATGTTTTTGTTGATGGTTTACAACTGACCCTGCAAATACTGTGCAGGAGGCAAGTAAAGCATTTCAATATATTTTTAAAACAATGTTAAGGTTTGGCAGGCACTGTGGTGGTTATGCATTGACTGAGAAGGAATGGACGATTCTGCAAAAAAAAAAAAAAGGGGGGGGGGGGGGGTTTGTGGACTTCATTTTTTTGCCTCAAAATTGGTGCTGCTGGAGTCCACAGATTTTCATAACACTCTTTGCTGAGCCACATTTCAAACCGAAGGACTCTAATGAAAAGGAGCTTGAGCTTGTCCTTTGAACGGCTGTTTTGCGAAAGCTTGTAATCAACCAAAAAGGTATGGTTTAGGTCATTACAAGGGCCAGCGGGCAGAATGTGAAACACAATGAATATAGTATATGCCAATGAATTGTGAAAACATCTTCATAATACAACTTTGACAACATATGAGGTGTTGTGGGTAAGAGAGGTGACCAATTCAGCTTTGGTAAGCACGTTTGTCGACTTTTTCAAATTTTTCAAACCGGAAACAATGATCAAACGATCGTGTAGATGTTTCTCAATTTGATTGGGAATTAAAACAACACATTCCAGTTCAACTTGAAACTCCTCAACACACTTAACGTTGGCTGTTTTGAATATAAATGTTTATTACCAAACTTTGGTTAAACCACCCTCCACCCTTCCCTTTCATGGCAGCCATGAGGAAACGTTTTGGTTTAGCGGTTAATATCGCAGCGGGATGGAATAAGAACTTGATTAAACACACTGTACTTTGTCGTCCGTGGAGTGGGAACACTTCAAACATCTATGCTCTATACCGCTTATATCCTGTTCAGGGTAGCGAAGCACTGGAGCCGATCCCAGCGAACTGTGACAGAGGAAAAAAACGTAATTTTTTCCCCCTGGGGTAAGTTATTTCACCGCATTTGACCAATCATATTCCAACTTAACTTAAACTATATCTGCTAGGAGCAGAGGACTGAACTCCACACAATCGTTTATCATGATTCGATGTAAAGGTCTACAGACAGGGAGAATAATCATACACCTGAGCAACACTTTGCAGATAAACCTGAATATCATATAAAAATGGAATCGCTCGATATACCATCAGCGAAACGTAGTATAACGATATTCAAATGAAGTAATTCTTAGGAGTAGGACCAGGGATGTGTTTGCAAACAAGCTTCCATGCTTTGTGAAAGGACGAGTGTTCTTCTGGCTGTGGACTTTAAAGGGTCAAGGACAAATAATTAGGAGCAACAAGTTCCTTTTTTCCATAAGTGAGCACCGTCTCCCTCCAATCTAACCATGGGTGTGAAAGGCTCCCTTTACTTAAAGCCATAATTCCTTTTTCCACAGGATTATCACGTCCTCCTGCCACGGAAGGTCAGGTCCAGATACTGTCAATGAGACAATAAAGTCAGCCCCCCCGCCCCTCCTCAAACGCAGTCCTGCTCAAGGACCGAAGGAGCCGTCTAGATTGAAATCTGCCCTTGTCTCAGGTGGTAAAGCAATCAAGGACGGGAGAAGGGCTTAGGCAATCTTATCTAATCATGATCAGGAACCTCCTGTAACAGAACAGGTTTAAGCAGAGCTGGAGCGACCTTCTACACTCAAGGCTAAAGGAAAGGACGACAGAAGGACAGATTTCTGCTTCCTCCACATTAAACCCCTGGATTGACTACAAACTGACCTGATTGTGACTCTGTAGACTGATGGTTTGCCTTTTCTTAAAGTGATGCCAATAGAAGCCAAGAAGGACCTTTTCAGTTCCAAACCTAAATTACTTGAACGTTTCTAGATCACCCACCTCTAAGACCCCCATTTACACGATGGGGGGGGGGGGGGGGGTTTGGGGGGGTGCATACGAATATCTGCGCACTCCCCCAAGGTTTCCGCCATCTCCATGGAAATGGACATTGTTCTCAAAACGTGAAACCTTTTCTGAAATGAAAATGCAAAAACGATGCACTTTCACTTGAAACCTTGTCGTGTAAACGGGGCCTTATAAAGGATTCAGCGCAAAACACTAGAGGACACCCCCCCTCTCACAAACATGCAAAAGCAGGATCCTTCAAAATAAAAGCAATGGGCAGTTTCTCAGGTCTGCTCTGGATTCTACATTGAGTAGAGCAGAAAAAGCCCCAAAACGGATCTGAGATGGGAACCGCTGAAGTACCCCATTAAAATCAATTCAGACTGCACTAATTATCTTCAAAACATCTATTTGTGAGTTTCATCACATGCAGGTAAATCCGCAGAGAATCAGTGGTCACTTTCAGTCCAACACTGGATGTATCATTCTGTTCTCCTTCGCAATAAATAAACTCGACATAAGACTGACAAATATTCACTTTGGACAAAATAACAAGCAAAACATTAGAAAAATAAACTGAGCTACCTGAGTTTGTCAGCCGACTGTATTCATGAATCATTACTCCGTCCACTGAAATCTCCCGGGAGCGAGTGAAAACAGCCTTTTTTCTTTTTTTTCCTTTTCAGGGTTTTGAACAGCTGCTAAAATCAACTCAGGTGAGGTTTTCTGTGCAACTTTAAAAACAAGAAAGAGCTTGATGCCGTCACATTGAAACATGTACAATATAGATTTCAATATACTCTATTAGGGTTTGTTTTTAAACTTCAAACAAAAGAGTTAAAAAGAGTTAAAAAAAAGTCAAAATAGTATTGCCCGAAAATTTTATCCCACATTCAGTTCAATATTTTGTTCTTGAAACTGTGCACCGACTTCAAGCATTGCGTTTCAAATTAATCATTAACTCAGAAATCTACTCTCAACAATTTACCTTTACAATTCTAAACCTTATTCTCAACGAAGAGTTTTCCTTCAAATACAATTTAACATTTATTGTGAATTTCTTTCAAATGTTCAAATTCAATATTTGCTTTTTGTTTAGCTTTATTGTTTACAAGTCAACTTCATTTACAACCTTTAGACAATAACTTCAACAATTGATTTGATTACTTACCAACTTTTTCTTTGTGTTCATTCACTTCTTTTTAATTACTATATGTCATATTTAAACCTTATCATCCATGTTATGTGGATTATCGACATGTTATGTGGATAATAAGGTGGCCAAACGTAAAGAACTCAAATACAAAGTGTTTACACTTGAAACCTTGTTGTGTACATGAGGCCCTATTCACATTTCATTTTTATTGTCCACTAATAACTTATTCTGTAACATTTTCACCTTATCAATATAAACTTTATTAGTGTTCAACTTTACATTTGTCTAATTTACAACATTTTAGTCAAATAAATATTTGTATTTATTATAGGGATGTCCCGATCACACTTTTTTTGCCCCTGATACCAATCCGATTTTTCAGAATTGAGTATCGACCGATACCGATACTTTCCCGATCCGATACTCACATTGCTATTGCAAATATACTCAACAGTGTATTTTTGGAGCAACTAAGATGTTTGAAGCTAAAAGCACTATTGGCAGAAGCTTTGTTTAGCTAGAAATTATTGTAAAACTCACTTATTGAATCAGAATTCTTCTCTTTCTCTTAGTTGTTGTTGTAAACTGGGGGTACATCCACACAACGAAAAAACGATCTTTGTCCTCCCTGGCCTTCTCCCAAAAAACCGTCCACACCTCACTATGAACACGGCTCAACACGGGGCCTCAGGGCATGTAGTACACAAGCCAGGCCTTTAGGGGCGCTGTGACTCACCAAACACAACAAAAACGCAAAAGAAGACAGACCACTTAGAAACTTTGAAGTAGACTTCTGCACATAAACACATAAACCACTATATATAACTCTAGTTTTATAGGTCTGTGGCCCCACTCCGCCTGCTTCTAGCTTCTGCAGCTCGACCGGAGCTTGTAGTCCCTGATTGTTGTGGTTATTAGGGGACGTTGCGGACCTCTTTTTTTTTATTTTTTTTTTTTTTTAGATCGGCGGGGTGATCGGCTGGATTTGACGATCCCCGATCACTCACAAATCACCAATATTGGCCCCGATCCGATATTTACCGATCGGATCGGGACATCCCTAATTTATCACTATGCATTCGAATATATATTTATATTTACAACCTGTTTACTCAGCAAACATGCTAGCTTAATTGTCTTTATTGTCAACTTTAACCTTGGATGTGAATTTTTACTGTGATTTGCTCAAATGTTCTCAATGTTTGGTCTCACAATACAATTCAAAACACACACACAAAAATATTCTTACATGACATCATGCAGACTTTCTCTGCCGTTGATTTATGAACAACTGAATTTGTGAAGTGAAATGAAATTTATTATCTGACTGCATCTGTAGAAAAAAAATGAGGTTTGTTCTAAGTCCAAATATGTCTAATCACAACCCAGCTCAACACAGGTGTTAGATTATAGACAGTCAGACGCTCAGAAGAGTACACACTGTTTTGAATGATAGTGCTTGGTTATTACAGGCTTTTCAATCAAGCAATGAATAGTTTATTCCTGAAATAAATAAACTGCTTTTGAAGGTACATAAGGGACCTGAAGAAATAAAAAAACCACGACACCAGAGCAACAAATTTAAGGGAACTATTAGTGGAGGTTTTTTCAGGGTTCAAAGTACAATTTCTAATTTGTGACTCCAACCAAAAAGTACAAGTTAACTCTCATTTTCACAGAAGAATATCACTGCTACAGGTGAAGTATCGTAGCTCTGCTCGTCCTCGGCAGAAGAAAGTCCCCATTTTACCCATCTGCTCACCCAAGTGCAGAAGAACTCTTTACTACACATGTAGAGCAGCAGCGTTTCCCTCGTCTGCACGGAGACAGAGATGCAGGAGCCCGAGCGTTTTCAGAAAGTTTTCGTTTTCCCCGCTTCCACTGCGACCAAGTCGGAACAATTTGAAAAAGTTCCCTTTCGGAGCCATTTTCAAAAAGTTGCTTTTTTCAGTTGCTACGAACACCATCGCGTAAAGAAGGAATCCAAAGTGCTACAAAAGTTATGCGTTGAAAATGTTGTGTAAACAGGGCAAAAGTGTGACTAAAGTCAAAATTTCCCCTTTCAAAGAGCTTCATGCCTTAAAGCTCAGGGACAAGTGTCAATAAGTCCTGAGATTAATGTCTTTATTTGCCTGCTGATGCAGCATATCCGCACACAATACCTTTCTGTATATTTGGCCCTGGCAATACTTAAAGCTTACATCAGCAGTGAAACTGCAATAGCAAGTCCGTGCACGCTGCTTTTCACACTGCTGCGAGTGAGGGGGATGATGATTCTCGGGACAGGTTAAAATCCAGACAGAGCACTTTTTGAAGGCCGTGGGTCTGTGATTCATCTTTGAACTATGTCTGATGGGGAGGACTGCAGCCACAATATGTGCCCCAGAAACACCTGAAGACAGGGAGTGACTCTCCAGCCCATGTTAGCTTTATGAACTCCAACAGGAGACGAGCTGACAGTTGGAATTAACGCACTAAGGAGGGCGGCTCAAAACAAATATGTGGTTAGAGAGACATTGAAATACTTTCTGAGGGTTTTTTTTTTTTGTTTTTTTTTTTTTAAATCTTTCAAAGGTTATGTGTAAATTATGAGAAATTAATCTGATGGTTAGGTCTGGAAAAAGTGTTATTTTCCTTGCAGACTTAACGGATGACGTCGAAATCTCTAAGGATATTTGAGGCATATTACAGTCAGTTAGCTTTCTTCCATTTTCAACACGTCAAGTGACAAAGTTTAATACACATGGCCATTTCCACCACAAGAGATTTTATCTCTATAGGTTTGTTTTCCATACCTGGACAAAGTGGCAGAGCAAGACCGATAAACCGAAAGATCTCCCTCATCTCCCAGGGACTCTTTTTCTAGGCCAGATAAACAGTGTAAGACCTGCTTCACTCAGTGTTTCCACTGCCCTCATTCGACTCGACTCTAATCTAGGACTCCGATAATGGCTGCCAGTCCTTTTCCATTTGAGTTTGAGGAAACAACCTGGCTGAAGATCTGCTGAGAACGATCCACAATTCAAACACGAATCAGTCAATGTTTTTCCTACCATCTATCCATCCCGAGTCAGTCCAACTTAGGATTGCGGGCGGCTCAAGCCAATCATAGCTGATGTTGGGAGAAGACGGAGTATAACCTGATCTCAGGGTGGACACACCTTCTAATTCAATGGTTTTTTTCTTTGATTTCTTGACTGTTTACATCGTAGATTCTCACTGAAGGCATCGGAACTATGAATGAACACGTATGGAATTATGAAGGAAACAGTGTGAAATATTTATTTTTTATATTTTACATCTCTGAATGTATCCAGCCTTTGCATCGTTGACACCTGAAATAGTTTTCACATCACAGTTGAGCTTTGTCAGGTTTCATTTGTGGAATTTCGTGCCTTCTTAACAGGGCAGGGAACAGCAGTTTGTGTTGTACAGAAGTAAGGTTGGTACATAGCTGACAGCCCTATTTGACAACTGTAAGAATTCATATTATGACAAGAACCAACCAGCTAAGTAAAGAGAAACGACGGTCCATCATTACTTCAAGAACAGAAAGTCAGTCCCCGAGTGCAATTGCTAAAACCAACAGGCGCTACAACGAAACTGGCCGACACGAGGACCGGCCAGGAAAGGAAGACCAAGAGTCACGAGCCTCAGAAATCACAAGTTAACAACCACCTCAGATTAGAGCCCAGATAAATGCCACACAGAGTTCTACTAGCAGACACTCTCCACATCCACCGTGAGGAGGACGCCGCACCAATCTGGTCTTTATGGTCAAATAGCTCCAAGGAAACCACTACAAGCAGAAGAGATGAGTTTGGGCCAAGAAACACACTGAATGGACATCAGACCAGTGGAAATCTGGGCTTTAGTCTGATGAGTCCAAATTTGAGATCTTTGGTTCCACCCACTGTGTCTTTGCGCGACGCAGAAAAACGGTGAGCGCATGGTTTCTACATGTATGGTTTCCACCGTGAAGCATGGAGGAGGAGGTGTGATGATGTGGGGCTACTTGGCTGGTGGCACTGTTCGGGGTTCATTAAAAAAATTGAAGACACATTAAACCAGAATGGCCACTATCTGCTTTGCTTTAGTTGGACCGTCATTTATTTTTCAACAGAACAATGAACCCAAACACACCTCCAGGCAGTGTGAGGGCGATTTGATCTAGACTGAGAGGGATGGAGTCCTAATTCATTAAAAAAAAAACATATATGCAAATGCAGCATTAACTGGTCGCCTCCAAGTATATATTCCTGCTCACAGTCTGAGGGGAACTCACATTCGCTGGCGAGTCGTCCGGTCCCTCTGGGGCGCGGCCTCTCAGGCTGATGATATGGACCTCCTGCGGTTGGCTCATGGTGGCTCTGCTCGCACACCCTGCCAAGGCAGTGAAGCTCTTCAGGACAGCTTGCACCGGGTGTCCCGTCCCTGATGGCAGCAGCTCGCATGGGCTACGAAACAAAGGTCCTACAGAAGCAAACACAACGGAAAGAAGAGCACAAAACAAGGATCATCTTCAACATCTTCACATTTTCCTATCCCGGTGATGTCGACATAATCGTGTCTACTCTGAGCAAACTTGTTTTGTGTGTCCGAATATTGGTGGAATACCATCTTTTACCTATTGCACTTATTGAAAGTAAATTTAAGACAGTACTGCTGCAGTTTGGCCATATACAGTATATTAGATAAAAAATTGATTGGTCAAATTGGAACTTCTGTAGTGAATGAGAACCGTGAGAATCATTTCCTGTGGCCTTCATGAGTGGGAGAGAAACATCCCTGCAATTTGACCAGTAATGGTTCAGTTTTTACCGTCCAGATCTTGACATGTCATCCTGTCCTTGACGACCCACTGAGGAATCAAAACAGCTCAAACAGTTTTAAGGTAGTGGAAGAATAAAAAAAATACATTGTTATAAGACGTTTTAAAAAGGTCAGAGATGTGTTTTTTTTCTTTTTTATAAATTACTATTATCTTCTGAGTTTTGTTTTCCGAACTTTCATCGTTGCCGACAGACGAACAGAGAGACAATTTACTGTTAACCATTAACCTGAAACAATTCAGGATCGTTTCCAGAGGTTTCTTGGTGTGAGTTTCCAATGAGAACTCATAAATGCAGAGTTTTTTACCAGAACTGCCATCGACGAACTCTGCTCATCTTGGATCCTATCATGTGTCATCAACTTCAGCTGAAGTAGCAATAATGAGGCTGCTATTTTTTTTTCCAAGGACTCATTGCTTTATGGTAGCTGAGAAATAAAATTTCAGATGATGGACACTCACTGAGGGGTCTGTATAGATATTTACAGATTAAGGCTTGGTAGATTTATGGTAGAGGATTCAAACCCTATTCACCACTATTGCACTAAGAGAGAAATCTGTGTGGTTGCAAGTGTCATGAGCATCCGGCATCAAACCCAGAAATAGATCGTCCCACAAGGATAAGAAAAGGAGGATTTATCTATATGCTATATGCAGCAGATATTGTCAAAAGAAAGCAAACTATAAATACTTAATAGGAAGCAAACACTCCACAACCTGTTAAGTTTTGCCCCAACTCGTGTTTGAACCAAGAACGTTCAGTGTACCAGTCAATGTCAGGATTCATTTATATACATATATATATATATATAAATGAATATTTCCAAGGAAACCATTAAAAGATCATTTCATATTTCAGTCTGATTGGTTGTGTAGTCCAACTGTATCAGACCTAAACGTGCAGATGTATACCATATTAGACATTTTTAGAATGGAAATTAAGCAACAAAACATCTATATTTCAACAGGTGATGTGATGAGCTGAAAATACTTGCAGGAAAAAAACAAAAAAAGCCGGCAACTCAAAACCTGAAACAGCAGCATGAAGTCATCCACTGCAACAGCTTGCACTATTCAAACAACTTTCATCAGCAGGAGATTCGTTTTTTGTTTTTTTTTTTAGGTTTTCAGTTTTATTTCACAGTGAACAGAAAATGTTCCACGCAAATGTTTACGGATCACTATTATCTAACAAAGTTCATCGCTCCCTAATTTCTGTTCCCACCCTACCATAAAAATGAGAATCATATCATATATTACCAAAAAAAAAAAGAAAAGACCTAAAAGTAGACACATAAATCCACAGAAATAGGAGGGAGAAACAACCACAACAATAAAAAAAACTGAAACAAATCTCATAATTGCCTCCATAAATGGATATACACCTTTATTATCCTGTGAGGAATGTCAAAAATTACAAACATATGGAAGGAAGGCTGGCCATATGTTTCAGAAAGCACCAATTTGAACCTCTTAATGCTAACTTTATCTTTTCCAAGTGTAAAGAAAAAGGCACCATATCTCTTCACCGGGGAGGAGGAGGAGTCTGTGGAGGCCTTCATTGTGTAGCTCTGAGTTTTCCAGAGACGATTTGTGGCAGTACAAATAAGGGGTTTTATGGATGCCTCAAAAAGTGTCAGTAAGGGGAAAGGCTGAGCAAATCTTTTCCTTGAAGACTATAAAACCAGAGTGTGTTTTATCTACACCATTGTTCTAAAAACCTCACAGCAGAGTCCATTCAGGAGGAGAAGGAAACCATCTACCTGGGATATTGATAGCATCAATACAAAGTAATTGTGCCGAACTGTCTTTCAATCGCACCAGACCTATCAAGTGTCAGCGCACCATCACAATCCCTCACAAAGTTTCTCTCGTTTCATCTCCCAAGTTCACAGGCGCCACAACCTCAGGGTCTGGACGGCGGACTCAGCAGGGTAGAAGGACATTCAACCCTGTATTGTTAGGGCTTTATCTGTGTTTTATCTTCTATCTCGACTTTACCGCTCATGTGCATTGAGTTTGCACTGAGCATCATGAACTACATGATTTGCAGCTCCCTTTTATCAGCTGAACACTGAGGTACTTAATGAACTTCATCACAACCTGAGAGCTTCCTCTAGTGTCGAGCACATTCTGGGTGGAATCTTCACTCAACTTCCAATACAAGAGGTTTTCTAAAAGGCACTAAAACAGCTCTTTCTCTATTATAGACTTGTGTATAATATGGGAATGTGAGATTTAGTTTTGTGGGTTTTTTTTCCCCCCTTCAAGGTCAAACCTTGCCCCTACATCACTATGCCAGCTGAGGCCCGCTCACATTTCAAATCCATCACGCAAAACATGCAAAGGCTGCCAATGGCAATCAGATGGAGCATTTGGAAATAATTAAAGGTTGAGTGAAAGACAGTTAGATAACAATGTTAAACTCCAAACACACAAGAGGCTCAGCACTGGGGTACAGCTAGGGGGAAAAGGTTTCTGTGTTTTTGTTTTTTTGTCTTTTCTTGCACTCAGAACACATAGCTATTGTTTTCTCTTTCCGTGCTGTGTAATAAGTCCATGTTAGATCAGCACAAAGCCAGAGATCATGTATGGCATAGCTCTCCTCTCTTTGTTGTGAGCGAAACACAGAGGTTTTATTGTTACCATACTTGTCTCCGGAGACAAATCCCAAGCCCTTGACAGACATACTCAACCTGGAGTTTGTGCCGTCTCTTTTCTGCAGCTCAGTCAAACCCAGAGAGATTGTCTTCCAGGCTTGTTATGAGCAGACATATATTAAAAACCTGGCAGAATCTTCTTGCCGTGGTTGAAAACAACACAGGGTCTAATGGTAAAAACCTGTGGTGTATCAGTATTTCAACCCCCCCCCCCCCCCTGCAACCTCTCCACTCCAACCTCCCTTTTCCTCCCAAAGGACCGAAAGCCTACTCCCTTCCCAACCATGTCATCACGCCTCACTCCCACAAACACGTCTGAGGGCACTTCAACTCACTTTTTCCCCTCACACATGGAGAATAACAAAACAACTGCATGACAAACAAAGGAGGACTGAGCTCTTTCTGGGAGACTGCCAAAAGATTACACCATTTGTTGGGCAACGATTGGATTGTCTAATTGTTTGAAAATGCAACAAAACAGAGACACATACGGGACAAAAATGGAGCACGTGATCAGGAAAGTAGGGCAGTCATTGTGGTTGCAGTGTGTTTTTTTAGAAGAAAAGGAAAGACTGTCGGAAATACTTGGAATTCATGAGAGGTGTTTATTTGTTATTCTCAGAGGATAATCTACAGTGAATCTGGTTTTATCTAGTTTTACCTCTTTGAACTATGTCAGATTTTTATGATAATCATCAAAGTGTTCATCCAAAGAGTGTAAGAACATAATCTTAATCATAAATTGGGCTTTAGCGCCAGGAATCCTCCATTCTTACTGTAAAAATCACTCCCATATGATGGTCCCAAGTAATTCCAGTTTCATCCGGCATTACCGTTAAGGGATATGAGATATCTCAAGACAGACTACCTTAATGTTTAGACTTTTATTAAAAGAAAATGTAGGATAAAATGCTCTTTTGATAATAGATGACTTGGATGCTCTCCCAAGGTCCAGTTTTACGCACGCAAAAAATAAAATGTTAGATTTGGACAGCTACAAAATTGAGAGGACTTAAAATGAACCCATTCTAGACATTTCAATAGCTGCTCATCAGTCGGGTCTCTAAAGGAAAAAAAAAAAAGAATCTTAACACACAAAATGAAACTATCACAAAGCGGTTTGCCGTCATTGGATATGAAACCAAACATCAAAAGACAACGAGCCGATGTAGAATGTTAGTAGGCATTTAACTGTGTTACTGGATGCTTCAATAATCAAAGCAATACAACAAAATCTCATATCATCTCGTATCACATTTCCTATTAGCTCCCATTTAGCAGTCTTTGACTGCTAAATGCTCCCCAGCTCGGTAATTACTTTCAATGTGTGGTGCTTGGTGCTCCACAGCAGTCTCTGGGAGCACTTAGAGGTGAGCTTAAGGCACCGTTAGAGGCCGTTGTTGGGTGAACAAACGGTGTCAGAAACTCTTTTTTTTTTTTTCCTCACAACGTCAGAACTGGGGCAGATTCTTTTGACCGTCTTGGTTATTTCTTCAATCAGAAAAATGGGAAATGCAATTTCCCCCCAAAAGACAACAACTCTCTCTCATAGTCAGAAAACACTTACGTAAATGCTTGGAAACAACGTTAGTTTTCTTTAGTATAATGATTCATGAGGGATTCCTGCTGCTCTAATTGTAGGTCACTCAATTTTTCGCCTCCCACTCAGCTCAGTTTCATTACGTTGAGACGGAGCGCAACTCTTATCACACACGCTCATTTGCATTACCACAAAACTCCATTATCCCAAAATCAGAACGCACAGGAAAAAAGAACGAGGTGAGAAAGTAAAGCTTGCGTCAGGTGATCCAGCACACACTGTGCTTCTGCTGTCACTTTGTTGACGTGCAGTTCTGGTTCTAACCCTGCTTTCTAATCAGCAAACGGCAAAGTGGAACAGAGTTTTTCTTTTCCGTTCGCTGCTGGTGGCTTTTGAGGTGGCCAGGCCAAACACCCACAGAGGAGAAATAAGAGAAGCTGCTGTTCCGTATCTGAAAAACACATCCAGCCTGAGTAGAGAAGGCTCTCTGAACTAAACTATGAACGTCTCTAGAACCCAACATATACTGAAATACTGTGAAGGAACACCCTCAAGCATGTGGAACAATTACTTATTAAAAGTATTACCTCCGAACTTTAAGAATTTGCAAAACCGTAGTGCCCATTTTGCAACTAACATTTGCTGTATAAAGCAGTATATAGTATGTGGGACATAAGAATTACAATAGCAGTGTGCAATAGGAAACTGTGAATAAGATTTTGTTTCACATGTACCAAGATATGATTGCAGATATACATCTAATAAATGACTTTCAAGATGTGAGGTAGGATTTTCTCAGATGTTTTATAAAAGCAAAGCGAGGCACAGAACCAGACAGTATTTATGTGTCAGGCCATGACAGAGGAAGACATTGTGCACTATTTACTTTTTAGACAGGTGTGCTCTCACACAGAAACGGATTATTTGTTCCTGCAGTTATCACTTTCACTACTGTTTGGTGAGGTCGCTTTTCCAATTTGCATTCACAGAAACTGAACATTTAATTACCTTGATGTGCTTTATTTTCAACTGCACCAGTGAGATTTTATCTTCTTTAACGTTGGTATATTTCTCCATGGTTCATGATCAAGACTCCCCTGAAGTGTGACTGACTCCATGAGTAAAACACATTAACATGGAAACTCGGCAGCAATGATTGACACGCACCTTCCCCTACTCGGTTTTCTCCAAACCACCACCAGCACAATGTTTATTTCTTCTCTTATGGGCTTTTTGGGGGAGATTAGTATCGAATATACTGTCATTGATGATAACAAAAACACAGAATATGGAGTTACAAGGTCACGTGTGGGGAAAATGTATTTTCTCTAAAAAGATATTAACGATATTCTTTTATTATTATACATTGCCTGAAATGTGTTTAGGCTCCACTGTGATTGCATTAGAGGTAAGACAGGAAGCGAGTGTAGTAAATCCACATTAAGCAGGGTGACTGTGAAAATACTTATGTTTGATAAATTTAATCTGTCCAAAGTCTGGGCAGTGATGTCATCATACAATTTTCACAGTCCTTGGCGGTCTCTCTTTTGGACCAAAACCTCCTTTGTGACTCAAACACCAATATCTCTTTCACATATTCTTTTCCAGTAATTTGTCAATGCAGGCTGAAGATGTGCCATCAAAAAAAAAAACAATTAGAAATCTCTCTTTTATTTTAAACACATTTACTTTCAAGAGTGCCCAACCTGCTTTTCTAAGACCTTGTCGTATTTCAAAATGAAAAGCCGAGAATTATGCAGAGAATCGTAATGAAATTTAACGCAGTAATATAAGTCAAAACAATCTTTTTTCTCCCCGGCGTTCTTTAAAAAAACAAATGTGTCCACATGTTACTATGAACACGGTTCAAAATGATGCAGTACATATTCCTGGCCTTGAGGTGGCGCTGTAACTCACCAATTACACCAAAAGTGCAGAAGAAGACACGGAGAACACAAAAACTGAGAATACTCCTGCTTCCTCGCACTCGGGAAATGCAACATATCGCCTAAAGCTTCTGCAGCTCGACCTGGAGCATGTTGTCCGCCATTGCTCGGTCCGGGGGGGGGTGGCATGGCACAGAAGAAAGAGTAAACTCAGTATTACGACCGTAACATTCAAAGGAAGGAAGTGAAGAATCTCCTTCAATGGAACATAATAGTAATTTGCTCTTTGGCCATTACAACAATGAAAATGAACACAGATTACTTCTTTATGTCTCCATGCTCTCTTTGGCTGATTGTTACTGATTGTTACAAGATGAACTTCAACCTGAGATTCAGCGCAGCAGAGGAGATCCAATGCAGGGGCTCGGCACGTGTAAAGAACTGCACGTCCAGGCAATTTTACAACAATGGCAAAACCAGCAGCAGGGTATTGCTGTGCCAAGAGGTCACTTCAAAGACAAAGGTGGCCAAGCTTAAACTATATGTGCCTTTTTGGATTTTCATTGGCAAAATCCCAGAACGACATCAAAGAAAGTGGAATATTTCTCTACAAGGTTCAGCTGTCACCTCCTGCTAGAGTCAACTCCTTGCACACAAAATGGAGAATATGTTTTGTTGACTTCCACAGTGCGGCATTCAGCCAGCATTTGGGTACAGGAAGTGATGTCAGTGTGTATGCCAGTTCGGGACAAATCTGATATTCCCACAAAGCCATTTCCGAAGATAAACAAACAAAACCTTCCCTCTTGTGTGTACGTACACATCCTTGTATGTGCCGTTCCCAGTATTCCCGATTGTACTTCTTCAGATGTAAAAGAAAGTGAGGCGCACTGAAGACCACAAATAGAGGCACGCAAAAAAAAAGAAAAACAGCAGTGCTGAAGAGAACAATAAGACAACTTAATGAGTTTTGAACATACCTTTCCAATAATGTAATGACATGATAAGGCCAGGTTAAATACCATAAGCAAAACATGTTTCAATATCTTCTCCAAAGATATGCCCGTTCCCATATGAGGAGCCGGATTAAAGGAATCCTCCGCTCTCTCTCCTTTTGGCTGGAGGGCATGATTCCCATGGACCATGAGCCACGCAAACCAGTTGGGGGAACGTAATATTCTACCATCTTTTGTTTTCCTTGGGGGCTTGGGACCAAAGAATTACTAACTCTGCAGTGTTGACATTTGCACAGCCCACTCGCCCCTCAACCTCCAGCCACTACTACAGGAAGTGAGCAAAGCCTTTCATGAGGGTTGAGTAAGTTCACTTCTCTGGCCCTGCCTATGAAAAGGATTTATCTCCCGGCTGTAAAACTGGTGGAATAAGCGGAGGAAGCTGGAATGACATGAAGGGAGGGGGGCACAGGGTGAGCCCGAACTGCAATAGGGAAGTCGTAAACTCCCCACTTCAAAGTGTGAAATCTGAAGTCAAGATGCCCCCACGAATCGGTCTGTAACTCAATCAACACTCTTTGGTGTTTGGGTGCCATCCGCACGTCTCTGTAGTGTAATCACATCAGCTGGCAACGTAATTGAGAAAACAGAAAATGACGGTACTGTTGATGGATTGTATTTTATCTTCTGTATGTGAAGTATGGATCTGCAGATAACGCTTGTTTCAGCTCTTAAGGGACTCGACAGGTGTTTAGACACTAAATTAGTCATGTGGATGTCAAAGGTCCAACACAGGAAAAGAAAGTCAAAACTAAAGAACCCTTTTTCTTTTTTTTTCTTTTTTAAATCTGTAAGCTATTTTGTCTTCTTTACTTGGACTAAAAAGCTTTTCCTGTGTGTAATGGCTATACACAGTTTTTCTTTTTTTTATGATTTTTGCAATAAATTGCATAAATTTAAAAAAAAAAAAAAACTCAGCAGAAGAAAATGTAAGAACATCCTCCTCGAAATAATTTATTATTTCAGTAGCTTTGCACGGGTGTTTAATGTCCATGGTTGTTAACGTTAACAAATAAGAGCATCTCTGTACCTACTGCAAAAGCATTGTGTACAATCGTATGATGTCTGTAATTGGAAAAAGTGTGAAACTTCTCAAAGCGACAGCAGACCTTTGTAAAAGTTTAATCAAAGGGCGGTAAAATGCAATTTTTTAGAATGTAAAACCTGAGAAAAGTTCCACTTGGTCATCCTTATAGGACATATAATATTAATTATTAACAGTGTGTATTTTCATATGAAAGCGGGGCAGGATTGAATGAGAGACAAGTCATAAGACTGCAATAAAAAGATCAAAGTGGAAATAAAACAAAGGGATTGATAACAACACCTCCCATCAAATTCACAACCCGACTATTGTTTGTCAGCCTGGTCTATTATTTTGTCCTTTTTTGGTATCATGAAAACATAGTAGCAGTAGTAGTGGTGGTGTTGGTGGTAGTCAAATGTATTTGTAATTATTAATTAAAAAAATACATTTGGAGAAATAGGATCACTTATTTCTTTTTTTTTTTCCATCTTTGGTCCAGCACAAGAAAGGGGTCAGCAGCATTTTTTTGTTTATCAAAATAGAGAAAAAGGCCAGTGTTACCCACAGGGAGTGTGGTTATTATTCATGACAATAATGTTTGAACCTGTTTGTAAGAGTCAGGAGAAAAAAGAAAAAAAACAACAACAACAAAAGACCAATCAGAAGCAGCAGAGCCAAGAAGGCGAGCAAAGAAGACAGCAGTGGGCACATTTGTTTCCCCCCCGACTTCTCAATGCAGACATAAATCAGGGGGCTTTGAAGGGATGGATGACAGCGCTAACTCCCAGAGGAAAACAGGAGCCACTGTGTAAAGTGAGACAGCTGCGAGAGAGCAAGCATCTGACTGAAGACTTTACTGGCAGTGCTACTATTATATGTCTTTACTGATGGGTGCTGACATGTGCTGTCTGGACCCATAATATCAAAGAACTAAAAAGTTGTCAACGCAGTCCCGAAACAAGAGCTGGCTGTTCAAAAGACAAGCAAGTGGCCGAGACCAGCTGAGAACTATTCAAGACTCACCGGTACCCTATCAGTAAACTAAACCCCATCATATCCGGTGGATGGCCTTCGGTAGAGGGTAACAATTTAGATCCCATAGGGAGCCCATTGTGCGAACCATGTGCACCAACCAGCAGAGCTGAGCAGCGCTCCGAGGGCAAACCTGTACCTGAGAAGAACAGCCGTCACCGGTCAGGGAAATGTCCGCCCTGCTGCTCCCGGGGGCAGCTCTCTCATCAATCATGGGCGCACACAAAAGCCATGTGTTCTGTCAACAGCGTAGCGGGGCTGCAGGAGCAGTCACTTCTTCTAAACTCCCTAAGATCAAGACCCTGCAGTGGAAGCAGAGAGCCGTCACCCGGGGTCATTTGTCTTCTTGTCCCCTTCGCCATGAACCTCGGTCTATTTGAAGATGGATCAGCTGCCTGTCCAGATTGTACAGATTTTGCTGCAACCCGCCTTTTGGATATGAAGAAAAGGCAAGCTGGTAAATGGCCAAGGGATGAACGGGGCAAAAAAACAGCTCAAAGCTGAACGAGAAGTCATAGAGCAAACTTTAACAATGTCATTTAAATGAGCAAACAGTTTTAGTTCTTTCCGTCTGAATTTTACACTGCAGCTAGTGATAGTGTTTTTTACTAATGAATATGACTAATGACACGTCATTCTTCTATGACTAATCGTGGCTAGTTGAAGTGATAAAAAGAATGAGCCGTTCACTTCATAAAACTGGCTAAAGACCGTTTCAAGAAATGATCCCCGCTCTGTACAAAAAAAAAAAAAAGATCAGAAAAGAGAAGCTTCAGACAGAAAAGCATTGAGGCTCCAGTAT
This sequence comes from Lipophrys pholis, assembly GCF_963383615.2. Classification (NCBI taxonomy): domain Eukaryota; kingdom Metazoa; phylum Chordata; class Actinopteri; order Blenniiformes; family Blenniidae; genus Lipophrys; species Lipophrys pholis. Next base: position 25,132,877 of record NC_137640.1, on the reverse strand, counting down.
TTGGATGTTCATGACAGTGGGTGTGTTTGTGTGATCGCCACGTAACGACACAGGTATGCAACGTCATTACACAACAGTAGTCGCAGGACCAAATGCGGAAGCTGTGGCTGCAGCTCAGGCCGCTGTATCTCCTCCTCCCACAGACAGCGTGACATTCGCTCGTCTGGGACGAAAGATCGGATCACAGGGGAATCGTTCGTAAAATGCGCTGCCGCCACTCAAATCGCTCAGGCTCTGTGCACATGCAGTTCTAGGACGGCCGAGGCATCGGTTGTAAGCCCGCGACCACTATGGGACTGTCTGATAGAGCAGCAGCTGTGATCACGTCAACTGAAACAAGCCAATAGAAATACATTATGACATGATGGAGGCATCTGCGCGACACCGGAATGCTCACGTAAAATACTAGTACACGCTTACAAGCAAGTACTTCAAGCTCTTTCTACAAAATTGTCACCCCCACCTCGCCTCTCTTTCCGAGCCACGACCACGTCCATGTCCTCCTCTTTCTTTTTTGGGTCTTTTTCTCCAAACAGAAGAATAGCGCAAGGCCGAGAGTTCTGTCCATGTTTAGTGCCACTGACATGTGGCCCAACATCATACCTCTCCAAGCCTATTAGAAAGCTATAGCTCAGCATGGGGAAAGCAGCTTTAGAATTGTGATCAAACTAGGAAAGGTTATATATAAATAAACTTAAACCTTAAATAATACTTGTGTATATATGAAAAGCAATGTTTCTCAGGTCTTTTACTTTTCGTAAGACTAAAAAAGTTGTACCGGTGATATTTGACAAACCTCAATGCCACCCACATGTGGTAACTGGGGTCTTTGAGGATCAGTGGGCTGCCGACAGCCAATCGGAGCAAAGAGTGAAAAAAAAAAGAAAAAGAAAACTGCTGCGCCTTTGTGCCAGTAAGCAGGCTGAGAGTGAAGGAGCCACAGAGGTGAGAAAGGGCAAGTGCGGAGGGCAGCTTTTTCACACAAGCTCACAGAGGGGGAATTTCCACCAGGATCCTTCACCTTCACGAGAAGAAGAGCAAAGAAGAAGAATGACGTGTCAAATGCCATGCTTTCTCGTGTGTTAACACGCATAAACTGAAGGGTGGGCCTCTCAACTGGATGCTTAGCTAAATGGAATAGGGAGAAGTTGGTCCAGGCAGCCTCCCGAAAGCACTGAAGTTAATCAAATGGTGATGTTGTAAGATGTGTATGTTACAGCAGCCATGTTCAACTCATCTGAGCAATATCATTTAATAAATAATGTGACGTATTTGTGTTTGGGATGGCTCGACTCAGGCCCCGTTTACACAACAACATTTCAAGTCAATACGCATTGTTGTTTTTTTTTTGCGTTTTCATTTCAGAAAAGTTTTGCATTTGTACAGGAACGTCTCGAAAGCTACGTCCGTCACTACGGAAACAGCAAAAACGCAAAAAAAACAATGTAGTTTTTAAGTTGGGCCACTAGTGGGTGCTGCTGTTTGTTTTGGTAATGAAACCACACCCACGTGCGCACAGAGAACAATATGCTATAAACATCCACAATGGTGAGTACACAGGTCTATCTACTCAAGTATGTGCAAAATAATTATATACGACTGCGGTGCTCATGTGTAGTAGCAGCGTTTCCCCCATTATATAATATAATATTCAATATATATAGGAATATATTGCAATACATTATGTTTTCATGAACTCTGCATTCGTGCTCTTCAAATTGAAAACAAGAGAATTATAACTCTTAAGGCACAATGACATTATCATCATCAACTTAAGTGCTTGTATTGAAAATTCTAGGGTTATCACAATCCTCAACACGTTGCATGCTTATCTAAGAGTGCAAGATATAATAGTTGACTACTATATAAGGACCACAGGTACTCCACAGAAAACTTTTTTGATTATGTGATTTTATTTCATTTCATTTATCTCTTATACCAGCTACAGTAGGATCCCAGCTGCAATGTAACTGTTAATGTACCCTGAGCTCTTTGCACATCACCAAAACCATCCACTGCATGATCCTTTGTTTCCTTTCTCCAGAACTTCTGCCCGAAGCTTGCGATTGCCACACTTCCGTGGAGCTCTCTCGGTGTGGAGTCTGGGCCGGCCCTTGTCTCAGCAAAACACTCACTCACTGCGTCAGCACGTCAGCAAAGTGGAGGGAAAACCTGCCGTAAAATCTCCGGTTGACCCAAAAAAACATTAAAAAAAAACCCTCTTCAGCTCCAGATCAAAAATCAATGGCTAACACAGCAGAGTACACGTATGACTTGTCCCTGTTTCTCTTGGGGCACACATTCAACATTTCAACAACATGACTAAGCAAAGCACCTTTTTCTTTGATTGTGTAACTCTCTGATTTGACTTCCAGCTGTTGGTGGATGCTGGTTCTGACTCACACACGACTGCATGCTGACTATCCTCCCTCGAGTCGGGGCTCCCTTCACCTCACCCAAACGACATACAAAACACATTCACCCGAACACCCAACCAGACTCGTGGAGCAAGTCAATCAAATTCCCCCTCCATTTTCCATTTTGTTCTGTCCAACACACACACACACACACACACACACACACACACACACACACACACACACACACACACACACACACACACACACACACACACACACACACACACACACACACACACACACACACACACACACACACACACACACACACACACACACACACACACACACACACACACACACACACACACACACACACACACACACACACACACACACACACACTCAGGCTCGCACGCATCATTCACTTAACAAAATAAACACACACACATTCTTTTGTGGTGCCCACCCAAACCACACTCGCTCACATACACAGAAAAATACTTCCAAACTCCTCTACACGGAACTCTTAAATCCTTCAAACTTGGCTAATTTTGTCATTTTGATTGTAGTTACTGACGGCTATTTTGCCATATCCAAAAGAGTTTTGTACAGCTCAATTGATCCTAACACCAAACTTAAACCGTGTCCAACTCGAGTGCACATCAACAGCCAGGAATACTTGACATTAGACCTTATATCATATGTTTGGATTGAGACAAACGACACGGTCTTGCTTCGGAGGCCAGTCAGGACCTACAAACTAGAGAGGTCAGTGAACACCGAGCACCTCAGCAAAGTGCAGAGCAGCACTTCCTGAGGAGTCGTGCAACCTTTAACCCCCAGCAGGAAACTCCTGCAGATGTTCTACCAGTCTGAGGGTTTCCAGGCTGGTCGTCTGTGCTGCAATCGAGTACAGAGGAAGGCTGCGGTACCGCGATGCTCCCCCAGCATGTTGAGAGGAAGAAATGAGGGCAGCAACAGACCTACTGTATTTAACAGTAACAGCCTGTTTGATTGTTTAGAATTTGATTTTCTCAAGCAATCTTCTTGAAACATCTGGGAAATATATGTTGGTCTAATTTTACTGGATTTAAAGCTTAATATATATTTTTTGGTGATAGTTTAATATCTATCATACACATTTATTCATTCATTTAAGAGTATCTGCGGTGGGCTGGAGAAGTGCCGTTATGACGTTTTTGAGTATTGACTGGTTCGGGCTGCGTTCAGCAACCATAGCAAGTAGAAACAAGCCAGGAGTGAGCTTGTTGACTTTTCAGCTGAATAGGCATAAACTGACAGGATGGAGAAAAGACCTTCTGCTGATCCAGGGAGGAACGGGGAGGGATTTGACCACTGGTGAACTTGCTGTGTATTTTCAAGTACTATTTTATTTTACTTAAACAGTTTACTTTAACAGTTGGCCTCGTCAGTTCCGATCAGACTGAAGGCATGAAATTCAAATCACGCAATCACATTCCTACATTTAATGATTCTTTATTGCTCATCATTTCCTTGCATTCAATTTGCATTGTCGAAAAATGATTCAGAGTTATAAGTTTGTTCCTAAGTTAAACTTCCTGCTGTCATCTTGTCAAGCAGATTGTCCAAACAAAAGCTTTGTAGTACTGCAGCTTTGCACAGTTTTGTCCACCTGAGTCGTCGGTGAAAGACACGACCCGCAGGCCTTAAGCTTTTTGAGTCGATACGGTTAGTTTTTTTACCTCCTCGCTGCTTCTGAAGGTTATCTGAAATGAGAGAGTTCGATTTTTACGAGCACTCTCTCTTTCTTTAATGACGTCACACCATTTTAATGTAATTCTCCCCAGCGTCTGTTTTTTCTTTTTTTTCTTATTCATAATGCAGAGAAGTACAATGGATAGTGCACGATCACTCCAGCTGTCTCCCATTACTGGCTATGACCAGAATTATTTACACGCCCGCTTACTGGAAGTATGGAGAGAAAGCGGGAGAGAGAGAGAGAGAGAGAGAGAGAGAGAGAGAAAAGGAGAAGGGGGTGTGTTTGGTTTTGCTCCTCCAGATTTGCGTAAGCATCCTCTTTAATGGGAGTGTGACAGGAAATGCGAAGGGAGTTTGTACACCGTTGCACCAGAGTGCATTTAAAAAAAAAAAAAACGTAAACACCACGCCGCTGTTAATTAAACCTGCGTAATGCTGGGGGCTGCCCCCAGTTCAACGAGCAACAGCTATAAACAGACAGGGGCAACAACAACAACAACAACTGCCTCCTACTTGACGGTACCGTTAAGATAAAGGCCTCGCCATAGGGGGCGGTGGGGGTGGGTGGGGCAAGTCCTGCAATTAGACACACTCAGGACTCCCTGTTGCTATGTCAACATCCCAGCCACTCTGCCTTAGCAGCAGCGCAGCGTCGGCGCTGCGCTGCTGCAGCTCCCTCGCATGAATCACGGGGCAACATCTGGTTTAGCGTGCTGGAAGGGAGTTTGTCGGTTTGGCACACCGTGCGTGTGCGGAGTGTGTCGATTTGGACGACCCACGCCTGCACACACACACACTCTCTCTCTCTCTCTCTCTCTCTCTCTCTCACTCTCACTCTCCTCCCCCCTTGGCGAACCCACCTCTCAGATTACAGTGGTTGCACAATACCTTTTGGCAGTCCTGTCACACTCCTGCTGGCCCCTTTAAAAAAAAGCACTGCGGATATGGAGACAAACCTTTTGCTCAACTGCAGTGAAAGGTGGAGGGGGGGGGGGGGGGGGGGGGGGGGCTTGGGGTGACTTCACAACCATTTCTGGCATTACAGTGACCTGTGTCTGCCAAGAGGATACAAAAATGCGGACAGAAAAAAAAGTTGTTTACCTTACTGTTAAAGCTCAAAATGGAACATATGAATACGAGCCCCTGCACACAATCTGTATCCACTTTTTTTTTTTTTGCGTAACCGGCTACGTGATCCTACAGGCAAATTTGCCCTAACAGCCTCATCATTCATCAAGCCGCCACACCAGTAAAGTCAGGACAGACAATAAGAGGAGGAGAAAGTGCACGATAAAAAAAACAACTTACCTCAGTCACTTTGACTTAAAGTATGGACTTTAACTGCGCCCAAGTAACACAGTCATAAAAGATGTTCCTGGAAAAGTACAATTTAACTGTCTGAGACAAACGTCGCACAGAGATTCCAGCTCCCCGGAGTTGAATCTTAAGCACTTGATCCCTCGATGGTACTGCAGTTTCAGGGTGACTCGTCCCAATTTCTACTTACAAATCCATTGAACAGAATCACCCAAAAGTTTAGGTATCAGCGGATGGTCTGGTGCGCACGGATCAAATTAATCTGATCTGTAAACTTTTCACTTCCATCCCAGCACTTTTTGTAACCAACTTATCAACCAATAAATATACTCTTGGTCCTCAGAGGAAGATCCAGTTGATCTTTCTGCAAAACGAGACACCGACGTCATGACTTCCTGTTAACTGAGAGTATCTAGAATTAACTAACCCGTTTTGCCCCACTGGCAACAATTGTAGCCGAAGTGTACCACTGTCGTTTTCTACTCACAATAAATAATCTCAAAGGTACTAATGCAACTTTTTCAACTTATATGCTAGTAGACAACTTAGACAAAGGTTTTGGTTTATAAAAAATTGTTTCCAAGTGCTTCCTGTCACATGACATCATCTGCTTCCCGCTCCTTCTGGCTGAAAACATGGCAAATGCAAATCCTCCGAGAAAGAGGTCGTTTTCATAAATTTCTTATGATTTTCACCCATTTTATATGACTATATTATTATTTTGTTATTACTATATTATTATTTCTATATCATTATTAGCTGATAGTTGACCGAGTGACGAGCTGTGTGACTACTGGCAACAATTGCTGCCCGTCATAAAAATGCAATTTTCTTCAAAATAAAGTACAAAATGGAAAAAATAAAAACATAACATGATTCAGAGGGACTCAATTGAGAAAATTATATGCATTATATATAAAAAATCTGGGCATAAATGGGATAACGGCTTATGTATCAGAAAACACAGCATCAATTAGAGACTGCTTACACAATTTAGCAGCTCTGGGTTGGTTCATGTATTCATAGTCCCAGAAGACGAATTGAAATGTTTTTCTGTGATATTACACTGACAGGCTTTTTATCATTTAGGCTCAGTTTCAGTTCAGTGCCGTTTCCATAAACTATTTATCTGTAATGCATGGCGTTAAATTTTCATCTAAATTTTTATCGTTCCTCTCACATAAAGTGGAGTTTGGAAGAAGCGAAGGTTGACTCCGTTTATTGTCTGTAAAAAAAGTTATTTTCTTCTCTTCTGTTTTCACACAACAGCGACGCCCCCGATCCTATGAAGTAAAACCAAAACATTTAAACGTTTATAGCGTACCGTTCTCTGCACACATGTATGTGTGGTTTCATTTCAAAAACTACCAACAGCACGACCTCATGGTCATGGGCATTGCACATTGTTTTCTGTGTTTCTGCCGTTGCAGTGGAAACGCAGAGCTTTTCTGAAACAAACGAGGCGTTGTCCCCTGGAACGGTGTCACGTAAACCGGGCCTTAATCTTCTACATCTCCAACATCCAAGTTTGGGAATATCTGCACACTCACTCGCACAAAATCAATCAAAAGGTATTTCTCATAAAAGAAATCTTATGGATTTTTCAAATAGTGCTTTCAATGATGGCAACTTTCTCGTCTTCAAGTGAAGCAATACAGTAAAACAATGTGTTCAAGCGAAAACGCAAAGCTTTCATTAGGTTTTGGGAGTCACTGAAAATGCGACTTTCAGAAAAAAGCTTCTAAGGGGGAACTTTTTGAAAATGATCTGACACTGTCATCATCTATACATGTGTGGTTTCATGACAAAGACTAACATCGGTCCTCACTAGTGAAGCAACATGAAAACTACATCGTTTCCATTGTCATTGTCGTGTGAACGCGAAACTTTGCTGAAACAAAAAAGCAAAAGTGATGCAATTTTACTCAAAACTTTGTCGTTAAAAAGAGACATAAATGTCACAGGAACTATTAGGATTTTCACAAAATGTGAACTTCACACTCATTGTGAAATGTCGTGAAGAGAACATAGGAAAACCTTTGATTTATGTACCGTCAACTAAAGGTTCTTCGCCTCATCACATCCAGGTAACAAATAATTCAAACTTGAACGAGGTTGATTTTCATTTTTTTTTACAATGTGCGGGTGTACTGTGGTCTAGTTCCTCTACCAGCAACCTGCCAGAGCCGTTTCTGGCCAGTGCCTCAAAAATTAACACCTGGCATTGCTTTTGCAAAAGACTTTATTTCAAGGTGAAACTCAAAGCCAGTGGAGGAGTCCATAATATATCCTTCTTAAATTGATGAAGGCAAGCAGAGGAGAGACAGCCATAAAATGGCTGTGATGACATTGGGGGGGGGGGGGGGGGACAGAAAAGAGTGAAAAGTTACACCGAGGAAATATGGACGTCAAGGTGCTCTCAGTCTGACTTTTTAAAGTGTTATGGGAGACTCAGATCCTGGGTTGCGTTACACCAAGAGAGGACTCATCACACACTAATCTAAACATTACGCAAGAGCTCTCCTGACAAGTTTAAAGGCAGACGTGAGTGTTTACACAGATGCTGCGTGATATTCGAAATAGACGGTAAAACAGAAGGTGACAGAGAGAGGCTGACATGGAATTGAAACAAAGAATGAAGTAAAGCCAAAACATTTCAATTGCCGCCAATAGAAAATTGCGAAGCCAAAAGTGGATTATATAAGAATAAATTGAGCTCTAACATAAAATCGCTAACCAGATGATTGCATTTGCATAATCTCAATAGCAGCAGAAACTGAATACGCCGAGCGCCAAATGCACTTATGGAGGAAAGGGCATTCGGTGGTCTGGCTGTAAATATCTGTCCCTTGTGACACAGCATAACAATGTGTCTTGCTGTATGAGGAAGAATTTAGAGGAAAACTTCATAGGGGATTGCATTGTGTTTTAGATCCTGGCATTGTGGAGGAAATGATGTTTGCTTTACCCGCAGCGAACACCGACTACGCCGCTATTGTTCCGAGTAAAAGTCAGCCCTCGTGAGTGCGGTTCAACCCTCCAGAGAGTAGAAGACACACTTTTGAAATCATAACCTCCAGTCCAAAACGCAGTGGAAGAATGAAAAAAAAAAAAACGCCAACCGCACAGTAATTACTCCTGTGCCTGCCACAGAAAAATAACACGAGATGCAGCCTGAAACTGGAGAGAGTTCAAGTCCATAACCGTATATTGTGAAGCAGGTCCCTATAAACAGGACATTTAACAATGTGGAGAACAGAGAGCAGGAATGTTCACTAGATTTTTCAATGTGGTCTCTACGCAATTGTAGCCAAACTGAAGGATTTTTCATCAAACTGCTCGGCCTGGGTCGGTAAATTGAATATTTTGGTTGAGTTACCAAGCGACGGAAGCCACCGCTGAATTCTGAAGCCAGCATGGATGTTGCAGCAGTGACAGAGCCTCAAATTACATCTTGCGGCCGACCTCATAACTACGTGAAACTTCAAACACTTCTTTCCAATACAGCCGAGACCACAACTCTCAAATTCTCCACAGAAACAGAACATCAATACTGTTTTCTTTACAACTTTTGATGTGCTGCTGTTTAACTATTGGATGAAGCTGATCTCCAAACACTGGATTTCAAAGGCCCAGAAGAGGTAACTTTATTAGTTAATCTTTTCAGAATAATTACCATAATTACAGTAATTACCATAACATCTTAAACAAGCAAGAGACAAACTTTTCTCAGCGTTCTAGTCGTTATCGTTCAAAGGATAAGGCAGGCCTCTATTGGAGGGAGCAGGAGCTGTCCGTCTGCAGAGAGCATGGATTTTTACATTTTTAATATGAAATCATTAACAATGAAAGGTAAAAGTATTATTTCCTAAGAAATTTCTAATGATCAAGGTAAGAAAAATGGATTAAATATACATAATAACCTTTATTATCACAAGTGTTGCTCTGATAATTCAAACTAAAATGAACAAATACAGGATCTGTCTTGGGCCTGACTGTTTTATTACAAAAACAAACAACAGCACCCACTAGTGGCCCAACATGAAGACTACATATTTTTTTCGCTGCAATGGACATCGTTTTCTGAAACGATAATGCAAAAACCATGCGTTTTGACTTAAAACTTCGTGCAAACGACACTTTATACAACTCTGATAACTTCCTCAGTCACACAACAATGGCATTTCATGTCATCGCGTCGCTTTTTGGCCGATCATCCACACGGCGTGGCGTTTCAGGAGCCAGAAAACGAGGTTATGTTTTAAACAGGCTCAAAAGTTCCAGAGTGAGACATTGGATTTCTCGAATACGAGGATTTTTTTCATGTCCTGGGTCTTCTTCTCCAGTCTTGTATGCTGGGTCTTCTTCTTCTCCGCTTTTGGTGTATTTCTGTGGCAGAGTCACAGCGCCCCCCTAAAGGCCTGGCATGTGTACTACATCCTTTTGAGTCATTTTTATGGTGTTGTGTGGACGGGAGGGAAAACGAACGACAGGAAGAAAACAGACCCGGGTGAATCCAAATAGTCTGAAAAACATTTTCATTTGTCTTGATGAGTCTCAACAGCTCCAGGTGATATTTTTCTGATAGTTATCCAAAGTCAAACCTTTCCTGTGACCGAACTATTGAGAGTATAAACCCTTACTCCGAACCAACCTATCTTTGGATAATGTTGGTGTAATTGATTAGGCCAACAATTCCTTCAAGATGTTTGCCCCAGTGGATGAATTCTAGATCGTTTGACCATCTCTCGACATTTCCATTGGGACTCCAACGTAGGTATAAAAAAATAAAAAATAAACGTTTTTTTGTCATGACTTGTTTCAACAAGATTCTGCTAGATATTATGAGAGAGCTGCACATTTAATCCTGTATAATCCTGCTCCCCAGAGGAAGAATTTCTTGAATTTGAACTCTTCTTGGGAGTTAATACTTAAGAAGTAAACGTTTTTTCCTACTTAACTCCTCTTTATCGGAAAACAGGATTTGTAATGACTCCGACAGTGTCCCATCTCATCTCTCCAATCCAGCTCCAAAGAGGATAAATCTTATAAAAACTTATCAGCTCAATTGGTTTGGTGAATTTCGTAAAGGTATGAGTGGTGCCAAATATATGTCCACTAATCACTGTATTGTTCATTTGATGGTATGCAAGCATTTTTCCTAAAAGCAGGTGCCAGGATGACTATCTCAGCTCCATGTGTGGCAGAGGGCCACAGGATGTTCCTGAGGATCTGACAGCTTCGAGACAGGTGCCTGAAGAAGGAATTTTAAAGACTATAATAAAGTGGATTGAATCACTATGTACCAGTAATATTTTGAACTAGAGAAACAAAACTGACAATCATTTTTATGAGGACATTTCACAGTGCACGCGTGTTATTCAAACTGCTAAGTCGTTTCCTGCTGCGCCTAAATATAATTCAATCAACCGTTCAAAATCTAAAGATGATGAACCATGAAAGCGAGAGTTCGGGTGTCATTGATAAAAATCTTCCCACAAGCAGTGCCCTCGTTATGAGAGGTACAGCATTTTCCGTCAGTCGGTGACATTATTCAGCCAATACAATGTTTGTTATGACAACATGACAGCAGATGTGATACAGTTCGTCAATTAAGCTGTTTTCTGAATGAATTTCAGTCTATAGTCAGATTGTTATATTAACTTTATATCAAAAAGTATCTGGCAGGTCGAGCAAGTGTCCCTCCCACCAATGTGACAAATACACATAGGCCTGCTAAATATTTGCACTAAAACGTATTAGCACTTTCCTGCATGTGAACATCATTGTCTATAAAGACAACATTAAAAGAAAGCGGAAAATCTTATGTCACGGCCAAAACTGTGTTTGATACTCATGAAGCGAAGTGCCCCAATTGCTCTGTTTTAGATTTACTCCTGACACACCGGCTGTTTACTGCAACTAATTTCAGTAATTATACATGGTTTACACAATATCTGTTAGTGGTAATGTGAGTGTAACTTACCTGCATAAGCCAGGCAAAATATTGCCGAGAGTAACACAGGAATGTAGGAGCCTATGGCCATCGTAGAATACAGCTGCTTCCAGTCTGGTGTGGGTTGGTGAACCTGTCTTTTTCTCTTTTTTCCAAACGGTTTCCCTCCTTTTGTGTGGGTCTACTGGGAATTGCCTTCCAGCCCCAGCTGTAAAGAGAACAAAAACAGAAGACGTCACCCAGAAGAAGTGGAATGAACGTGAAACGTGGACAAACAGCAGGAAACTGTGCTCTGCTTCATGTACGCTGCGGGTACTATGAGATGAGACAAGAGGCGCGGCCGCTTAGAGGACCGCGGATTAATCCGGGAAGGTTAATTGGGGGTCGTACACGCTTCAAAGGACCACAGCATAAACACCACACAGACGGCCCCTGCCCCGAGATCAGCTGGCTGGTCATTAGAGTGTGTCAGGGGTGTGAGACGGCTCGCTGGGGCTCTCTTGGTGTGAAGGACTCTGGAACATGCCACAGGTTATTAACACACTTTCATTTAGAGCGTCAGGAAACACTGCGACTCTCCGGTGGGGTCTTGAGTAAGCAGCTTAGCACTCACACACTAACCAGCATGACTTTGACTGAAGCTTCAACTTTTGTAATCCGACCCCAAACACTTCCTTGGGACACGGCAAAAAGTAATCCACTATTACATCTTTGGAATAATCAAAATCAATCACCGGTGCATTGTTGGAATTTCTGTTTATTTACTGTGCTTCATGCACACTTAACTTACTGCTATGCAAAACCTGACATCTGAAAGAAACAAGCAGACCGTCGAACAAGGAAACACACAACAAATCCTCTGAAGCAAAACTGAGTCACTGTATTGAAAATGGGCCCCACATATAGAATCGCCAAATTGCAGAAGCCGTAGTATTTATAATGCAAGCAAATAAGAGGACTTAGAAGGACTTTGGAGGACAAGGCAGTGGATAAACAGATCACACACAAGACTTTCATCCAAGGGGTTGGGCCCGTTGAGGAGCTACAAATCAGCATGTCATTTTAAGCGAGAGTAACATGAGGCCACTTGCGTTTAAAGAAAAGCCTTGATCTTTTCCAAAAGCACACAAGTGTTTCTGAAGATCTGATCTTTGTAGCTCAATTTAAGTAACACAACGTCTTTCGAGCTGGTCAATTGTTGCTGTTGAGCACAAAGTGGACCTGTCAATTTGGTGGTAGTCCATTAAAATTTCTTGACATATTAGATTTTCTGCCGAGTCATGTTCTACTCGCTCACACTTATAGCAGCAGTGACGCTTGAAATGCATTTTTCTTTCATAGAGAAAGAGAATAAATAATGATAGGACGGGTTGTGGCACTGTGCGGTTCCACTCTGTTATCGCCACACCATAATGTCATGGACACACACAGGACAAATCATTAAAGCAGTGCCTTCCAAACTTGGTAACATAACTTAAGAAACAGCTGTATGCTTTTGCCATCATGACTACTTTTAGTTGTGATTACCACTATAACTGATTTCTCCAGGTTCGTCTATATCCTCCACCCTAGAGTCAACACGGCTTCTGTCAAGAATTGAGTTGAAGTATCATTCAAAGTGCTACTCTCAGTACCTTCTTCGATGCCTCTGTAATAAGCTAGAGTGAAAGTGCTGGAGTCACGAGGACAACAGATAATGGTACTTGTCGATTCCGATGGCTGTGTCGGAGCTCAAACTTAAACAATGGCTTCATTGAATGCCAGGGGTCACTATTCACCAGTCACTTGACCACAGCTGTCATTTAAAGGGCCTTTCACATTAGGATAGTCCAGGACTTGGTTCACTTCGGAGGGAGGGGAGCCGAGAATTTTCACACCTTCATTTCGTTCGGGTGGCGTTCACAATCACCTTTGAGAAACCGCCTGGGAAATGTCACGCAATTACAACAGCTGCTCGTTTGGGGGCGCTGTGGCCCAAAACAAACACTGACCGACCAGAGAGGAAGTAAAGAAAAAACACGGCTCGTTGATTGGTCCGGACCAAAAGCGAAAGTCCCGTTGCTTTAGCCCGTGGTGGCTAGGCTATTTAGCTCGTGGCTAATGGATAGCCACAAACAACTGCAAGATATAGTATTCAGACCAGATATTAACTTTGTCCTCACTGCTCCACGTCTGCCCGCGAGATACTTTCCATCTTTTTCTTTCTGCGCCTGCTTGTAATTCGCGTGGTCAACTTTGTTTGTTTACTACCCAGAATTCATTGCACAATATGCCACCCCCACGACTTAAGTCCAATAAAGTTGTTGAAAACAATTCCATTTTGGGAGTGCGAGGATATCACGCTATCGCTGTTTTAGCATGGGGATGAGCGCACTTATCTCGATGATCTCACAAGCACAGCCTGTGAATGAGTAAAATCTTTGTCGAGTTTGCGGAGACAACGATGCTTTGTGTTCTGTGCAGAGTTTGTGTTGCATCAAAACGTCATTCATTTGACTGACACAGCTGTCACCCACTTGACTGAAGTCTTTTTTTTTTTTTCGAAGTGGTACTAACACTCGGACGACAAGACGTCTCAGCGGGGGTTGAGATATGTGCAAACCTAATGTCTAGTTTGAAACGTTCTCTCAGCTAAGCTAACAAGGTTATGCTTTACACGTGAATCAAAGAGAGGAACGTGGATGCTTCTTGAGATGACAGATGGCTCACATAAAAAAGGGGCCAAGTGGGCTTTTTAAAGAGACATGGAAAAATCAGGCTATATAAGGCCAGGACCAGTTCCAGTAAGTAGTGCATCACGGAGGATGTCCCTGCGTCTCTTAGCAACACCGACCCTCAAATGTCCATCGGCTGCTGCCCTTTGAAAAAAAAAAACACCAAGATGTTTGCATTTCAGAGACACTTTCACATAATAGAGATCATAGGGGAGTGATAACTGTTTGATCGTTTGTGTTTTATACTGTACTTACTCGACCCATACTGCATTTAGTTGGAATCCGTTACAAGTGCCGCATTTGATTTGCAGTAACTCCCAATTGAATGTTTACACGACGGTGACACACTGGTTGGCTTTCTCGCCCCACAGTAAGAATAGAGCTGGTTCTACTCCCAAGATTGAGGACCATTCTGTGTAGAGTTTGCATGTTCACCCTGTGCGTGTGTCAGTTTTCTCCAAGCATCCCGGGTTTCCTCCACAATCTAAAAATGTGTTCCACCAATTGGGACTCCAAACTGTTTGATAAAGTGGTATAGATGATGTAAACTCATGTAAAAGCTATAAACTACAAGTGTGGATCAGTTGTCTTCTGAACTAAATGTTTCATTTTCGTTTCAGAAAATGTCCTCCCTTCCACTGCAACGTTTAGAAAACGACGTCCGTCTACATGGCACAAACAATGAAAACAAAGTTTTCATGTCGGGCCACAAGTTGGTACCGAGTTGGAGGCATTTTCGAAAGAGCTCCACCTTGAGAGCCAAAACGTTGCGTTTTCAGTGGCTGCGAGCAACGTTGTCGTGTAAACGGGCACCCAGAACACAATACAAGCTTTGAGGTTTCACTTGAAAACGTTGTCGTTGTAAATGCACCCTGATGCAAACCACAAACAACGGACTGGACCCACGGGTCTCTGTACCTCTGCAAAAGTACTCTGGTGGGTTCAGTTCAAGTCTGATGGATGTTTAGACACAACATGGAACGATGGACTGTACGCACATCAAACATAGGACGTGATGGACGTGAAGTGTCCTGATGCTGCGGTTTATTGTAACTGATTGGCATAAAGGAGGGGTTCATATCAACCCTGCGACTTCCTCGCTGGTAAACAAAGTTTATAAATCTCACCACAACAATCCAACAGAGGTTGGCTGACATTTAGCTCATCATACAGCACTGTTGTGGAAGTTATACCACAGAATAAACCTCGGAGCAGCATGACTTTTGTTTGCATCTTTAGTTTCAGTATTGGAAATTTCAGTTCGAGCAACTTTTTTTTGCATTTTTTCTTTGCCAAGTTTGGTCCAGAACAAGAACACTACACTTTAAGTTTAAGAATAACTTTTAACATCATTTATGCCCCATGCATGCACAAAAATCGATTTTAAATCTTCCAATATTAATAATGACAAATGTATTTCACTTCCCAAAACACGATATGTGACAGTTGGAATTGTCTTCATAGTTACTTGTTCTGACTTGTTCTAACTAACTTGTTCTCATCAACAAATTCATTAGAACATTCATTACAACACTGCACACAGAAAAATAGGATGTTTTTTTTTTTAAATCCTCCTTTTATAAAAGCAGCTGGTTTTCTATGCATTGCACATAAGGTGGTATCAATACTTGAGGGAGAATCAAATATATCACAACATGCATTATTGAATCATAACTTGTGTAGTTTATATTGAAACCCCTGTGTTTTTTTACCCACACGCACCCCAGCACTCTAGATATGAATAAATATAATATAAAAACTAAACAAAAGGAAACAATAATACAGGCTTTTGCTTTGTAAACGGGTCTTTACTCACTGTAGAGGCTAGTGGCTCTGCCTAATTCGAGCTTGTTACCGAGCGTGTTCTGCAGCCACAACCAAATCAGTTTCCCACCAAAGACGTGATGCACAGAAAAAGCCACAACTACTTTCAACACAACATGCACACTGCTGCTCACGTGGAAAAGTCAAAGCGGTACGGCGAAGCCGCCGCTATGACAGGAATTTGTCGTTCGCACTACGAGCGCTAAAAAAACACCGGGTGGAAGAAAACAGATGTGCTCCTCTGTGACACGCGGTGAACCGCAAGGTGCACATGGGAAGTGATGAACAAAGTGCCGCGGTGCATCGCTGCGCAGGGCGACAGCAGCTCGCGCGCGGTGACAAACGGGCCTTTCAGCGAGCGGCAGCTGCAGCGTCGGTTACGTTTTTTTGGGGGGGAAGATCGTGACGAATATTACACATTGGCAGAGAAGGAGCGCCAGAGCCTTCCGTCTGATTCATGCTCCTCCTTGACCTTTATCTCCTCACCAGATCAACAATGGTTAACTGTGCCTTTATTTTATTTTTTTGCTGTGCAAAGACCCAATCAAAGGAGAGTAGCTTTCATGACTTAAAACGGGGCTCTTCTGATGCACCACTGAGGCAGACGATGAAAGGAGCTGAGGGAAAGCAGTTCTTATTACATTAAAAGCTTTACTGGCAGTCTCTCTTTTTTTTTTTTTTTTTTAGCTTGTTCGAGGTTGAGAGGAAAGGTGCACAGCGCTGGTTTTGTTGCAGCAACAACTCAAATCACCTCATGTGACTTCTCCTCAGCCCTGACCGTCTGAGCCCAGTGACTACTGGAGGATCTGGAAAGCACATTAGGACTCAGCAGACCCCCGCCACCCCCACCCCCACCCGCAGACCCACAACCGATTGCATTCTTGTGGTCACTTTAGTGTTAAAAGACCTGGCTTATATCTGTGTCATCACTTATGTGCTGCAGATTAATATCAGGAAAAGCAGAGGGTGCACGCTGGAATAGCATGATCACAAAGCCATATGTAGAGATAGCGGCAGAGTAAAGAAATAAAAAGGTGCCGGTGGAGTAAAATTATGACGTTAAGGTTTTCTAATCTGACAGCAGTCTAACTTCCTCTACATGAGCCAAGCCGACAAGAAACCACCAAACGTCCCACTCTTTCCATCACACAGAGGATAGTTCAGGAAGCTACCGCAACTTTTTTAAATTTATTTTCCTAAATAGCCCTTTTGAATAGTGGCTTTATAAATGTCGCAATACCTCCCCAAAAAAAAACAAAAAAAAAAAAACCTGAGGTTAATCAACTTAAAGTGAAATCAGATATAACAGGAAGTGAAAAGATGTTAATTTCTGTGGCTTGATTTTGAAATTGTAGCAGTTTGACCTACATGTACTACATGTCACAAAGTCCTTCACCCCAAATACAACAACAGAGACACTACACAGAATGATTACCATAATAAAATGAGTTTATCAAAATAAAGCAACTGATTGTTTTGAGCCTCGTTTTCCTAAAATGCTCTGATCAAAACCACCGGGGAGGCAATTTTGTTTCTTTTTCTTGGGAAACCATAAGAATAATCCGAATACCGTGAACATAGGGACTAGTTGTCCCTGGAAAAAAATAATTACTGTACTTATCTTAATGGTAGTATTCATTTTAGGCTCATCTCAATCACGAGGATCGGTCAACATCCATCAACACTTTGACATATATAATTAAACAGTGAAAGCTTTTCAATGGAATCAAAGTAACACGCTCTTCCACTTACTTGCCTTTAACATTTTGACTTGATTTTCTCAATTAAGTCTTTATATCAACCATTCAAGACTGTTCAGAGCCTCAAATTCATCTTGAAATTCAGACATTATACTTATCATTTACTCTCTACTAACTGACGCCTTTGCCAATGTTTGAACTGTCCTCCTTGGAGTCCTTACAACACTGTGATTTATCATCATTATCCCGGTGGTTTTCTATGAACAAGATAATTACATGTTGCAGCCACAAGGCCGTAGTAGCAGAACTTTAGAACCATCAAACTGTAGAAAGTCACAGAGCCATATCTTATCTCCTGCTCATTACGGGCTGTTGAGAAGTGATGCTTTTTTTTAGATGAAAGCATTTACAGGACGACAACAATCCCGAACGACTCCAAATAATCCTCAGAGGTTACCAGCAATGCTGTCATCACCCATGTGGCTCACTTAGAAATAAGTCTCTACAAATGTAAGGTTGCTCTTGTTTTGTGTTGTTTTGATGATTGGCTATGTTCCTCGAGGACTTAATTTGAACACACATTACATCATGAAATTGTGTATAAAGTGTATTTCTACCAATTCCCAGGTATACTTGAATGCCATATTAAAAACTAGGTATAGATGATCCAATGCTGTAAAGGCTTGAACACCAACGAAATGATAGTAAACCGTGCGAGCGCCTCCTCACAACATGCCCATTTCTACCTTTCCTAATGACGGACTGTCAGAACGTCCTGGTTAGTACTGCCGAAAGAAATATTTCAATGTCTTGTTAAGTGACGAGACATTTTGCTTTCCTCTCCCACTGCGAAGTTCTAAGTTTGACAGGTTCTAAGTGTATCGAGTGGGAGCGTCCCCCCCAATTCCTCCTGAGCATATCATTTCATTTAAACCTGTGATTCCCAACCGGGGAGCCCCTGGGAGGGTTGCAAGGTCCTCTTAAATGCTGACTCACCTATTTTTAAAACATTGAAAAAAAAAAGTTATACCCTTTAAAATTTATAAATTTTTGACAAAAGAATATATTCCGTTTAAGCGCTTGCATTATGCAATTTTTGTCGTGAAAAACTGTTGAATGGAAGTTGGAAACTGCATGATAAAGCGGCTCTGAGACGGTGTGTAACCCCAAAGAGTCGATCCACTAGGATATAACAAAGAAACTGTATTTCACATATAGTGTGATATGGGTGTGGTGCAAGTGGGGTCACCTACATAGGTTTAAATTTAAAAAAATATATATATATGTCTCTCAAGACAAACATGCTGCAGCTTGTGCCCTTGATTGCAGCATTTCTTAGATTTGAATTTATATAGTTCATTCTATTGCAATATCATTCCCCGAGTATGCATGCACGTGCATTGCTCTGAATGCAGAAATCATAAGGACTAGAAGGTATTGTCAATAAGTGCCTCATCGGTGTCTCCTGAGATCATCCTGAGTGACCCTGGATCTGGACCTGGTCCTGGAGATCCACTGGCAGGTATGTTTCAGACGCCAACCTGCTTCAACACACCTGAGTCGGAATGCTGTGCTGCTGTGAGAATAACAAGATCCTGAGAAGAGCCAGTGAGCAACGAAGCCACGAGGTGAACGCAGCAGGACAGGGACGCTCCGGCATCGGGAATCAGGACAAACTCTCTGGAGGGAACCCCCTCACTGCTGTTTACCTCCTGGACACTGTTGTTCTGCAAACACGAGGCAAAACCAGAGCAATCGCTCGATATGAACCAGAGCAACGAGAAGCGATCGGCGCAGCCTCTGGAGGGGGGACGGAGCCTGTCAACGGATCCGCGGACAGATGTTGACAGATCGTGAAGTGAACTCCGGGGCTTGGACCGCCAAGAGTCACCGAGGCTGATCGTGCAGCGACGCTTCTTCCCGAAAAATAAGCCGTGACCTGTTCGGGGGAGCATTAACAAGAAAAAAAAAAAGAAAAACGAGCGGACGTACCATGCAGAGTCCTCCGAGAAACGTCCAAGAAAGTCCGGGAGAGGCTGAAGTCGTCCCCCCGCTGGATGTCAAACTCAACCGGAAAGTCATTCACGACGGAAAAGAGCCGTGGACGGAGACAGTGGACAAAGACAGACAGCGAGGCTGGGCAGAGGCGCTCTCCGAAAAAGTTTTCAGAAGATCTCCCCGCTGTCTATTTGGCTTTTGAGTGAGGGCTTCTCCGGGGAGGCGGGGCCTGGAGGGAAGAGGCTGAGCCCTGCGTCACAGGAGCCGCGGCACGGCTTCTCAAAGCGGGGAGCACGGGCTGCTCCGGAGCCCCTCCACACGCCCCCACGGTCCTCCCAACTTCACTTCTCTACAAAAATACGGTCACATTTTACCCCCTGCACTATAATAATAATAATAATAATAATAATAATAATAATAATAATAATAATAATAATAATAATAATAATAATAATAATAATAATAATAATAATACCACCCCCGGCTAGCTCAGTTGGTAGAGCATGAGACTCACACTCTCAAGGAAGTGGGTTCATGTCCCACGCCGGCCGCCACCTTCCCGTGGGCTCACCATCCGCAGGAAAGGTTCTTAATCGGTGCAATGTGATCTGGGAGACAGTGCTCAGACTGCCACCCCTGCGACCCGGAAACGGATAAGTGGAATAAAATGTCCGGATGGATAATAATAATAATACATTTTATTTGTTTTAATACAGCTATAAAAAAAACTACTTAAAAAATATTGCATGTACTCTCACGAGAGAACGTTGCAGTATATGAAAGAGTGTCGGAACAAGCTCTACGTTTGAATTCTTTTTCCTAATACATTTTTTACAATTGGTTTGAAAACAATTTAACGGAGACTGGACATGTGAGATTACCAGGTGCTGACGCCTTTTTAAAGATGAGATTTAAAACTGAACAGGGAATGAATGTTTTTTTTGTTGTTGGGTGGGAGTGAGTTCCAGAGGCCGGAGGCCGAGCGGCTGAAGGCGCTGGACCCCATGGTGGACATGCGGGCCGCAGGTACAGTGAGGCTGGGAGGAGGCAGATCTGAGAGTGCGATTTGAGATGTATGGACCCTGTCTTCATATCTCGTATGTTGGGATTGGCTCTAGCACCCTGCAATCCTGGCCTGTGTAGATGAACATGCATGCACGTGCTGTAAATGTATTTTCTGGGTAATTGACATATTTTCAGCTATTGTCTTCATGAACAAAATCACAGACTTTGCATATTTCCTGTTGAAATAGCAAGGGGACTCACAAGCTGAAGCGATCAGAGGTGAGTCTCACCTCGGCTTGTGCGATCCCATGCAAACATTCTCTAAGTTGAGTGTGTATCTTTGGCTTTTTCACTGTTTTTCATCAATATAATGTCAGTGGACAGCTGGCATAAGCAAAAGTATCGGACACCATGTCATCCATGAAATATGCCTTGCTCATTTGTTTTTGAAAAGGGCAGGAAGAAAGGCTGTCAGTACCTCTGCCTCACTGTAGGGGGCAGCACGGATCAAACCAGGTAACACGCTTGCTGGTGCTTTTTTTTCTATGCTTCAACCAAGTCAGACGTTTATTACAGTCTGAATTGCAGAAATGTTAGATTTTTTTATTTATTTATCAATGGCCCTATTGTACAGTATTTTTTTTAATAATCTTTCCTAGATTATTAAAGAATACTTCAAAACCAAAACACATAAGAGTGACGTAAAACTTCGCTTTCTGTTGTAATGTCCACATTCATGGCAATTTAATGCCAAATTTGTTATCTAATATCTTTCAGAGTCATATGTAGAATAGAATATCTTTGTTGTCATTACAACAAGTACGACAATATTTAAATATGAATATGATTAATTCAATAGAACGGTTTTAATTTGCCATTCAGTCACCAGCTTGCACACCGACTGATTGTGTTTCATGTGAAATTAAAAAAAAGTCCACACAGATATAACAGTTGAAATATTTCATCAATCAAGGAAGACATTTTTAAAATTGTGCCGTGTGCACTGCACCTTCATAGTTTTTCATCACATAACTGCTGTAGGCATTCATAATGTCCCTGAAGTAATGTCGAATATGTGAGTATACAGAGAAGGTTATTTAAAAAATGTAATGAAAACACAGAGATTACATTATAGGCCCATTAATCAATTCGTTTCCAAGTATGGATATTTTCTGAGAGTCCAATGTGAAGGCCGTACGGTGGAGCAGTGGTCAGCACCCTCGTCCCAAAGCAAGAATAGATGGAGTCCAGTTTTGAGAGATCTTGAGGATCAAATATCAAATCTTGAATTTCTGTATTCACAGAAAATAGTCAGTCATCGTGAACTTGCTCCTCTAATTTGATCTCCACATAGAAGAAAAGCAACAATAGAATAGGTGTAAACCTGTGTGATTCATACAATATTTACAGAGATTTGATTATTTTGATTATTACACAAATAATTGGTATCATACAGGAATTGCATTTACGATATTTGCCAATTTACAGATAATATGTTATCATACTTGTTTTGTACTTTTCATGATGACGGATGAGGCACAGCCACACCCGTGATAAGTCATTGCAAAGTTCCATCAGGTCTGTGCTCTCAATCATATTTATGATGGGCTTCATATCTAGTGGTGTTTATTGTTCGTCGTACAGGTGGTGACGCTCACTGCGTCTTTCTCTCTTTCTGTAGAGTGACTCATTATACCGTTTCATGGCTCAAATGTCTGTTGAGTTCAGGGTTGCACGGCACCGGAGCCTATTCCAGCTCGAAATGCCCCACAGGCAGGTACGTCCTTCACAAGTCACCAATCCATTACATCTGTGCTCAACTTTGTCTTGTTTGACTTCATCACTAGAACTATAACCCTCACAGCAGCTCAAGCGTCCTTGCTGGCTGCTTCATGTTTAACTGCGAGGTGATAGCCTCAATGGAAAGTCATTGTTTCATATTTTGCACAGAGCCCTGCTCTCAACCACACTTACGTCCCTGTTTTTTTTTCTTTTTTTTCTTAAGCTGAAACTTTCCACCCACTGGGTCGAGGAGCACACTTTCATCGGTTTCATCACCACATCTATTAGTCTGCTACTGTTCTGAGCCGCTTTCCACACTGACTGTTTCCGTGTCACACATTTCTGGTCTGATTTAACTCTTTCTGTAGGTGCCTTCTCCAGGTTTGTGCTTTTGTTAGGCCCCGTTCACACGATGTTCTCAAGTGAAAATGCAAAACGTCCATAGCATTTCGGTTGCCCATTTACACGACAACGGCGCTCGGGGGCCACTGAAAGTAGTGCGACGACTCCAGAGTGGCATGACTCCCAGTTTATATTCTAGTTTTGTCGTCCATATCGAGTTTTATAGTTGAGTCGTCCCTAATAGCATTAAATTCGTGATCTGCTCATACAAATGTCATGCACTCTCTATTGTTCATGTTTATAGGATATTGTTTTCTGCACGCGTGTTTGTGATTTCACTGCAAAATCAATCAACAGCGCCTAACTTGTAACTTGTTGCCGACTACATCGTCTTCAATGTTTCTGCCGTTGCTGTATGAATGAACCTCATTTTCAGAATGTTGCCATGTAAACACAAAACCTTTCTGAAACGAAAACGAGCCTTATTCTGCCAAAGATCTCACCCTCCGACTCCGGTTCTGCAGAAAGTTCCTCCCTCTGGGTCGGGTTCTGCTGGTTTCTTCCTGTTGAAAGGCAGTTTTTTCGTTCCACTATCTCCTTTGCTTGTTTATGTGGAATTGTTGTTTTGTTTTTCTTTCTGTGAATGTGCCTTGAGATAATTGTGTTGTATTTGGCACTAAAAACATTTCTTTTTGTCTAAATTCATTGAATTCAATTGATTCAAATCAAATTGAACATGCCTAACATAAAGAAACGTCTGCAAGTGCACGACAAAACATTCCATGCTCAGGTGTAAAAGTAAACGATTATTTAAAGATGATTTATCATTTGTGAAATGAAATAATCAATGTATTTAAATATATATACAGTTGTGTGCAAAAGTCAGGGCGCCCCTTTAAAAACAGCATATTTTTATATAATAAAAATGTATATTCATATTTATAGTCTGTCTGGTATATGGGAAAAAAAGACAATATTTGAAAAAATATTTTGTAATTTTGTTCAATTTATAAAATAAGATGTCACTGTGCATTAATGTTTCCTGATAATATTATCTTCTCCCCCCCCCATATACCAGAGAGACTAAAAATATGAATGTAATTTTTTTAATATATAAAATATGCTATTTGTAAAGGGGTGCCCTGACTTTCACACACAACTGTGTGTGTGTATATATATATATATATAATCCTCCTGGGATTAAAAAAGTACAAAGCAATGATCGTATCTAACATTTGTACTATTGTTTTCACACTTGACACAATTGCGCTGCTCAAACTTGGTTTTGCAAAATGTTTTTTTTTATTGCAGGACATGTTCAGGCAGGCCCGAGTTCAGCTACTGGTGATCAAACAATGCAGGCAAAGGTCCAGAAGGAGGAACCAAAGACTTGATTTGAATAGAGGAGTCTAAAGTATTAAGTCTTAAGGGTTTGATTGTTGGATTTATCTCTGTTAAAAGCACCTAGAAATGACTGTGTTGTAATTGGTGCTATATAAATAAAATTGAATTGAATTGAATTGAATTGAATTACGTAAACTCAAAAACCATACTTGACGGAAACTTTCTGGAGAATTACTCTTATTGGTGTGATGAAATTGTGTGTAACATAAAGAGAAGGTGGATATAAATTTTTAAAACAACAAACACATTTTTAAACAATGACCTGCTGCCGGTTCATCCTCTGCATAGGAGAGTCTCCATTCAGACTTTTGTGGGAAGGCACAACTTTTCAAACTGTGTTTTATTTTCTGCATAATTACTGAGGAATGTTTCATATAATGTGGGCCTAATCTCCACGCTTGTACTGTACATTACTTCTCCTTTCGGCTCCTTTTGATTCTAGGCTGGAAGATTGTCATCATGATCACACCAGCACACTTGAAGACCGGTATGAGATGCTCTCTTTTGTTTACCGTTCTCACAAGGTATTTTTTTTGTCAAATCCTTTCATTTCTCTTCCCAGAGTTGCTCCAATCACAAGCACTAAACTGTGTGCCGAAAGATCTCCTTGCGTGAAATCTCTCACTCCCTCCCGAGCAAAGACCAACTCGCTTTCACTGTGATATCAGACTTCTGCTGGAAAAGAAAAAACCAAACAAGATGCTGCGTGACTGTGTACAACGTAAATGTCAGCTTAGTGATTCACCACTAATGAGATGGCACCTGCGACAAGAGGGAAGGAAACTTTTGTTGTGAAAATCACACACACCAAAAAAAACCGCAGCAGTGTGCTGCTTTTGAGAGTTGACAAGGAAATGCTCAAAGGGATCAAGGTATTTTACATCTCATACATATGCATGTCTCCGTTAAAGCGTTCCACTTTGTTTATTTACACTGGGTTAGGGTTGTGAATGCAGCTGAGATGAAGGGGAATAGGAAGTGTAACAGTGCATCAAAGATATGAGCAATCTGAGGCGGCCTCACATTCAATTAATATAACTTCACTATTTGACTTTATAATGACGGAGATGGTTGCGGGATCTGCTTCCTCCAACCGTTGTCTCACTTATCATACTCAGTGCTCAATATACTGCCGCCAGATGTCACTGCATGGAACGATAAATGATACATTTCTGACACTCTCTTCTTTTCTGCCTCTCAAGGAATGAAAAGGTGTATAAGGTAATGAGTACAAAAGTTACAGATACATCAGTGCATTGATTATAATATTGATGGAGTTCAAAATTGACAACATTTTTATAAGTAGTGGTTCCCCCCATGGGTTCCTGGACCCCCCCCCCCCGGTGCGAGATCACAACAGTCCGATGTTTTGTCTGCTTTAAGGGTCTCTGCTCTCAAAAAGTTCCACCCTGGGAGCCGTTCTCAGAAAGTTGCCTTTCAGTGGCTCCAACCGTCACTGTCGTGTAAACGGAAACCCAATACACGACGGAAAGTTTGCTCTTACACTCGAAAACCTTGTCACGTAAACGAGGCCGCTGTCTGCTTTTTGAGTATCTGCTCTGAAATGTCTCAAGTAAATTCCAAATAAGACACGTTCGTCAATCGACAGCAGACCTGGGGAACTGCTCACTATGTTCTTCTCAAGGCTCGTTCTTTTTGTCTGTCCATGTCCATGAGAGACAGAATTTAGTTTGACCACAACATGTTGGTAGACGCAATCCAGGGGGCATCTCAGGTCCCGTTTACTTGACGGTGTTTCAAGTGAAAACGTGTCGTTTTTTGCAATTTCGGTTCAGAACATTTACACGTTTGCCTTGCAAAACAATGTCCACTGCAACGGCAGAAACACTGAAAACGATGTGGTTTTTATGGAGGGCCACTAGTGGGTGATGTTGTTACACACACGTGGGAAACAAAACCCAATGCTGAACTCCTTTTTTCTTTAATGAATCTAGATAGAATTCAAGGCGCTCAGGAAATGTGCAGAGTGAACATTTCTCATGTATACCAGTGAAACTGTTCTGCCGGTATATACTGCGGCAGGAAGAATGAACTATGCCTCAGTTTGGCTGAAAAACCTGCAGGATAAGTCAGGAATGAGCAAAGCTGATGTTTTATCAACAGAGCAAAAGTTGAGCAAGATGAAAAGCTCAGTACTTTCACTTTTCACCACAACTTCTGGATCGGCCATTCAAAACACTGAAGTCAAATGTACTTTATTATAAGACATTTTACTACAAAAAAAACCATCAATAACAACTGGAACATTTTGGGTGTGATCTTCACATACTGGAATGGTTCCTCTTGCGGTTTTGGTACGCGGGCCATATCGCATTAAAAGATTTGCAACACTTTACCACTGGGTAAGAAAGTGCATGTATGATGACACGGCAACAGGACGTTACAAATTCGATCTGCATTGTGCGAAAATGATATGTTTTCAGTTTTCGACAAAGTGTTCAAGCAAAACTGTAGCTTGCCAACGGACATCAGTGGCCAAGACGGATGAATGTATTCCTGTGTCAGACAAATCATAGGGAGGGATGTCTGGCCTAAAAGTAGACCTGTGGAGGTGGACGTGTGGTTTTGGATTCATGTACTACAGGGACTGGGCAGCTTACAGTCAGTGACTTGTATAAATTCCACATCCTGTCATAAAAAAGTGTAATGATGATGTGAGACCTTTTGTTCATAAGCTGAGGTTAAGGCCTCGTTTACACGTCAACGTGCTCCAGTGACAACTCAAAACTTACATTGTGTCTACGTGACGACGGTGCTCAGAGCAACTTTTTGAAACCAGCCGCCAAGGTGGAACTTTTTGACCATGTTCTGACTCTGTCGTCGGGCAAGCAGGGGAAAGCGCAACTTTCTGAAAACGCTCAGGTTCCATTTCCACGTAGACGGCGCAAACGCTGCTACTGTGTGTGCCCACCACGGCCGTAGTAAATAGTTATTCTGCACATGCGTGAGTACATGGACAATAACAACATTTTTTTTTTCCCTCCAGAGTGTCATGACTCCAAGTCCATATTCTCCTGGGACTTGGTAGTTTTATAGTTCAGAGTCGTCGTAATAACAATCCAACTTGGTGGTCTGTTCATACGAGTGACAGTGCACTCGCCATCGTTAATGTTCACAGCTTATTGTTCTCGTGTGCTTTCATGACAAAAACCAACAACAGCACCCACTTGTGGCCCTACATGAAAACTACACAGAGTGTCTGCCCTTCCCGTGTAAATAAACGTAGTTTTCAAGACGTGGCCACGTAAACGCTAAAAATCTGATGAGATGATAATGCAAAAGAAAAAACGTGTTTTCACTTGAAACGTTGTCGTTTAAACAAGATAGGGATGTGATCATCCGCCTGCAAATAAATCTATAGGCCTTTGGCTCAAAAAGTAAAAGATCAATGTTCATCAAAACCCTTCTTTAAGTCACATCTGCCATGGTGTGCAGCCCCTGGGCCTTTCTGTGAAGAGTTTGCATGTTCTCTCTCTTGTTTGGATGTTGTCATGCTGCTCCAGCTACCTGCCTCAGACCTGCGTGTGTTAGGTTCAGTGGACACTCTAGATTGTCCTTGTGCATGGGTGCATGTGCACTGTGAAAGACTGCTTCCCTACCCTGCGTTTTCCTTATTGTCAGCTTAGATTGGCTCCAGCACCCTGTAATCCTGGATAAAATGGGCATGTGGGAGAAACGGACGGCCTCAAGCATGTTGTAAGCAGAAGAAATTGGCCAATTGTTGAGAGTTGTGCAAAAATTGTTTTCTGGCGACAGCAACGTATTTACTTTTTATCCCCTGAACTCCACTGATTACATTTTTTTTTTTGGAATGAATGAATGATTGAAAAACTGTTGTTTTCTTTTCTATATATGTCTTTTATGTTTGGCTTCTCTTTCGAAGAGGATCATATTTTACAGAATGTAATGCATTTACAAGAGTGTGTATTTCTACTTTTTGCTTATTCGACTTCAAGCCAGGTTGCAGTAATCTACTTAAAATGAAAAGTATAACTTTTCATCTCTAGTAGAATCCCCTTCTCTTCTCTCTCTGGTCCAGCTAAGTCTCTGTGATGCTCCGAATGTTTGACTTGGGCAGGGATTGTTATTGAACTGCAGCGGACTTAAGTTGCAGGGTGTTATCGAAGAGCAAGACTAAAGGGGGATTTGCTCGCTCATACTTTTGCAATCGTACAAATGCTACAAAAAGGATGACAGAGTCAGTGTTAGAAAGCCTCTCCAGCTGGTTCTTGATAATCCACTGACTGTGAAAAGGACCAGGACTCGCTCTGATTACAAATACATATCAGTAGCAGCAAAGAGGAGTTGGGACGCTACAGTCTTTATGTCCAAAATCATTACAGAAACACATCTGATTTTTATGTACAGTGAATGTAGGAAAGATCTGGTTGGGATTATTAGACACAATAAAATGCAAAATCAGAATTTATAAGGGTTGAAACTATGTGCTATTCTAATCAAAGAATACTGTAAACATTAAAATAATACCGATACAAGATAGTAAGGTAAAATGTGCAAAATCACAATAACAATTATTAGATAGTAGGATGGAATCACTAAACATAACTCATAGTTATGAAATATTAAATAAAAACTATGAGACAATGAATAATACTAAGGATGGACTGTTGGATGTAACCTTGTATTTACGAATGATCCTTTCATAAAGATGAAAAAAGAAAATCCCATCATTGTAATTCACAAAGTAATAATTTTGGAATATGAAGCTACAATTAAGAGATACTAATTTGTAAATATTTTTACAAGCCATGCATACAAGTTATGTAGATATTAGGTCGTTTCTTTTTTTTAAATACCACCTTACAGTATACACGCAGTTTAAACACAGTTTGATAAAACTCATACTAGGCCAAAACTATGAAGAGTCATAATAACAGGATGCTATATTGTAATTACAAGATACCAAATCAAAACAAAATTCTTATTCTTGACATTAACTAAGTTGTAACGATGAAATTTGAAGTCATAATCACAACAAAATACAGGAACACTAAACAGCCTTTATTCACGTAAACAAATAGTTTACAAGTAATTTCTATAGACTCATCTATAAACAAGTATAGATTATATATATGGTATTATACAAATCTAAAAAGCTTCATATAATGCATTATTAAAATAAATTGATACCACTACTTTAATCAAATTGTACTAAGTTATAATTATGACACACTAGGTTAATATTACATACTTAAACAAACAAGTCAAGAATTTAGGTCAAATTTTTAACATGCGACTTCACAATTATGAAATTCTAAGTTCACATGAGTTTGTACACAAGTGATCGTCATGAGATGTAATAAAAAATGACTACAAGATACCATACATTATGATATACTGATGACATTAAGTCAAAGACATAGAGGAAGGTTTTTTTTCCCACTCAGGAGAAGCAGCATATTGAATGCAGCCACTGACTGTGGTGAAATGAGCCGGAGAAAGAAAACTAAACTGAAATGTGGATTCTGTTGCCCTCTTATGGACGATCTGGAGTGATGCAGAGACCTGCTCTGTTGAATGGTCTTCTAATGACAGGCGTCACACGCACTAACAAAAATGTATTTAAATAAATAAATGAATGAATTTCTGTAATGTTAGATTCTACATTTTTTTAAATGTTGACTAAGTATGTTTAATAATAATAATAATAATAATAACATAATATACATTGCAAATGTCATGAATAACTATGAGATATCATCCCAAATGTAACACTAAGGCCAAATGTAAGACA
This sequence comes from Lipophrys pholis, assembly GCF_963383615.2. Taxonomy (NCBI): domain Eukaryota; kingdom Metazoa; phylum Chordata; class Actinopteri; order Blenniiformes; family Blenniidae; genus Lipophrys; species Lipophrys pholis. Next base: position 25,102,956 of record NC_137640.1, on the reverse strand, counting down.
ATTCAAATCTGAATTCAGTGCAGCACTTTCCTAACTATGCGCAGTCATTCATAATCCCTGCCCTTGGCCTTGTTTGGGGGAGTTTCTCTTTTGTTCATTGAAAAACAAATAGTTGTGATCTCCTCATTTTTGAAACATCAGCACGCAGAGCCTTTTCCTTTATGACCTCCTCCCTTCTGAACAAGCTTCCTGTCATTGTCAGTGGGACGCATACTGGGTTGCGTTCAAGGCGGGCACCCTTTCCCTTTCTAAACATTCCTTCTCCTTTATTGTAACAGTACCGAAGCCCGGTGCCTACTCAGATTCACGCACGCCGCCCACCTCTCGAGGGGAGAATGGAGACTGGTGTGGCGTGTACTGTACTGCAGTAATCAAAATGAAAAGTGAAACCACCACAGCATGACAAACATAAATGCAGGAAGTGCTCTTTATGACATTTAAAGTGAAAATTGTGATTGAGGGAAGGGATAGTTAAACGTCCCCTTGCTCCAGCCCCAGCTCAATCAGAGCCCCCCCTCTACTGTGTAGAAGTTGCAGCAATGATCCAAAACAGATTGTATTGCACCATTTAATTTCATGAAAAATGCAATGTGTATAACATGAAAAATAGTGTACACCTTTCATAATGGTAACAATGTTGTTGTCCATCTACTGAGCATGTGCAGAAGAACTATTTACCACGGAGACGGAGTCCGAGTGTTTCCAACGGACGCCCAGAACACAATGAAAGTTCTGCGTTTTCACTTTAAAACATCATGTAAACGGGGCCTTAGCTCAATCAAAGAAAAGATCACCTTTTAAAATGATCAGATCATAACTGCAGTTAAAAAAAACTAAACTCTACATGAACCTCTTCACAGAAAATCTGCAAAACACCGAAGACAAATGGAACTAGGGGGGGGGGGGAGAGAAATAAACCCAAACCAGTGTCTGTATCTCAACCCTGATCTATCTGTCCTGTCCTTCTCTCTCCTGGATCCTCTCACCCCAACCAGAAGAGCAGAACGCCACCGCCTCTGAGCCTGGTTCTGCAAAGGTTTCTTCCTGTTAGTGGGAGTTTTTCCTTTCCACTGTCGCTCACGCTTGCTCATGTGGATTTGTTGGGTTTCTCTCTGTTAAAGGTACCTAGAAAGGACTGTGCTGTATGTGGTGCTATATAAATAAAGTTGAATTGAAACTAGTGAAAATACCTTCAAGTTAAAAAACCAGAGAATTTTTTTTCTTTCATACATTAATTTATTTTATACATTTAGTGGCACAAAAACTACTTTGAAACAATATGAATGAAAAAGTGCAGTGACAGTTCACACAGTAACCAATCACAGGTTTGTGTCCATGGCTCATCCTTACAAGTAAATTTACACAAGAACTGAAAAACTGCATACAGCCATTTCTTGGAATCACAGTTGTGCAGCAGCTCCACATTCATAACGGCAGACAGACGTCGCGTCTCCGGTGAAAGGCAGTCGACATTTAACCCAAGTCCAAGTACGAGTCCATTTCCATTTCAAATTCTCTCAAGATGTCCCGTTGCATATACAAGTCAAAAGGAAACATCTGTATGAGGAGGCAAGGTGGAGAAAATGTTGGAATGTTTAGTCTGAACACATAGTGTTACTGTCACCATTAGAGATGCACCAATACAGATCACGTTCTACTAATCGGGAGTTCTCGAAAGATCCCTGGAGCCACCCTGCGAGTATTAGGTGACGCCATCGGTGTGACAAAAGTATGAGATACTGTAAAGTAGGTTCTGCAAAATATGGAGGAAGATCAGCAACTTGATCACCAGAGACATTTGGACCTGCAGACTTCGTCTGATGTTGCTCATTAGTTTAACTGCTCCGCCGATCCAGTAGGATTTTACTTCGAGCTGAGCTACATGCTACATGCTACATGCTAAAGAGTTTCATGGCTCACACACCAGTGATGCTACATGTTAAACATGATCAAAGTTTGACTGATACATTAACGGCGAGCTCGGTCCCACTATCCAGGGAGGTCGCGGCAACGCAGAGCGTTCACACATCATCTGGAGTGTGATTCAGACTTAATGGGATTCAGTATGTACTCGTATCGCTACTCGGTATCAGTGCATCCCCAGTCACTATGATTGATTTAAGTGGTTCTCAGCCTGGGGAGGGGGCTTTGCATGTTCAGCACATTTACTTCAGTAGATATAAAGCCATGATAAGACCTTCTAGAATCTAGAGCAGATGTGGAAATCTCTCCATTATCATACATTTAGAAAGCTAATTTTCTCGGCTGATGAGAGGCTGTATCCACCATGAGTTTCAATGTTTTGTTCTTCCTGAGAATCTCTGACAGTCTGTGTTCTCCTTTATGTGGCAGAAGTAAAAACACAAATGGTCTGAATCTGCTTAATGAAGCAGTTTGTTAAACCACACAAAACTGAATTTGTCTGAAGTATTTCATCCCAAACAAAACGCTTATGCTTTGCTCTCAAACCTGAATAAAAACTGGAAAAAAATAAATAAAATATATACTAATGGTATTGGTAATGGTAAATTAAGTGTAGTTTATTTCGGACATGTGGGTACATAACAAAACAAAGACAAACTAACACAAACAAACATAACAGAGCAAAGCAAACAAAAGTAACAGATAACTAATAAGAAATGGCCCAAAATATTCAAAAAGGAGCTGGAAGAAGCAGAACTTATTCACATCGATCAACAGCCATTTGTATCTTCGTATTTTATATTCACTACAACCTCCTAAGAAGGTTTTAAATATGCACACGTTACAACTTTTATGCCACTGAAGAAAACTCAGCCCAGTTTCACAATCAACACTTCTGTGTCGGGACGTCGCGGGGCAGGACGGGTTTTCGCGCAGTCCGACTAACAAAGTTGAGGATGGTACGGAAAGAAGACGCGACCACCGGCTGCGATTGTTGAGGTACCTTGCGCCGAGGAACGGGTCTGTGAGGAGGAGCGACAACGCAGCCGTCTGCTGATTGGTCGTGACGATTGTCACTCTCGACTTGCCCGCAATATTTAAATATTTCATCGGCCGTGAACCCTCCCGTTGTTGTTTACGTCAGAGTTGGGACCAAGTCCTTGTTTAGGAAGTCAAAGTCGAAACCCAAGTCGAGACCCAGGTCCTAAACATTTTCCCTCAATTCCTAAACAAGTCATTAAAATAATTAACTGCTGAGGCAGGACATTTCTGGCTGAGATATCCATAGTCTTGTTTTGAGACGGAAGCTTTTGGAGGTTATTTTCACAATATTTATCTGTCAAACACAAGCAAGTGTAACAAATGCAATACGCCACTCCTACAATCCCAGAAGACACTCTCACACCTTGAATTGAATAAAATTAAATAACATGAAGCATTTATACATTAAGCATTCAGAAACCCTGTGGCAGCCAGGCAGCCTATCCAGGGTATATCCTGCCCTCACCCACAGGAGGCTGGGATTGGCCCCAGCGCACCGCGACCCTGAAATGGATAAGCGGTGGAGAAAATGGATGGATGGAAGGATCCAGAAACCCTCTGCTGCTGTCATATTGTGCAAAGGATAATAGAAATCTATTACCTTAAACTTGAAAGAAACTTGAAAGAAAAGATATGCGGATAATATTTCAAAAATCTTTATTCCTTTCAATGTGTTTTTCCCCCAAAAGGTGCCACTGAATTTTAACAAAAGTAAAGCCAACACACAACTTTCTGTGTTGCCTATAACAGTCTTTGGGGCTTATTTATACAAGACTGCCTAAAAAATGACTCACGTGTAATGTTTTGTTTTTAAATAAAATTCAACTCTGAAGGTCCACATCACCTTTAAAATGACTTGTTCTATCAGTGACACCCACCACAATGAGTTGAATACAAGCATAATTTCGATTTTTGTCACATTCATTCAAGAAATCGAGAATGAATGGCTCTTATGGAAGGGAATGAGATCCACTCCCCCTGGTGGGCAAAATCAAACCCTGTCATTTCCATTAATTCTGACTTACCGCGACCGACAGCAGGCGTCTTACCCCTTCGTCGATATAATGAAACGAAGGGGTAAGAATGAGTAGAATTTATATATCACACTTGTCATTATGGCATGACTTGATATGACTCGTGGAGTCCAAGTCTAGAGTCACTGAGCCTAGAGTCCAAGCAAGTCTGAGTTTTTTTTTTTAATTTCATCAAGTCGAGTCAGAAAGTCATAAAATCGGGACTCGAGTCCGAGTCGAGTCCAAGTTTCCCCATCTCTGGTTTACATTACGCCACTTTGCCGCTCACTGGTTGTTTTGTTAACTGGGTTTATGGAAACGTCGGCACGCGACACAACATTGCTTGGTGTTTTAACGAGTAAACTCAGTAACAGGAGGAGGAGATTCAGCAGGAGCTGGACGCTGCTGTTCACAATGAGAAAGTTTGCGCTGTGTTACAGAGAACGCCTCGGATGACCGCGGAGTCTTCGCTCGACGCGCCCCTGCGTCGTTCACGTCCCTTTACATTTTAACCGTACTTTCTGTGGTAGGACCGAGCGACAGAGTTGAGTCTGGGTGCGCTTTGCCGTACCTTAGCCTCCCGCTCCGGCATGTACTGCGCGGTGGAACCACGGCTGTAGTTACTCACAGTTAGTTGTTGGCGTTCTTCTTGCGCTTCCTGGAGGGCTCGCTCTCTCTCGGGGGGCAGTTTGGGAGAACCTGAGGCAGTCTGACAGACTGTGTTCTCCTTTAGGGGACAGAAGTAAAAACACAAATGGTTTGAATCTGCTTAAAGGGGACATATCATGCTAAATCCACTTTTTTAGCCCTTAAATGCATTTTGTTGTATATTTAGAGTGTTTAGAAGTACAGAAAAGTTCAAAGTAGTCTCTTCAGGTGCTCCGTTGATATCTTTATATTCTGTTTTGGTCATATTTTGCGATCGGTTTCGATTTTTCTATTCTCTATTACGTTTTTTGAACAATGACGTCACAGTATTCTCAGCGGAACTGCCAAATTAGGACATCGACATTTCGAGCAATCCGCCATTTTTGTTTCTCGCTGCGATTTTGTAGTCCAACCGAAGTTACGAGAGGATAAGTCGAAATGTTCGGTTGTTGGATGTAGTAACCCACAAGCTTCGTTACACCGTCTCCCAGCATCAGAACCTTTTCGAAGTGCCTGGTTGAGTTTTATTTTTCACAGAAATGTACCCACATCTGTGGGTAAGGTCATTTTTGTGTGCGCGAATCACTTTAAGGACGACTGCTTCAGCAACCTCCGCCAGTATAAAGAAGGATTTGCCGAAAGACTTGGTCTGATTGAGCGGTCAGTTCCTTCTATCTATGGAGACGACGAACAGAGCACTTCGGTAAGCTGTATATAACGCTAAAAAGTGTGATGATAAGACGTCCCTGTCATTGTTTTGTTAGCATTAGCAGTTGCACCGTCTTCATATGTTAGCGCTGTGTGCTCGTTTTAGATTATAATGTAACGTCTGTGTTAAATAGTCGTTGTAATACAGGCAGTATTGTAGTAGTGGGCATGGATGGAGAAGTTAGTGTAAATATAGTAACACACCATTGCGTTACATCCATATGAAGACGTTGTTCTGTAGGTGCATCATCGTCATTTTCATCTCGCTCCGCCGGGTCCGACTCTGGCTCCAACATGTATGGCTGGATGGACAAATCTTCCGTTGTTGACATTTTGTAAATAATGTGTGAATATAAAGTTTCTGCGCCGCTAGATAATTGTATCTGTTCTATCAAACTACAAAGATGGCCGAACAGGGTGACGTTGAACCGAGTGTCACCTCTGCAACCTGGAGAGGAGGCGGGGTATGAAGTGTCTCATTTGCATTTGAAGAGACCGCCCCAAAACGAGTTGCTCTCAGAAGCACATCAGAAAAGGGGTTGAAAAGGGGCCTGTGGAGCTATAATAATGAGGAATTCAGACCCAAGCATTGCAGTTTCGCGTTGTATAGACCACAACTGTATGATTTATATGTAAAAAGGAAGGATTTAAAAGCATGATATGTCTCCTTTAAGATAAAAGTTTGTTAAAAGCTGAACTCCAAACCAAAATGCTTATTCTTTGCTCCCACACCTGAATAAAACCTGAAAGCACTATGCCACTGAAGATTACACAGCCCAGTTTCACAATCAACACAGTTACTCACGGTTAGTCGTCGACGTTCTTCTTGTGCTTCCTGGCGGACTCTCTCTCGCTCAGGGGGAAGTTTGGTCCTAATGTCCTTTGGCAAAGCAGACGCAGGACTTTGTGACGGGAGGGTGAGGCTGCAAAGACAATGTCCTCGTTAATAAGACGCCACTCTTTAAATCAATACAGTTCAGTACTCAGGTGAGACATGTTTTCTGTTTGTGTGTAAACACCTGGTCCTTTCAGGAGCCTCCTTGGTGGCGTCTTCCAACCGTTTCTTAGTTTGCTCATGTTCCCCTTTTTGTTCTAAAGCCGTATTACGGAACTGCTGGAAAAGCTCTTTTGAGGACTTGATGTGGGTTGAAGTGACCGACTGACTCCCACGTCCTGCCCAAGACACAACGGCCTGAAAGGTACAAGATATAGAAAAAGATTTTAAAAAGTGCTGACAATTTGTTGACATCAACACGTTTGTACACTATGAAAGTCATTCCACATCAGTTCTGACCATTTAAAGGAGTTTTTCATATTTCACTGAAAAAAAATTAACCATATGCAGATTATCATACAATTTTCTTAAAAAAAAACTATAGTCCATTTATAAGACAGCGTTTCAACTGAAAACACAATTCTTTGGAAAAACTGTGTGTTTAAAAGACAAAGGCAGAAACGCTAAAAACAATGTAGTTTTCATGCCGGGCCAAAAGTTGGTGCCGTTTGTTGTCTTTGTAATGAAACCACAAACACAAACATGCATGCAGAGAACAAAACGCTATAAACATTAACAGTGGCGATTTAACGGACATTCATATGGACAGACGACCAAGTTGGATTGTTATTACAGTGACTGTCGACTAGAAAACTACCAAGTCCCAGGAGATTATGGACTGGGAGTCAGGACACTCTGGAGGAAAACCTTGTTGTTATTGTCCATCTCCTCACACTATTTACTACAGCTGTGGTGGAACCTGGAAAAGATGCAGCCCAATGGGAATCAAGTTGACAAATGTTAAACAAGAAGTAAAGAGGAAAGTTAAATTATGTGCACTGGTCTATTAACATCACTTGTTTGAAATGTAAAAGGTATCAAAGGCAGGAAGTCAGAAGTTGCACGGTTTCAAAAGAACTATGAGTAAACTTGTCGTTTCCCACAGCGGAGCACAATTATAGCAAAGTTTTGCTTCATCGACCTCCAGTAGCAACAAAAAGATGCATGATATGTTCATAACTAAATATGTTGTTCTTTTTTTGCATTTCTTACATGCCATAGTCATCTGTGTGTATGTTATTGTCGACCATTTCTAACCTTTTTGTGAGTTTGAGGCTTTTCCTCGTTGGCATATTGACTGGTGGTGTTTGTCAGAGGTTCTTCAGTCTTGTTTCTCTGTGAAGACATTAGTACATTTAGAATATGGATGCAGTTTTCAATAGAACTTAATGGGCGTGGCCCTGGACAGCGGTGGTGCCTGTTGACCTCAGAATGAGTTAGAAAAATGTCAAATGTCATAACAGCTAACAATTAAAAGAGTTCCATGATAACATTTCATAAGATTTAGCATAATTTACTTCACCAATTTCACTGGGTTTGGCTGTAATAAATAAATGGTTTTCCTGAGTTAAAGTAACATGTCCTGAAATCTGCATTCACACTATTCTTTCACATGTATGGTGATGAGAAAACATTCTGATAATAGGCTGAAGGTGGTAAATGAGAGGGTCTGAAACTGGTAACCTAAAGAGAAGGATTGCTTCTTGTTCAAACCAAATAAGCAGCTCTATGAAATGAGAGTCTATAATGACTCAGTTGAAAAGAAATGGAGGATGAGATGAATGTCAGAGTCACAAATTTCCCCGCAGCAACATTTCCTCATTGTTATTTGCGAGTGCACGAAATGAGTTCCTCTGGCACTGGTGAAGAGGTCACAACAATCCCATGAGTGAATTGTTGAGGTTATCAATATGTAAAAAAAAAAAATTTTGAAAATTATAACGCAGTGGAAAACTCATTGTGCAACCCTTTTAGGTGAGGTTTTAAAAAAGCTCATTTGAAAGCAAAGAAAGACTGTTTCAACAACAGCCGGTTTTATAGGAAGTACCTTAACTCCAGCAGGAGGAGCAGCAACGTCTTGCACATCATGAGGAGATGACAATGGAGATAACAGTGGAGGCAATTCTGTTAAATGAACAACAAGACAAAAGCATGATCAACATGTAATGGGAGGCATGCGTCTATACATTTATATCAATACAATAACAAACTAAGGGAAGGAAATTTATTTAAATGTTCGACTTCAAAGATAACTGCAGAGTACAGAAGATGTAGTATATGAATGATGAAATGTGATGGACAAAGACACTTTTCTTAACTGGACACCTGCTGTTGAAGGTCACTACATGACATGAGGAGGGTCAGGTAACTTTAGATCCCGTTTCCACAACGTTTCTCATGAAAATTGTTTTTCCATTTTTCTTTTACATGTCTACATTTTGAAAATGATGTCTGCTTCTACACTGAAAATAATGTTTTAATATAGGACCACTAGTGGTTGCCATTCGTTTTTATAATGAAACGACACCAATTCAAATTACAATTAAACCTTGACAATAGCGAGTGCACAGACATTCTTATTGGACAGACGAGCAAGTTGGATTGTTATTACAGTGACTGTCGACTATTAAACTATCGAGTCCCAGGAGAAGATGGACTGGGAGTCATGACACTCTGGAGGAAAACACTGTTTTCAAAAAGTCCCATCTTGAGAACCATTTACTCAAACGTTGTGGTGTAAACAGGGTGTAAACATAAAGACAGCTGTTGAAGACATTTCATTCGTTTTAGGAACAAGAGTTATTTAGAAAAGGTCAAGACTTACTGTTTGTATGGAAGGAGTCCAGAAAAGACCACAGGCTCTCCAGTGATTCGTCTTTTTCCACAAGTATGCGTTCACTTCCAGAAGGATGCATAACCTTTAACTTGAGGGAAAAAAAGTGTGAATTATCTCTGCAATTAATTTCATCTCAACAACCTCTTGGTTGTGTCAAGCCAGCAGTGAAAGTGTTTACCTTTTTGTGAGGTTGTTGGCCAGCGGTATCTGCTGGCCGCTTCTTTGGTTTAGTATGAAAGAAGGCCTCCCTGTTGGTCATGTCGGGATCTGCTTTCCTCTTGACCGCCGTTTTAATCTGGATATGAGAAAAGCCACAAAACAATGACGTAAGGACTAGGGGTGCAACGGATCACAAAAGTCACGGATCGGATCATTTTTCAGATTAACGGCAAAAAAAGAAATGAAAATAAAAGACAAATAAACAAAAGTTTTGTCTTTTCGTTTATTAACACTTTTAAATTAAAATATATAAAAATCAACTTAAAGTGCACAAGGCATAATATCTTCTTTTGAACAGAATTAATGAAAAACAACTGAAAGTGCAACATAAAAAGGCGCATCATCTTCCTTGAAACATGGAGAGTGACATAAAGTCAATGCTCACATCAGAAAAGAAGAATAAAAGAAAGACAGCAAAGCATACTTATACTTATAAAAGCTTATAATTTCACATTCTTTTTCAAAAAGACAAGGATGTCTACATTGTCTGGGGAGAGTGTGGACCTCGTTGCAGTCACTATGTCCCCTGCTGTTGAGAACACTCTTGGAAGGAACTGAGGCGCCTGGCACGGCGAGACAGCATCTTGCCATCTTGGCAATATAAGGGTATTTACACTCATTGCTTTTCCACCATGTCAGTGGATCACCATCCACTGTAATGCCGCCTGCTGCCAGGGAGGATGCCACCTCCTCCTTGATGATGTCAGCGGGAGTCTTGCTGTCCATGTCTTTGCGGGCAAAGGTCTCTCCTAAAAGCTCTGCCATCGCCGACTTCTTTTGTGGAGGAGACGTGACCAAGTTTGCTCCTGTTGGCTCTGCAGCTTGACCCTGCAGAAAGAAAATTGTTGATTAATTAAACCCATTATTTCTTGTCATTTTTCAGACATGAAAAATGTGGCAATAAAAGCCATTATCACTGAAAATAAAAAGTGTATGTCGATTCAAATTGATCATTTTTAAATAATATTCTTTTTCTTTACCTCATCACAGTGTTCAGTGCCCAGACTGCTCACAACCTCAGTGGTGAGGTCACTGTTTGTCCTCTGGCGTAGGTCAGGGTCTATGTGAGACAGGGACTTGAGCCTCGGATCCAGGGCAGTAGAGCCGTGAAGGTAGTCCTGTAGAGTAGTGGGTGAAGTGTACCTGGGCTTCGGGTCCTCTCTAATGCCAGTCTTGACATGAGCGATGGTGCCGTCTTCCACACTCGGAGCCATGGATTGTAGAATCCTTGCTTTCAGCGGCAGGATCATTGACACAGATGGTGAAGTTTCAGTGCTCAGCAGAGATGTAACAGTTTTGAGGGGGTTTAAGCACCTGGAGGACCTCCTCTGCCACTCTCATATCATCATCAGACAGGGTGACGATGTCTTTGACATTTTTCTTCAGGGTCTTGTCGGTCAATACAGAGTATATAGCTGCCTGCTGCTCCAGATCACGCTCCAACATATAAGTGAAGCTCCACCTTGTTGGGACGTCAAGTATGAGCTTATGAGTCAGCAGCTTTAGCATTTCTTGCTTTGTCTTAAGCACATGAGCAGCTGTTGTGCTTCGGTGGAAGTAGGAAACCACCTTCCTGATCCTCCCAAGGAGGCGGTCCATCCTATTGACTGAGATTCCCTTCTGGGATGCCAAATTCACTACATGTGCAAAGCACCCTATCTGTGGGCCCAGTCTTGCCTCATTCACAGCATTTATTGGATTTTTGGTCAGTTGTGACTGGGACATTAGTACTGGGCCACTTTATCGTCCATTCCTCCACTGCTTGGGTCAGTACCTGCGCAAGATGAGTGCCTGTGTGACTCTGGTAGAGGCGGCGTGTCTGCAGCACCGGACGTCTGATCTCCCAGTCTGCTGTGATGAAGTGAGCGGTTATTGTCACGTAGCTCTCCGTTCCCCTGGACGCTCGGAATAGTTCTCCCACAACTTTTTTCTTCTCCTGCTCATAAAGATCTGGCACAATCTTTTAGCTGAAGCGGGTGCGCGACGGGATGTTGTAACGTGGCTCAAGCACTTTCACCGTGTGTTTAAAGCCCTCGTTTTGCACAACTGAATAGGGGGTCATATATGCACCTTTAAACACACAGATACCGTTTTGTGATGGCTTTTGCCCGGTCGGATTGTGCAGCAAGGGGCTGCTTAAATGCGGCGGTGATAAGCGGCTGTTGAGCAGGCTTCGTTTTCACTCCTGTCGGTGAAATACCGGGGTGGCGTCGCTTCGAATGCGTGGCCATGCTCGATGTCTTTCCACTGTCATATGGCTTTCTTGTGCCACAGTGCCGACACACCGTCACGGTTTTAGCCACTAACCTCTTTCCTTCATCATTAAATTTGACAGGGAAGCCAAAATGTTCCCATACAGGGGATTTAAATGACGCGGGGCCGTTCAAGCTCCTCCGTTCCTCCGCTCGCCATGACCACGCTGTGTGTGGACTGAACGAGCGCACAACTTTTTTTTCCATGAATCAATCCGAGAATCATGTGTGTGCCGAACCGAAGATATTGATCCGAACAGATCACGGATCAATATCCATTGCACCACTAGTAAGGACATGTTTTGTATTGAAAAGTTGGACTGAAGGTGCAAAAACAGACTAATCTGTAAAGATTGTCTTCAGGCTTCCCCACACTGGGAGATTGGATTTTAACACTCTTTAGTCGTCACAGCCTCTCACACTGCACAAGACGAATGTAAATAATCAAGTCTGCAGTAGGGTTGTTTTGTATACCGGTACTGCATTGGTATCGCGGTACTGACGCCTTTAAAACGATACTATACTGGGCCCGGCCAGTACCAGTATCTTTATTTTTTTCTTAATGTTGCCACGTAGCGTCACTGTGTTGTAATTTGTACCGAGGAGAGTAGTCAGGCTGGGGGAAGAGTCGGCTGGCTGCTCCTCTTTCTGACTTTCATTCACTTAGGATTTTGTAGACGTGGGAGCGTGGCGAATGACCGGGGGATCTCTCTCGGACAGCCATCGTTGACGGAGGTTGTTTTTTTTTTGGGGTGCACACGAGATATTGCTGTCCCCCGGCCAGCTCAGTTGGTAGAGCATGAGACTCACAATCTCAGGGTAGTGGGTTCGTGTCCTACGGCGGGCGCCACCTTCCTGTGGGCTCACCACCTGCAGGAAGGTTCTTAATCAGGTGCTATGTGATCTGGGTGGCAGTGCTCAGACTGCCACCCCCGCGACCCGGAAACGGATAAGCGGAAGAAGATGGATGGATGGACACGAGATATTGACAGCTCTTTACGCGATCGGGGGGGGGGGGGGGGGGGGGGTTATGGGATGTTTTTGATAATCGAAAGTGCGGAAAACAGCGCTCCAGTTTCTTTTTTTTCTTTTTTGCACTCCGGTTTCCGAGAGTTGTGAAAATAACAGCCGAGACGGGGTGCGCACACGCTCCCGCGCTCGGACCTGAGATCTGCAACTGAATAAGCGCTTCATACTCGATCTTATTTACCAACAACATTCCTGGACACAACTTCAAAATAAAAGTCAAAACAACGTATTTTCAAAACATTCTTCTCCCAACCGAGCTTGTACTTTGAAAAGAATACCGGATGCGCATGCGGAAACTCCGTAAAAAGAAACTGAGTGCATCACTAACGGAGCAGCAAAGATCAAGAGTCTGGCGAAAGAGAGGAATAAAAGAGGGAGAGAGAGAGAGAGAAAGAAGGGAAACAATGGCTGCTGCTACATCTATAAGGCCACAACTGTGTTCTCTTTTGATTTTGTCATAAGTATCGAAATACATGATGGTATTGGTATCGATACCAAAATGATGGTATCGTGACAACACTAGTCTGCAGACTCTATGAACACACGCTGAGTTGCGGGGGTTGGGCTTGCGCAGTCGCGTTCACCAAAACATACACATGAACGGAGCCTCAGCGTTGTGGCATTTATGTGTTTGGAAAGAAATCACAAAAACAGGAGGAGGAGAATATGGACGTGATAGTGGCTCAGAGAGAGAGAGCGAGAGCGAGAGAGAGAGAGAATGTTGCAACGGGAGCTTGAAGTAAGCCTTGTTAGCATCTATTAGCATTTTACGTTAGCATCGACTGTTGTGGTCGTTCATTTACCAACAAAACACACTCCATGTAAACGAAAGTTTGTTTCGTGCAGACTGCGTATTGTTCTCTGCCTATGTGTGTGGTTTCATCTTAATAAACCAACAGCACCCACTAGTGGCCCAACATAAAAACTACTAAATGTTCAGTGGTTCTGCTGTTGCAGTGAAAACGGACATTCTTTTCAAAACGCTGTTGTGTAAATGCCGAACTTCTCTGAAACGAAAACGTACAAACGATGCGTTTCCACCAGAAAAGTTGCATATAGGGCAGGGGAAGGGCGGGAGACGTGGCTCCCCCCAGCACCTCCCGCTGGGGTCCCGCCCCGGCCCGGGGTGGGTGCGGCTGGAGTGCGGGGGGCGCGCTCCCTCGGGCGTGGCGCTTGTGGGGGGGCTGGGGTGCGGTGCTCCTTCTCCACTTGCTGTTGGATTGGTGGAGGTTGGGATACCGCGGTGGCCGGGAGGGGGCCCGGCCGGCGGCCTGAGGGTGCGAGAGTCATCACTCCCCCCCCCGTTCCGTGTGTGTGTGTGTGTGTGTGTGTGTGTGTGTGTGTGTGTGTGTGTGTGTGTGTGTGTGTGTGTGTGCGGGGTGGGTCATGGGTTGGGTTTCCCAATCAAGACCCGGGGGGAGGGGTTATGGGGCGGGTGGAATATGAGGCTCCTGGGGGTGTAGAGTTGACTGTTCTCCGACCGGGGCCTGCGCCGGACTTCGCTTTCCTGGGTCTGGGGGCGGGGCTGGTCCGGGGCGCGGCGGCTGGGGCCGTCTCTGCCTTGCCGGGTTGGGGGGGGCGGTGGGTGGGCCTGTTCCCGGGGGTGCGGTGGGACTCGCCGCCGGGGTTGGGGGGGCTCTCGGCCCGCTCGGCCCGGGGGCCCTGCTCCGGCCTTTTCTCGGTTTGGCGGCTTGGGTCGGGGCCTGGGGCCCTGTGCCCTTTGTCCTTCTCTTGTGGGCCCCTCTTGCCTGGGGGGGATTCCTCTCTGCATTCTCCGTCGGGTGCTTTTTGGGCGGGGGCGGGGCTCTCTGGGGTGGTTCGCTGGGGTCTCCCCGGGCCTGGGGGGCTTCTGTCTGCCGGGGTGGCGGTGTCCGGGCGCGGTGGCCTCGGACCCCGGGGTGTCACCACGGGTCCCCCCACAACAGTTCCGGCCACACCCAGTGGACAAGCCACACGCACTCACACACACATACACGCACACACACACACACACACTTTCACTCCTCACGAAAGGTGCTTCTGAAGTTGCTTGTTGTCTGTCATCATTTGCTCAAACTTTAAAAATCATGTTCCTCTTTTGTTGTTGCCTCTTTGTTATTTCATGTTCCTGCTTCACGTTACTGTCTAGATAGAGCTGCTCAGGCTGGTTTAATCTAGGAAATCATCTTACTGTTTAGATAGAGCTGCTCAGGCTGGTTAATCTAGAAAATCATCTTACTGTCTAGATAGAGCTGCTCAGGCTGGTTCAATCTAATAACAGTTGGAAAGTATTTGGATGAGTGTGATTTGCAAATAATATATGTAGCACAACAAGGACGTTGTATGTTGTCCCCTTCCCCCTTCCCCCCTCCCCCCTCCCCCCTCACCCCTCCCCCCTCGACTTTCTTCTCTCTCTTCTCTTCTCTCTCTCTTTGTGCGTTCCCCCCCGGTCGTGTGCGGCAGCCGTGCCAACTTCTGACGGAGAAGGCAACAGGAGGAGACTCCAGGTCTCTCCCTGTTGCAAGACCAAAAACTGTTCTGACTCCGAAGGCTCTCAATCACATCATATTGTTGGCCCAAGCTGCCGAACAGGACAAGGGCAGAAAAAAAAAAAAAAAAGAAAAGTTGCCATGGAAACGGGGTCTGACTTGATAAGCAAAGTTTAAATGGTCAGTACTTACAGTTGTATTTGTTTGTGCAGAGGGCTGCTTGGATGGTTCTGATCCAGGCTGATAAGCAGGGCCCTTCTTCTTCTGCTTTACAGAACCTACAACACAAGTTCAAGACATTACAAGCACAATAACTGGGTCGAGTATTAAATGGGTTTAAAAAAATAGGACCGATTGAATTGAATTAGCTGGTTGATCTATGAAACAGCTGAAGACTAGAGATAAAACAATGTATAGTCCTCAACCCAAATGGTGATTTTCCATTGTGTTGTGATTCTGAAATCAGATTATTTTCACTTAAACAAAAACTTATTGTTGCAGCTCTAAAATATAAAGGACAATGCCAAAGAACTTTCTAACATAGCAACATTTGTCAGCGCTTTTTACCGCTCATTTTGGAATTACAAGAGAACTTAGACAAGAATCAGGCGTGACACTTTGTTGTAGAACATACCATCGTTGGTCTTCTTCTGTTTTACAGGGTGCTCTCCTCCATTCTCTAGAACCAGTTCTTCTTTGGGCATATTTTCCATTTTCTTCAAAAACACCTTCTCCAGCACCTTCGCCATGATGTGGATGTCAAGCTCAGACTGAGAGAGGAAAAATTAAATGGTACAACTTTATCAGGTCAAGTTCTGTAATCTGATGTGGTCCAATACAACGAGCTTCATGGTAAATTTTAAATTTATAAAAAGTAATAAAGCTCAGATTTGGGTGAGACCATCAGAAAGGTTTCTATCCTACTACGAGTTTATTTCTGAGTCACCAAAACTGAAAAGTAACTACTAAATTGGCAAAGTAACTCTTATGTTATATTCATCCCAGTTGTCAGCACTGTGTGGGCCAGTTCAATGACTGATGTATAGAGTGAGGAGTCAGTCAGTGGGAGAAAGATTCTGTATAATCTGGATATAGGTTGATGCTAATGGTAAAGACAATTCTTTTTAATGAGAATTCAGTTTAGGACAAACGTCATGATCTTTCTGAAGAGAGTGAGTTTAGTGAAATAGTTTTCATTAAGATGTCTGCTAATGCTAAAAGTGCACGTCTTGCCTCAAACTTGTAATTTTTGTTTGAATGTCGGACTTTCTGTTTTTACATTCAAGAGTTATTGTTGAGGTCGAGAGGCAAGAAAAAATACAAGTTTGAAATCTGGCAGTTCTTCATTCACAATCTGATTTTAAACAAATTTGATCATTTTTATGCACAACAATCTGTTATAAATTTACTTTAATATATTATAGCCTACATTTATTGGGAAAAGGCATCCTGATGACCCCAGATTTTTCCATTTTTCCAACCCTGCACTAATGTGTTAATGCCAACATTGGTTATTGAACAATACGTCTTCTTACCCGATTATAAATGTAGCAGTTGGAGAACATACGCTTAAAGTCCTGGACGCAGTCACTTCCTCTCCAATAGTATTTGTTTTGAAGACGCTGCTTGATGGTGCCCAGATCCATGGGATTGGTAATAATTGAATAGTAATCCTGGAAAAAACAGAACAAAACAAATAAACATCATCAGAACACGGTGAATTCCTGGCAGCAACACGTTGGAGCAGCGCTGCAAATTGACCATTGCCGTTTCACTACTTACTGGGAGATGCAGTGCCACTGCATCAACAGGACTTTGAAAAGGCCATGAATACTCATGCCTCCATACGGCTTTGAGTACTACGTTCTCCAGATAACGCAGCTGGTTGGTTGAACGTCCAGGCTTCTGGAGATTTACCACCGGTGGTGGAGGCGGATTGCAGGAATCCATTGGAAGACAAGACGTTTGCATCCTGACGTCTACACATCAAGACAAAAGCAAAGATTTGAGTTGATCAGAAGTTGTCCTGAATGCAAGAATAAGGAGTAGATTATATCATCTCAGGCCCCATTTACACGACGACGTGAGAACGAATCGTTTTTGTGCTATCGCTTCAGAAAAGTTTCACGTTTACAAGTTGGATTGTCCATCTACTCCTGCACATAAAGAAGTATTACTGTGGCCTATGGCCGTGGTGCGCATGCACAGTAGCAGAGACGGACCCCAAGCCTGGTCAGAAAGTTGTGTTTTCCCCACATTTACACTACGTCAATGGAGGAGTTGGTGCGATGTCAAAAACTTCCACTTTGTTTCCATGACAACGGAGCTCGGAGCCACTGAATATGCAACTTTTCCAGAACGGCTCCCAGACACCCAAAACTCAATTGAAGTTCTGTGTTTACACTTGAAAATGTTGTGGTGTGAACAAGGCCTCAGTAAAACTGTCTGCTGGGTGACTGTATTGAAAAGCTTACAAGCTACATCCCACACGCACAAAAAAATGATGACACATCCCGAGCCCCAGCTGCCCTGTTTGCCAGTACCAAGATAAACAACAGATATCTATCCCGAAAAGAGCAGACATGCTGTACAGAGCAGTGTGCACTGTTACGGGGTGTTGTGGAGTAAACTGTACCCTGAAGTGAAGATGTTCTGCATACGATCCTTGAACGATGTCCTGTGTCTCCTACCCACCCCTCTCATCTCTCTCTCTCTGTATTTATTAATTCAGTAGCAAAAATAAAATATTTTTAAAAAGCCTACTACCAAACCAGATGGCTAGCATTGCGTGTTGGAACCATTACTACTACCACTGCACATTTAATGTGACTACCTTTAAAAATTAAGTGCCCTTAATTGAAATCTGGAAGCGTTCTGCACATTGTCATTCTTAAAAAAATAAAAAAGGAAATAAACTATGGATGCACCGACACCAGCATCAGGACCGATACTGCACAGCCTACGTGTACTCGTGAAATAATACAACGTGGCGATCATTAAGTGATGTCGTCCGCCAGCAACGTTGACCGCAGGGACGCAAAAGAGGACGAGCGACGTCTGTCGATCGGAGATTCTTTAATATCAATGACAACGACAAAAGTAAGACACAAGGTAAATTACGTTCGGCCACATTAGGAGGCGAACGATAGTTGGTACAACACCAGTAACATTCTGACCAGCAGAGTTAGTCCGATGTCACTCTTAAGTTTAACTGCTCAGTGGATCCAGGAGGATCAGTCCCTCGGTCCACAGTGCGCATAGGCATAGCGTTCACGTATTGTTTGCATATTGACGAGGCTAAATGGCACTTAAGTACTCATAATCAACCCTCGTTTCCATATGATATTTTCAAATAAATGACGCTTTAATGTTGTAGTTTCATGACAAATTAATTAAATGCAGAATAATGTATCATTAAAATCAAGAGGGCCCTCTGACCCCCTCATGACTCTCTGGCGGCCCCTTCCGGGGCCGGGGCCCCCTGGTTGGGAATCAATGAGAAACTATCAGCAGAAAAGTCTATTTTAAATGAAACAAGGAGTATATGCCACCCGCAAGACCAAAATATGATTTAATCCGAGCCCAACAAACACACGCGTCCACATTAGCATATCAGTGGCACTACTAAAGCAACAGTGTGAAGGGGAACGAATCAGGTGAGCACTTAATCTCACCTGGACACTCAGCAACTCCAGAGCCAACAGTGCAAATCAAATGTCTTCATTTGCAAATTTGCGATTTTCAGTTTAATCAGCAGGAAAAAAAAAAAATCATAAATTCATGATTTTAAGCTGTTTATTTAGGTGTGGCGTGGTCCCAGAAGCACATGGAACCGAACATGTCAGTGATGATAAGGTCTACTTACGGGAAGCTTGTTCAGCTCCACGGGGGCGGCGTCACGTGGCCGCGCGACCGCGCCTCAAGATAAGACACCTGCCCGGACTCCACAGGTGATTGGACGCATTCTTGTCCGACATAAACTGAGGTGGTTCACAGCCAGTGACGGATTTTGCTATGGGCGAAGTGGTGCAGCCGCCCGGGGCAAAACCCCTACAGGGTCGCATTGTGCACCGCCTCGGATACCGACTTGTGACGGAAGGCGGGTGTCGGCTGGCGAATCGCGGGAAGGAAGGGGGGGGGGGGGCATAGAGCTTTATAACTCTTTTATAGAAGGCTCTGTACAGGAATCTACTTTTAAATTTCTATGTGCTCCATCTCTTCTTCTGTGTGTTTGTGTATTTGGTGAGTCACAGTGCCCCTAAAGGCTTGGCATGTGTACTACATGCCCTGAAGCCTCGTGTTGAGCCGCGTGTGGACGGAAGACTTTTTGAGAACACCTGGGAGAAAAAAGATCGTTTTGGCTTATGTGGACGTGGCATATTTTTCACAAGTTATGCACATTACGTTTGTTTGTTTTTACAAGAAAAATGGTACAAAAATCTAGCATCAATCTGGCACTTTAATTTTTAATTTACTTTAATATTTGTTGAAAGTTGTTTGTTTATTGCTTCATACATCATTTGCGTTGTACCAGGTGCGTAAATCCGTTGAAGGTTGTCCACGGTTTCTTGTTTTTAAACGTTAAAAAAAAGTGCCTTCTTACCAGACTATGCTGAACACTTCTCTTGAGTCTGGGCATTACGATGGGACTGCCTAGTATCCATGAAGGTGTAAAATTCTCCTCAAAATGCTGAATCCACATAAGGTTTTTTTTGTTCACAATGTAAATTAAAAAAGAATGTTCCAGTCACCATCTTAGTCAACTGTTCTTTAAATATACATAAATAACGTGAATACATTTGCTAATTAAAGTGCAAATTTAATTGTAATCCCACCAGGTTCTCACTTCTAATAGTCCAGAGGACTGTTCAAATCCTCATTGGTTTGTTGACCTCCACTGTGGACAATCACACATCGACCCTGGAAGACACGATCCCGCTCACATCTGCTTCACTTCAAGAGTTCAAGACAAAGCAAGGTCAGTTATTTATTTCTAGAGCAGCACAAGGCCAATCTTTTCGGGATAGCTATCTGTTGTTTATCTTGGTACTGGCAAGCAGGGCAGCTGACAGTTCGGCTGGGGCTCGAGATGTGTCATCTACACCCCCAGACACACACACACACACACACCTCTCCTGTTGCTCTCATCTTCTGTCTTCTTCATCTCTTCATCAAAAATCAAATCTTCTTATGTATTGTGATTTTGACACGAGCAGGAAACAAATGAATATTTAACCTTGTATTTAAGGCTGCTGCTGGTGTGATGTTTAGATTTAACTTCAAACCTCGTGAACTGAACTCTTTCATCCCATCTGTAGAATTTCATGCTCTAGTTGAGTTTTCCTTTACTTCACATGAGAAGAGCATCACATTATACAAAATGAGGACTTTTCTCAGATTTATATATTATCTAGTCCCTATAATTTTTTTTTTCCTGTCTAGTGTGGGATGTAGCTTCTAAGCTTTTTAATACAGTCACCCAGCAGACAGTTTTACTGAGGCCTTGTTCACAGCACAACATTTTCAAGTGTAAACACAGAACTTTAGTTAAAGTTTAGTTTGGGTGTCTGGGAGCCGTTCTGAAAAAGTTGCATATTCAGTGGCTCCGAGCTCCGTTGTCATGGAAACAAAGTGGAAGTTTTTGACATCGCTCCGACTCCTCCATTGACGGAGTGTAAATGTGGGGAAAACACAACTTTCTGACCAGGCTTGGGGTCCGTCTCTGCTACTGTGCATGCGCACCACGGCCATAGGCCACAGTAAATACTTCTTCTGCACGTGCAGGAGTAGATGGACAATAACAATAATATTTGTTTAAGTGAAAATAATCTGATTTCAGAATCACAACACAATGGAAAATCACCATTTGGGTTGAGGACTATACATTGTTTTATCTCTAGTCTTCAGCTGTTTCAAAGATCAACCAGCTAATTCAATTCAATCGGTCCTATTTTTTTAAACCCATTTTATACTCGACCCAGTTATTGTGCTTGTAATGTCTTGAACTTGTGTTGTAGGTTCTGTAAAGCAGAAGAAGAAGGGCCCTGCTTATCAGCCTGGATCCAAACCATCCAAGCAGCCCTCTGCACAAACAAACACAACTGTAAGTACTGACCATTTAAACTTTGCTGATCAAGTCAGACCCCGTTTCCATGGCAACTTGTCTGGTGGAAACGCATCGTTTGTACTTTTTCGTTTCAGAGAAGTTCGGCATTTACACAACAGCGTTTTGAAATGAATGTTCGTTTTCACTGCAACAGCAGAACCACTGAACATTTAGTAGTTTTTATGTTGGGCCACTAGTGGGTGCTGTTGGTTTATTAAGATGAAACCACACACATAGGCAGAGAATATTCTCTCTCTCTCTCTCTCGCTCTCGCTCGCTCGCTCGCTCTCTCTCTCTCTCTCTCTCTCTCTCTCTCTCTCTCTGAGCCAATATCACGTCCATATTCTCCTCCTCCTCCATTTTCGTGATTTCTTTCCAAACACATAAATGCCACAACGCTGAGGCTCCGTTCATGTGTATGTTTTGGTAAACGCGACTGCGCAAGCCCAACCCCCGCCCCCGCAAGTCAGCATGTGTTCATAGAGTCTGTAGACATGATTATTTACATTCGTCTTGTGTGTGAGAGGCTGTGATGACTAAAGATTGTTAAAATCAAATCTCCCAGTGTGGGGAAGCCTTAAGACAATCTCTGTTTGCACCTTCAGTCCAACTTTTCAATTCAAGACATGTCCGTACGTCATTGTTTTGTGGCTTTTCTCATATCCAGATTAAAACGGCGGTCAAGAGGAAAGCAGATCCCGACATGACCAACAGGGAGGCCCTCATTCTAACAAAACCAAAGAAGCGGCCAGCAGATACCGCTGGCCAACAACCTCACAAAAAGGTAAACACTTTCACTGCTGGCTTGACACAACCAAGAGGTTATTGAGATGAAATTAATTGCAGAGATAATTCACACTTTTTTTCCCTCAAGTTAAAGGTTATGCATCCTTCTGGAAGTGAACGCAAACCTGTGGACAAAGACTCTGATGATGAATCAATGGAGAGCATGTGGTCTTTTCTGGACTCCTTGCATACAAACAGTAAGTCTTGACCTTTTCTAAATAACTCTTGTTCCTAAAACGAATGAAATGTCTTCAACAGCTGTCTTTATGTTTACACCCTGTTTACACCACAACGTTTGAGAGTAAAAAGTCAAAACGATAGTTTTGGTTGTTCGTCGACACGACGACGCTCCTTGGAGCCGCTGAAAAAGTGAAAAGGTTCTCAAGATGGGACTTTTTGAAAACAGTGTTTTCCTCCAGAGTGTCATGACTCCCAGTCCATCTTCTCCTGGGACTCGATAGTTTAATAGTTGACTACTCTGCAGTTATCTTTGAAGTTGAACATTTAAATAAATTTCCTTCCCTTAGTTTGTTATTGTATTGATATAAATGTATAGACGCATGCCTCCCATTACATGTTGATCATGCTTTTGTCTTGTTGTTCATTTAACAGAATTGCCTCCACTGTTATCTCCATTGTCATCTCCTCATGATGTGCAAGACGTTGCTGCTCCTCCTGCTGGAGTTAAGGTACTTCCTATAAAACCGGCTGTTGTTGAAACAGTCTTTCTTTGCTTTCAAATGAGCTTTTTTAAAACCTCACCTAAAAGGGTTGCACAATGAGTTTTCCACTGCGTTATAATTTTATAAATTTTATTTTTTTTACATATTGATAACCTCAATAATTCACTCATGGGATTGTTGTGACCTCTTCACCAGTGCCAGAGGAACTCATTTCTCCCGTGCACTCGCAAATAACAATGAGGAAATGTTGCTGCGGGGAAATTTGTGACTCTGACATTCATCTCATCCTCCATTTCTTTTCAACTGAGTCATTATAGACTCTCATTTCATAGAGCTGCTTATTTGGTTTGAACAAGAAGCAATCCTTCTCTTTAGGTTACCAGTTTCAGACCCTCTCATTTACCACCTTCAGCCTATTATCAGAATGTTTTCTCATCACCATACATGTGAAAGAATAGTGTGAATGCAGATTTCAGGACATGTTACTTTAACTCAGGAAAACCATTTATTTATTACAGCCAAACCCAGTGAAATTGGTGAAGTAAATTATGCTCCTGCTCCTGAAAGGACCAGGTGTTTACACACAAACAGTAAACATGTCTCACCTGAGTACTGAACTGTACTGATTTAAAGAGTGGTGTCTTATTAACGAGGACATTGTCTTTGCAGCCTCACCCTCCCGTCACAAAGTCCTGCGTCTGCTTTGCCAAAGGACATTAGGACCAAACTTCCCCCTGAGCGAGAGAGAGTCCGCCAGGAAGCACAAGAAGAACGTCGACGACTAACCGTGAGTAACTGTGTTGATTGTGAAACTGGGCTGTGTAATCTTCAGTGGCATAGTGCTTTCAGCTTTTATTCAGGTGTGGGAGCAAAGAATAAGCATTTTGGTTTGGAGTTCAGCTTTTAACAAACTTTTATCTTAAGCAGATTCAAACCATTTGTGTTTTTACTTCTGTCCCCTAAAGGAGAACACAGTCTGTCAGACTGCCTCAGGTTCTCCTGAACTTCCCCCCGAGAGAGAGCGAGTCCTCCAGGAAGAGCAAGCAGAACATGAACAACTAACTGTGAGTAACTATGTTGATTGTGAAACTGGCATAAAACTTTAGTAGCATAAAAGTCGTAACATGTGGATATTTAAAACTTTCTCAGGAGAAGGTTGTAGTGAAATGATGTGCTGGACACAAGACTTTTAATACAATCCCATTTAAAATAATGTGCTTTCAGTTTTTATTCAGGTGTGGGAGCAAAGAAGTTTTGTTTTGGAGTTTTGGATGAAATACAAATTCAGTTTTGTGTGGTTTAACAAACTTTCATCTTAAGCAGATTCAAACCATTTGTGTTTTTACTTCTGCCATATAAAGGAGAACACAGTCTGTCTGAATGCCTCAGATTTTCCAGAACTTCTCCTGGAGAAAAAGCGATTCCTCCAGGAATTGCGAGAAGAGTGGCTCCAACTAAGTGTGAGTAACTATGTTGATTGTGAAACTGGGCTGAGTTTTCTTCAGTGGCATAAAAGTTGTAACATGTGCATATTTAAAACTTTCTTATGGGGAGGTTGTAGTGAATTGATGTGCTGGACACAAGACTTTTAATACAATACCATTTAAAATAATAATAAATTATATATATAGTTTCAGTTTTTATTCAGGTTTGAGAGCAAAGCATAAACATTTTGTTTGGGATGAAATACTTCAGACAAATTCAGTTTTGTGTGGTTTAACAAACTGCTTTATTAAGCAGATTCAGACCATTTGTGTTTTTACTTCTGCCACATAAAGGAGAACACAGACTGTCAGAGATTCTCAGGAAGAACAAAACATTGAAACTCATGGTGGATACAGCCTCTCATCAGCCGAGAAAATTAGCTTTCTAAATGTATGATAATGGAGAGATTTCCACATCTGCTCTAGATTCTAGAAGGTCTTATCATGGCTTTATATCTACTGAAGTAAATGTGCTGAACATGCAAAGCCCCCTCCCCAGGCTGAGAACCACTTAAATCAATCATAGTGACTGGGGATGCACTGATACCGAGTAGCGATACGAGTACATACTGAATCCCATTAAGTCTGAATCACACTCCAGATGATGTGTGAACGCTCTGCGTTGCCGCGACCTCCCTGGATAGTGGGACCGAGCTCGCCGTTAATGTATCAGTCAAACTTTGATCATGTTTAACATGTAGCATCACTGGTGTGTGAGCCATGAAACTCTTTAGCATGTAGCATGTAGCATGTAGCTCAGCTCGAAGTAAAATCCTACTGGATCGGCGGAGCAGTTAAACTAATGAGCAACATCAGACGAAGTCTGCAGGTCCAAATGTCTCTGGTGATCAAGTTGCTGATCTTCCTCCATATTTTGCAGAACCTACTTTACAGTATCTCATACTTTTGTCACACCGATGGCGTCACCTAATACTCGCAGGGTGGCTCCAGGGATCTTTCGAGAACTCCCGATTAGTAGAACGTGATCTGTATTGGTGCATCTCTAATGGTGACAGTAACACTATGTGTTCAGACTAAACATTCCAACATTCTCTCCACCTTGTCTCCTCATACAGGACTCGGACTCGGATTCGGACTCGGTCCGCCTTTCAATGGAGATGCGACTTCTGTCTGCCGTTATGAATGTTGAGGACAACTGTGATTCCAATAAATAAGAGTAATAAGAGTGTTTGCTGTTGTTCAGTTCATACCTACATGAAGGTGGCCCCCCACCCCTCGCAAAACTCAGTGAAAATAGTCCCAATCATTTGTACTGCATTAGTGCTGGTTTGTGCTGAAAGAATTAGTGTTTGTGCAGCTTTAGTTTTTAAGATACTAAATAAACAATATTAGCAAAGGCGTGCATGCGTGAGCGCTCGAGGGCAGAGGGCGTGCGCACCGTGCAGCTGCGATGGAGCAACTTCTAAGATGACACTTTGTTCAAACTGAACAAAAATGTCTCAATCGTTTGTGCTGCATTAGTGTTGCTTTGTGCTGAAACAAATATTGTTTGTGCAGCTTTAGTTTTTAAGATATAACAGTTTCTCTCCCCATGTATCTGGGCCAGACTATTTCTGTTTTAATGGTTTTCCTCTTCAAGACCGTGTGCATCCATGTGTAGTAGGCTGCAGAATGCCATATCTTAAGTTTTGTGAGGAAATAAACACCATCTATCTTTTTGTATTAATGTTGATCTATCTTTTGTTTTGGGGATAAGATCCATCCCAACCAGTAGATGGCGTTTGAAGCACACTGTAGAATAGAGGGACAACAGGCAGGCAAACCAGCTGTGGCCAGACTAACGTTTGGACTCTGTTTGGCTTAATAAACTAAATGTTATAGTCATACCTGTGGAGGCCACAGCTGGTTTATTTCTGAAGCTGCTCCTGCGTGTTGTCTCTCTATTCTACACGGTGTGCTTCAAACACCATCTACTGGTTGGGATGGGTCTTATCCCCAAAACAAGAGATAGATCAACATTAATACAAAAAAATACACATGGATGCACACGATCTTGAAAAAGGAAAACCTTTAAAATATTGATTAATACCTTCAAAACAAAAGCTGCACAAACACTAATTCTTTGAACACAAACCAGCACAAACGATTGGGACTATTTTCTGAGTTTTGGTTGGGTGGGGCCCAGCCTCACTAAGGTACCTGTGATTGGTTCCTGTGTGAACTGTCACTGCACTTTTTCATTCATATTGTTTCAAAGTTGTTTTTGTGCCACTAAATGTATAAAAAAATTTATGAAAGAAAGAAATTGTCTGTTTTTTTTAACTTTAAGCTATTTTCACTAGTTTCAATTCAACTTTATTTATATAGCACCACATACAGCACAGTCCTTTCTAGGTACCTTTAACAGAGAGAAACCCAACAAATCCACATGAGCAAGCGTGAGCGACAGTGGAAAGGAAAAACTCCCACTAACAGGAAGAAACCTTTGCAGAACCAGGCTCAGAGGCGGTGGCGTTCTGCTCTTCTGGTTGGGGTGAGAGGATCCAGGAGAGAGAAGGACAGGACAGATAGATCAGGGTTGAGATACAGACACTGGTTTGGGTTTGTTTCCTTCCACGCAGTTTCATTTGTCTTCGGTGTTTTGCAGATTTTCTGTCAAGAGGTTCATGTAGAGTTTGTTTGTTTTTTACCTGCAGCTATAACAGGATTATTTTAAAAGGTGATCTTTTCTTCGATTGAGCTAAGGCCTCGTTTACATGATGTTATAAAAGTGGAAACACTCGGACTCCGTCTCTGTGGTAAATAGTTCTTCTGCACATGCTCAGTATACGTATAATAATACGCAATACATTTTTATTGTTTGGTATTCATCTATAGTTTGTGGACATTTTTTAATATTGTCCTTCAATCAAATCATATAATTGCAGATACAAAGGTGACACAGGGAGGCCAAAGGGACAAGCGACACACAAACGTATCCAATGTGTTCATGAATAAAATTTCTAGAATGTTCTTCCCAGCAGAGCAATCAGGTTCTCAGGAAAACCAAGAGTTGTTTTTTTTTTTTTATATATTTCTATTTACATTTTCAGATCACAAATACAAACGTCACACAACAGAACTTAAAAGATTTCCCCCCAAAACATTTAAGTACTAAGGATGAACAACTTAGACATAAACATACATGCGAACATGTCATACAACATTAAATGTGTTGTTGTGATAAAGATGTCCAACGTCGTGACGACTGTTTTCTCTCTTTCCTGTTGGTTCGTGGAGGCAGTGAACTTTTAGAATTGTTGCTCCACACATCCACAGAGTGAACTTACAGTGACAGCGTTTGAAATTAATAAAGGAAATTAAGATTGACTTATTCATGCAGAGGTCACATACTGTACATTACGCTTCCTGTGTGGAGGAGGCCCTAAGCCAATTAGAAAAGTTCTTTTGCACTGTACTGAACATAAATGATTGTTCAGTGGATTGTGTTGTTGTTTTTTATATTGTTTTTATTCATCGAAATGTTTCTCTGAATCTGATTCTTCATTTACATGAGAATTACAGAAAAAATCTGTAATTTATTTTTTTAATGAGTGACACACTCTCACCCACCTATCTGACAGCTTCTCTGAAAACAGCATCCGGATTATACAGTCAGATGCTGAAAGCAGAATTTTCCCAGGAGGATTCACAGTCTGGTGTCCTCTTGGATTTTATCACACACAGCTTTTTCATCCTTTAAAAGTTGACGCCTCATTATGGATGGCTCATGCTTTGTTGTTAATAAAATTGTGGCCTCAGAGCTCTATTTAAATAAACAAAAAGAGTTATTTGTGTCACTCCGAATCAACCTGCCAAAACACCACGATATATTGTAAACATTTCTAATAAACATTTTTTTTGGTGCAGCACTGTGGTCACTTGGATCATCATATCATTTTCAGTTGCCTTTCAATTGGTTGATACTGAATGTGATTAAACGATCTTTCCTGATCTGCCTTCCTTTCAACAGGAAGAAACCTGCAGAAACAGACTCAGAGTTGAAGACTTTCTGCTGTCCCGGTTGGAGGATAGAAGGAGAGAAAACGATTGGACGGCAACTTGCGAAAAGACATGAATCCACTGCAATGTAAGAGTAAAATAAACACGCCGCCATGCAGAGAACAGTTGTCTTACTAAAACAGGATTTTCTTGAACATAAAACAGCACTATCCTCACCATGCTGCACATGCATGTCTGATTTGCTGAACAAGGAACTTTTTTGTGAAAAAAAACTGCAAAGAAAAGTTCTGAAGGACCAACTCGAACTCGAGATGTTCGTACTCTTAGGCAGGTGAGTTTCGGGGGAGTGGAAGAGGAAGGGAGCACTTTTAGTCGACTTTCAGTGTTAGGGTGGATTCACACCTGGTGGAGCAGAGCAGAGACCAAATACCTCGCCACAATTTTGAGCCAAAAGGCTTCTGTAGTAACAAAAATTCCCCTTTAGCAGAAAGTGAATGTGTTGTCAGACGCTGAAATGGTGATTCGTATGCCGTTAATGTACATTTGTTCATAAAAGTTACCCAAGGTTCAGTGAAGGCATCAGATGCAACAGTTAATATTAGTGGAGAGAAGCCTGTCAGTCCCATTGTTACCATGGCAACAGTTAGCCGCAGAGGTGAGCTCCCCTGTGATTGGAGTATGATGACGGGCAGGGATGTTGCTCCTGGTTCTAATAAATCAAATCTAGTTTTTATTTTTGCCCATATTGGGTTGCATGTTATCTTAAAAATTAAAGATGATAATAAAAATTATGCTATTCAATTTCTTTTGGAAGAATCTGTATATCATGATGGAGGCCGGCGCTGTATAATATCTGGCCTCGGGAGCTACATTGGGTACATCTGTCAACATCTGTCTTCTGCTCTGGAAAACTGAGTACATTTCAGATTTACTTGCACAATATGAATGGTCCAAACCCCTGAGGTCTTCAAGAAGAGGTTGACAAAATGTTCCCATGTAAAAATTATTTGCTAGGTGATTTCCATTAAACAATAGATTTTACTTTTTTTATTATTACTTTAGTCTTAAATTTATACTTTATTCTAATTTCAATGGCTTTCTTGAAAGCTGTTTGAATTTTTTTCTCCTTGAATCTTAATCGCTACAGATTAAGATCATAATTACTTTTCATTCATGCATTTCTTGTGATTTTACATAGGCTCGATTTCTGCGCGCGCACGTTCCCACCTGCGACTGACGCATCGCGTAAACGCGCACTGGCTCGTGAAGGAGTTAATTTAAAGGGGGCACGCGTATCTTCCGGGATGACTTGGACCACACGCGCCTTCGGTCTGCGTTGTTGCCATAACAACGACGCGGAGATTTTCGTGCGCCAGGTTTACGGAGATTACCGAGCGGGGTGGTGCCTCTTGAGATAACCGCGGAGTGCCCGCGCGCACGGAGGAGGGGGACTGCCTGCGCTCCGACTCGCCTCGCAGCGGATCCACCGACAAACACCGACGGGCACCGCTGTCACACGCACGCGTGAAATCTGACGTGATGCCCGCGCCGCCGTCCCATTCAGACGCTCGCCGAGATCCTCCCTTCAGACAGTCGTGCGTGAACGCCGCCACCCGCACCGCGGCGTCGTCAGAGCGCAGTCTGCACGGCCACTTCAACGGCACATTTATAGGATAAACCTCATCCTGGGGAGAGATTCTATTTTCTTCTTATTTCCTTTTTTTTTTTCTTCTTCTTTAATTCATGCGGCAATGTGAAGATGGCGAGAGTGCTCCACAACTTGATCATATTCCTGATCAGACTTGCGCTGAAAATCAGAGTTTTGGGCTACTGGTCGTTGATTTACGGGTACTGCGCGCTGTGCACCGTCGTGGCTCTGCTGAAACTTTGGTGGAACATCATCTTGCGGCCGACTGCAACCTTCCAGTGGGTGGTCCGCGAAACTCCCCCGGCTTGTCTGAATGACACGTCCTTGGGAACCCACTGTTATGTCCGGATCAAGGTAAGGACGCACGAGCGCAGCTCTGCGTGTGTGTGTGTGTGTGTGTGTGTGTGTGTGTGTGTGTGTGTGTGTGTGTGTGTGTGTGTGTGTGTGTGTGTGTGTGTGTGTGTGTGTGTGTGTGTGTGTGTGTGTGTGTGTGTGTGCTCTCACACACAAAGGGACCTCACACCTTTTTTTTTTCTTCTTTTTTTTTTCAAAACCGGGGCCTGGCCTGTTTTCTGTTTTTCTTCCCCCCCGGTTTGCTGGCGCGGAGCTCAGGTGGTGCTGAAAGAACAGCTCCTCTCCGCCTCACGTCTCCTGCGTGCTGCCCGAGCTACCATGGGCAAGATTATGTAATTTTATACCAATGCATTTTCTGTCACACACACACACACGCACACTAACAAAAATAACCTGCTTTCACATTAACATTGCACTCACAATGAATAATTCACTGACTTCATTATGAGACCTCCCAGCAAATGCATCTAATTTTACGGCAAAATAAGCTCCCAAGTACCACACGTAGAAGAATTGAGCAGGTGTGAAGGCGCTTTCTCTCATTGCTATATGTTTACATTAACTTCCTGTATTGTGGTCTAGACAAGCCAAAATAATGTCCACATATGTGAACACCCGGTCCTGGATGGTTAAAATGAATGGAAATGGCTTGAAAACAGTCGTCTTCAACGAAGATTGCGCTTTAAAGTTAAACAATAGTCCAGTCGACTGCTGCGCAACCCAGTAAAGCATATGTAGACACCAGGTCCTAGGAGGTTAAATATTGCTGCACTGCTAAAGCATTAATATTCAATGAACCAGCTGGTTTGGTGGAGCTGTAAACCTGCCAATCAGTTTACATTCCATGTTTTTTATCTACAAATACTCCAAAAGTAACAATTAGTTCCAGAAAAAAAACCGTCTCGTAGTCGTAACAAGTGGATGTAAAATTGGAAATGCATCCATCTATTATATTGTTTTATCCAGTGGGTGAAGGCAGGTGATGCCCGGACACGTTTGACCTCCATCACAGGGCAAACACAGAAAGACAGACAATCACACACATTCAGATCCATCAGAAAGGTATGGTCACCAGTCCATCTCATATTTTCGGTCTGTGGGGGGGAAATTGAAAATCTTGAAAAACTCTATATCAAGCTCAGCCCAAATTAGAACAGACAGCAACAACTATCTCCAGACAGGAGAGTGTTGCAGTGTTTACTGCAGGATGCTGAGTGAGCCTTACTCTGACAACCATTAGTTCCCCTCCCCCCAAACATTTAATAACTTTAGTTTTCTTTGATGTAATCGCCTGACAATATCGCAGATGGCTTCATGTAATTCAGATTAAGTTGTATTTTGGGTGTTTTATGTATTGCCATGAAAAAATGTAAGGAGTTTCTACCTAATTAAACTCAAACAAACTCTACTTTGTGATTGTCCCTCAGGCCTGTGTGCCTTTAATTCTAATCCTCGTAAAATAATTCAGAATTTCACCATCTTCATTCATTTAAATGTCAGTTTGACTGTGGACTAAAGGTGAGTATTATATTCAAGGCAATGTGGGGGTTTAAGTTAAACGTGGCGATCTGGAGCTTTTGTCCACTGAGAGAAGCTTGACTGAGCTAAATGAGAAGAGTAAATCGCTTGGAGTTTCACGTATGTAGGATTACTTAAGAGAAAACACTGTTTTGGATATGAGGTGACTCCATCTTCAACTTCACTCATGCAGACAACCAGTGTTTTTACATATAACGCAAACACAACTGCAGTTTGTTCAAATATTACGTGACGCTGGTGACTCTCAACCTGTGCTTTAGGAAACATTTGGAGAGGCAGTAGTGGGTCTTTACCTGCTCATATGTTGATGAAATTAGTGCTGTGTATGTCACATAGAACCATACAAAGATACTTTAAAGAACATAGAGCAGAGTTAAGAAACTACCCTGCACTTTACCAGGGGAGATTTGGGGGGCTCGGAGAAGAAAAATAGATTGTGGACAACGTGCATTCAACAAGGTTTTATTTAGAATGCAGACCTATCCGATCTATTTTCAAGTGTTTTACCCTGAGCTGTAAAAGTAGCTGTCCTCCATTTCTGATAATGCTCATGGTGTCTGATGTTATTGTTTTGCATCAACTCAGTCTGAGGCCCTAAATTTAGCTGCAGAGCTGCTAAACCAGCCAGAAAAAGCATGATCAAAGTGACCCCGTTATCAGTGATGACTCAAGAAGTTTCCTGTCGAATGCGTTCTAATAAATACTTATGATTATTATTATTAATAATAATAATAATAATAATAATAATAATAATAATAATAATAATAATAATAATAATAATAATAATAATAATAATAATAATAATGATAATAATTTAGCATTTTATTTATAGGTGCATTTCAAGGTTTTTCAGCTAACCTCATGTGAAAATCAACTAAATCAAATAAAAACTAAAAACAACACGGATGAAATACAATGAAATTAGATATCAGATGTGGGGTTAGCAGATCTGAGCAGGTGGGTTTCAGGTTAGACGTCGTCTCAATTTGAATCGGAGCAGAGACGGATGGACATCTTGAAGGAGTCTATTTCAGCTCCGTGTGGCAGATTGGCTAAAATATCTCAGTCAAATGATGAGCAAACAGGAGTGGAATGACGGGTAGCAGAAAAGGACTGTTTGGAGGGTGGAGGAGGGGATGAAAGAAGCTCTAAAAAAACAAAAAGAAGAAATTGCTGAAATAACAGTCGCTCCGGGAGACAAGCCCTCTGACCAAATGAAACCAAAAAGCACCAAGCATCAGCAACTACTTATGTTTAACCCCCATGATAGTGATAAACATTTTAAATATTCATGCTTTGAATTCAAAAAGTGCAACGCTTAATGAAATTTTAGACCGACGCGGTGGTTTCTGGAACAGAGAAGCCTCAGTGTGCAAGCAAAACTGCTAAAAGCCCTGATGCATTGGAGAAAATACACAGGTCTTCTTAAAAAGAAAATTCCCATGTTCACAGTTGGAGATCCCATTGTGCAACAATACCTTAAAAGTATTGCGCAATGGTTGACACTTTTTGTCACATTCAGAAGCCTTTCCATGTTTCTATGATGGTTTAGGCTAATAACCTGTTTTGTCATTGAAAGAAAATGTGGGAATTTAAGTAATTAAATGTCCATGAATTCCATGACATTGTATATCTCTAGTTAAGGCAATATATGTACGATTTCCATAATGCTTTGTAAGTTAGATGGTGAAATATAGTTACTGTGATGTCCACCAGTCTGTTTTGTTAGAAGCTGCTAAAATTGATGTCCATCGTCATATTTATACATTTATTTATACATTTATATTTATTCATTTGGAAAGACACAAAGTAACTGCTTGCAGAAATCTTGAGGTGAAAAATGGAATTACAAGACTGGATGAACTGGTGCTTGTTGATGTATTTGCTAACTTGATTCTTTAACTTTGCATTAAACTATAAAACCAATGAGGATTTTCTTCATTATTTATTATCCTTTCCAACTAAAATCATGATGTATGCTACCTTTAATCTCAGTATAAAAACAAAAGAAACTTTCTTACAGTGGAGCGGCAACACAATCACAAAATTGATTGCCGTTGTTTAAGAACAATGAGGGAATGTTTACAGTGAGAAAAAAACAGTTTGAAGAATAATTAAGAACAATAGTTCAAAAAAACAAAACGAGACACATAGTTATTGCACCTCAAGTGCAGCAGATCCACAGAAATGAATGAGTATCGAGATGAGGGAGGAAAAGTTGTTTCTATCTCCTGAGGAAGACCTGGATCTTCCTCACCTGACAGGAAATGTTTGCAGTCAAGGTGAGATCAGCTGACATGCGTCTACTCAGGGATCTTCTCTGCGTCGATGTCCAGATTAACCTGGGAATATAATCTGGTAAAATGTCGATCTATATTTTTTCTCTGCAGGCTGTTTCACTGTTGTTTGGTGTCAGTCTGAATATGATGATGTCAT
Organism: Lipophrys pholis; assembly: GCF_963383615.2. Taxonomy (NCBI): domain Eukaryota; kingdom Metazoa; phylum Chordata; class Actinopteri; order Blenniiformes; family Blenniidae; genus Lipophrys; species Lipophrys pholis. The sequence goes on along the minus strand of NC_137640.1, from coordinate 25,068,985 downwards.
CAGCAAAACATGGCGGTCACAGTCCCAGGTGCTACAAATGCATCTCTATGACGTGTTGAGAATGAGTGTGGATGACATGACATCATGTCCCATTCTGAGCAATATGCATAATATTACAAGCTTATGACAGCTACATTCTGATTTGTTTGTCCACAAATAAAAAAAACAAGCTATTTATTCAGAGTCCTGATGACTACCTGACAGTTCATTTCCCACGCCGCTCCGCTCAGCGACAGTCTTTGAGGAGTTCTGATTTGCTCTGCGGTCCAGTGAGAGAGTTTTTGAGATAAAATTAGTATTGGTATGAAAATGTCGTAATGTGTATTTTTTTTCCTCTTCATCCAGGAGTCTGGACTTCGGTTTCATTATGTGGCGGCGGGGGAGCGAGGAAAGCCCCTCATGCTTTTCTTGCATGGCTTCCCCGAGTTCTGGTAAGTGAATTTCATTACATTCAGTTTCATTGGGTTGTCCAGTGTTTGTTGCATGATTCACCCCTTATACTTCCCCGAGAATCCCTCCTTTGTCATGTTTTAGTAGCACTTGTTAAATCTTCGCAGCTATAAAAGTCCACTCTGACAGCAGTGATTTGCTGCTACGGGAGGGAAAGAGGTCCAAAGCATTCAAAAGGCTCTTCCTCCTGATCTGAAATGAAAAATGATGTTGAGCGATGCGTCTGGATTGGGGCCAAAGAGGTTGTCAAGAGCTGTAAGCCTGTCCATATCTCTAACGCACCATCTCGGCTGTGGACAGAACAGGGATTAATTAACAGGGGAAATGGGAACTCGTTCTGCTTCACTTGCCCTATTCTTCGTGGGAATGATGAGCCGTGCCGAGAGCAAAGTGGCAGGAAGGAACTCTTAACACTATCTCAAGAATGTGCCAATTCCCTCTTAGAAATGAGAGCGGTGAATGAATCTGTGCGGCGAAGGAGTTTCGAAGGGCTTACTTTTTTTTTTTGTTGCTCTGAGCCTCATCAATATTCCAAGATGCGAGGGTTCAGTGGCGAATTCTTATCCTGACTCATCACAATCACACACTCTGCTCTCTTGCTCCTGCATACACCATCACCCGCCCAAGGAGGAGGAGGAGGAGGAGGAGGAGGAGGAGGAGGGTGGGTTTGTTTCAGGCTTGATGAGGAGCAACCACAGTGCCGCAGACAAAATTTTCAATTAGCAAGTCATCCCAGTCCACATGATCGGTGGGCGGATTAGAATCTAAAACAGCTCCTGTTATCCAGAGGTGACCTCCACTCAGCTGGAAAGGAAGCTGAACTTTTAGCACTTAGTGTGTGGTTACCCCAAACTGACTTTGAAGACTTTAAAGATGCATCGATGGGCCCCATTTTTAACGGGGTTGTACACGTCACGACTTGTCATAGTGAAGAGGATTAATCAACCCGTGAAAACAGTTGCATAATGTGTTGTTTGGCCTCAGAGGCTCCAAATGTTTAACAGAAAGTCTGTCTCACAAAGTGGAGGAAGTGAGAGCAGGAAAGAGATTGGCTGAATTAAAAACCATCTGCTACATACGGGCTATAAATGTAGCATCCATTATATAGAGCTCTGTGTGTGTGTGGTTTTCCATTATAGTATTTAGTATAATATAGTAGACTGGATTGACTGCAGTATGCTTGGTCAGTTTTGGGTGGTTTCATGGTTGTTGTTGTTGTTGTTGTTGTTGTTGTTGTTGTTGTTGTTGTTGTTGTTGTTGTTGTTGTTGTTTTAGAGCTCTCTGGTCCACAGACAAAGGTGTCAGGCTTCTTGACAATTACTTTTCAAATTCATTCATTGAAATCCAGTCGGCCAATTCTTTCTGTCTTAAATTTTCCACTATGAAAAAAGTGACCCTGTCGCCAGTCACTTTAAGAGCCCCTTTATCCTCCAACATTTTCAAGTGTAAATGCAAGAAGTTTGTTGCTTTCTGGGTGTCCGTGTACACAACAACGGTGGTCAGAGCCACTGAAAATGTAACTTTTTGACAATGATCCGACTCCGTCTCTGTTTAAACAGGAAAAAAAACGCAACTATTTGAACACGATCAGTGACCATGTAGACGGCAGAAATACTGCGGCGGCCATAGTAAGTAGTTCTGCTGCACATCCGCGAGCAGATTGACAATAAATACAATGAGTGCCTCCAGAGTACCATGACTCCAGGAATGTCCTCGTACTCGCCATCGTCAGTGTTTATAGTGTATTGTTCTCTGCTCTGCATATACGTGAGGTTTCATTATAAAAACAACCAACAGCACCCACTAGTGGCCTTTCAAGCAAACTACATCATCTTCAGTATTTCTGCCATTTCTGTGTAGACAGACATCGTTTTCCAAACGTTGCCATGTAAACACTCAACTTCTCTGAAACGAAAAAGCAAAAAGCAATGTGTTTTCACTGGAAGCGTTGTTGTGTAAACCGGACCTTGTTCTTTTCCTTGTGAGTTTTACGCTATGGAAGGTTGGACCCTGCAGCCGGCCAGTTTAATGAAGCAATATAGCAAACTGTGAATTTAAAGATAATAAATATATTATAATAAAGAGCTGTTATCAAGAAAAAGCCATATTGTAAAAAAAAAAAAAAAAAAAAAAAAAAAGAAGTCTTAAGATCTTCCTAAGATGTGTAAGGGAGGGTTTTCCACCATTAGTTTTTCTATGGCGGTGGTCAATCTTGTATGGACAGTAAAATCCGATAAAAAATGATGATTCAGTTGCGAGGGTGAAGGAAAACAATGACTGCTCAGATGTTCTCATTTTTCACAGTGTAAGTTGAAATCCTGAGAACAGGAGTCTTATATCAACTGAAATCTCTTAAAGCCGCGGCTGCTGATAGAATAAAGTGCAGTGTCGTAACCAGTCTCGAAAAGATAAAAATAAGAAGGTTTTATCTTTAGCTATGTCTGTATAACTGTGTATCTGTCTTCTAGTGGCTTGAAAGTCCATGATCAAATTAAGCTTTTATTGAAAGTTTAAAAGACTTTGGCGAGGACTTACATCAAGAAATAATGTGTCAACGCCTATGCACACGGTTATCATTTTGAATCATATTTCTAATTTATTATCAATCTTTATTTTGCTTCCAGGACACATCCCCTCAATGTTGGAATAACCCAAGTGAATGCTTTAAACAAAATACAATTCTGTCAGGAATTCACTTATTTCCATCCATCTGTCATACACACTTTAGTTAAGGGTCATGTTTGGGTCAAGTCAGGGGTCATGGGAGGCTCGGGTCAGAGCTCATCTGACTGGGTGAAAGGCAGATGACCGTAGATCCGGAGCTTATTGGCTTATTTCAGCTTATTTCCGGGTGGAGTTAGGGCAAAATGTTTCAACTTTCATTGACTTAGTCAAAAGCTATAGTAAGAAAGTTAAACTCCTTGGGGACATTCATTATTTCCATATTGACCCATTGGCCTGTCCCCAGCGGGGGGTGAAATTGTTAACCTCTGATCTCAGTTCCACTTCTCTAACCACCAGGCCACGACTGCCCCCTGACCACTGGATGTGGCTGCCATGCAATGTGCTCTATCCATGCAATGGCAGTAGTTTAGGGTCCAGTGTCTTGCTCAAGAACACTTTGACATCTGGACAAGTGGATGGTAAATCGAATTATGATGCGCACCAAGAGTTGACCCACAACAGTTACACTGGCACACATACAAACAAAACCTGGTTTTCTTCACAAACATCTTGATTGTTTTTTTTTAATCTTTTTGCTGTAGATATGTGTGTCTATAGTTATGTCCTGTTCTTGATTCTTCACCTTATTTTAGGGTAACAATATATATTGGGTAACAATGAATTATTGTGACTTACAGCTGTAATGTGTGAACTGAAATTGGATAGAAATAGAAATTAATTTTATGAATAAATCATGTATTAAATTCCATTGGGCTGCACTATACGGTGTTACATCAAAGTGACGTGAAGTAAATGTCATGACAGCTGTGTGTGTGTGTGTGTGTGTGTGTGTGTGTGTGTGTGTGTGTGTGTGTGTGTGTGTGTGTGTGTGTGTGTGTGTGTGTGTGTGTGTGTGTGTGTGTGTGTGTGTGTGTGTGTTCTTCAGGTTCTCCTGGCGCTACCAGCTGCGCGAGTTCAAGAGTGAGTTCCGCGTGGTGGCCATCGACATGCGGGGCTACGGGGAGTCCGACTTACCGCTCTCCGCCGAAAGCTACCGCTTCGACTACCTGGTCACCGACATCAAGGACATTGTGGAGTACCTAGGTGAGGGAAGTCTGGATGATCTTTAGCGTCCTGAGTTCAAAATAAACTTGCTTATGAGCGTTATATTGTGGACAAGTCCTCAGGCCGGCAGCACGACGTGACAAACTCCTCCTGACTCATCCTCTGAGGACATGGGGCACTGCAGATCCAGGGGCTGACTGCCTACTAATGCATGCATGCCATCTGCATATAGCAGAATCTATACTCTTGTGCTGGCTGACATATCACAGGCTCCTCTGATCATTTTAGAACCACTTCCACGCTTCACGTGGTAAATTGTCTTAGCATTTAAATGTCAGCGACGTTTTGTCTCTGAGTGTCGTAAGCCGTGTCTGGGAGCTCTTTCTTCTCCTTCACAACTGTCACCTCATATCCGGGAGAGTTAAAGCTGCTCCTCCACCGAGACTGAAATCGTTCTCATGATCAGGTCCCGATTTTTCTACATAGTCTCCTTTGGGCCCCGTTTATGTGACAGCATTTTCAAGGGAAATTTTTTGAAAACAAGTCCCAGTGAAACTTTTTGAAAACAGGGGGACAAAACGAAACTTTTTGAAAACATCGCCCTTTTAGACGGTGGAAATGCTGCTACTGTGCATGCACACCACAGCCGTAGCGAACACTTCTTCTGCGCAACAAAACGATAAATGGATGTAACTTACAAAATGCGTTTCCACCGTTTGGGCGGTCCCCAAAGGACTTTACACTGTCAATCACATTCACCCATTCACACACACGTTCACACCCTAATGAAGGCGCCTGCCATGCGAGGCACTCAATCCATCCATTGGGAGCAGTTTTGGGATTCGGTGTAAATTGGGGGGATTTTGGGGGTCAGAGTAGATGGACAATAACAACAAGGTTTGTCTCCAGAGTGTCATAATTCTCAGTCCACATTCTCCTGGGACTTCATAGTTTAATAGTTGACCATCACCGTAATAGTAATCCAACTTTGTCGTCTGTCCATACAAATGTCTGTGTACTCGCCATTGCTAATGTTTATAGCGTTTTGTGCTCTGACTGCATGTGTGTGTGGTTTCATGACAAAAACAAATGACATCACCCACTAGTGGCCCAACTTAAAAATCCCATTGTTTTCAGTGTTTCTGCCGTTGTCGTGTAAACCATCAGCATTTTCACGATCTCGCTGCGTAAACACGAAACTATTCTAAAACGAAAAACACCAAAACACAAAAACAATGCTTTTTCACTTTAAACCTTGGGTAAACGTGGCCTGAGTACACAAGAAAATATGGTACAATCCAGTTCTTGGTCATGTTTGGGAACTTCCTACTTCCTTCCTTTCTTCCAAACTGACAAAAAAATCAATGATGATTAATGATGGTGAGAAAACATGAAAAAACAAAGAAACTGTAAAATCATATTTAATTATGACACCCATGAAATAAGGTAAATTTATGTTTGCAAACATCACATTACATTGTACTGCAATGTACTGATTGAGACGTGTCCACAAGGTTGCAAAACCTCTTATAGACATCCAATGGCAAATCGTGTATACTTCATTTAAACCATTTAAAAGCTATAAATCATCAAACATGTGCCTTTCTTTATTTGACCTTGTGACGTTAAAAATTCCTGGATAAAAACTGACTTTAGAACTAGCTTCTGAACTAAGAAATATAACAGTTTGCTCTTGCCGTATGTATCTCAAAGAGATAAAAAGAACAAATGTCTTTATCAACATCTTTTACTGTCTATCAAAAAGAATTGCTCCGGCCAATCTGACACAACAATTGCCTGCATTGTCAATTCGTGTGAGCGTCACTATGCTGTGAGAACGTTTACAGATCCTTACAACATTATTACGTTTATGTCATTCAACCGCACAACGACCAGCTATGGATATTTATTGCAAATCTAGCCTATAGCCATAGTTGACAGTCGGATACTAAACAAGCTTAGATTTGATTTATGTTCTTCTAAATACAACATCTGTTGACATCTGCAGCATTAATACACTGTTAAAGCAAAATGTCACAAAATGTTATTAAAGAATTTAGTGGGGGGAAAGAGTAAGGTGAATCACTTTTAATGTTTAAACTCAGAAATCAAAAATACTGGGTTTGATTCAGGCAAAGATATTCTGTGAATATTTGAAAATGACACATCCTTTCAAGGTCGACGCGGTCGACCTTTTGGGACCAGGTGGTGGAGTGTGTGTGAACACGTCGCCGGTCTCGGTTCGCCTCCGGCCGCTCTCTGGTGCTGTGCCTGTGTGGTGTGAAGACAACCGCAGCAGGATCGGCACCAACCGCCTCACGCACTCCACAGGCCCGAAACAAAAGCTTCTCAAGGCCTGGCAGGCTCGGCACTTTGGGTTGTGCTGGGAGCAAATCAGAAACACGTTCATCCACACTTTTTGTCTGTTTTTGAGTCAGGATGGCCTGTTTGGTGGACAAGTAAACATGCTGAATCAAATCGAATTGGACTATTTTTGATATTGGAATTGCAGCATCAAACCTAAACAATGCACTGGAAGTCTCAGTCGGGCCAGGAGGAAACAATTAATTTGTATTTCTTCATCATTCCGTGAATTGGATCAATGATGTATATAATATGTTGAGTAGGGCAACTTTGAACACTGTTAACTCGCTGAGAGTCAAGCCCCGAGGCATCATATTGACTTAAGAGGTTTTTGAGGACATCCTTCATTAAACATTTACATTGTCTTTGAAAGGGCTTTTTCCGAAGGCCTGTAGTTGATGTACAGTAGCTCCTCGCATTGTTCCAGCCGTCACTGTCAATTAGTTAACAGGCTTTCAAAGGCTGGGCACTCAATAATACATGTCGCTGATTCACTTAATGGTCATTTCTGTGGAAAGAAACTGGCACAGATTGTGTGATAACTACTGTAATCTTTGATTGGGCTGCAAAGGCTTCTTTACGTCGACTTTTGAATCCCACACAGTCGTCTAGCAACAAATATGGATGCCCTCAGTAAACAAATGAATCAACATCTGTTTAAACCTTGTTTTCTACTGTTTACTCTCTGTCTCAATCAAGAAGTTATTTGCGGCCTTCACATGACAATGTTTCAACTGCTTCGCTTCCTCGGAAATGGCAAAAATGCTGAAAACAAGTAGTTTTCCTGTTGCGCTACTAGTTGGCGCCGTTGGTTGTTTTTCTAATGAAGCCACACACATATGTGCACAGAGAACAGTGAACTATGAACATTAACATGTTAACAATGGCGTGTGGACAGATGGCTCAGTTAGATTGCTACTACGGCTGACTCAACAAACTACCAAGTCGCAGGAGAAGATGGACTGGGGGGGTTGATGACAAATATTGTGTTGTTGTTTTCCATCTACTCCCTCCTGTACAGAAGAACTATTTACTATGGCCGTGGCGCGCGTGCGCAGAAGCAGCGTTTCCCCCATAAAGGAAATGATGTGTTTTCAAATGTTTGCATTTCCTCACAATTCTAAGTTGGTGGAGTCGGAGCATTTTTGAAAAAGTTCCACCTTGGGAGCCGTTTTCAAAAAGTTGCATTTTCAGTGGCTCCGAAAGAAAAAGTGTTGTGTTTTCACTTGTAAACGTGTAAATGGGCCCTGAGTTGCTGTCCCTTTAAGACACCCCACCCCAAAGGCAGATTTTACTTCATCAAGTGGTTGTAATTTGCCACCAGCATCATACTCCTCAAAAGGGGTGACCGTATACATAAATTTACATAAAAATGACTGCACATTTTTCTTTTGGTTTACTTTACATTTATATTTCTGGTACATTCTAACTGGTATAGAAGTCCCCCTGTTTCCACTGCACATTTCTGAGTATACAGTCAATCTGCTTCATTGTCAGTGGGAGCTGTTATCCTGCAGGTTTTTCCAGACCTTCCCGAGGAACGGTACTTTAGAAACAATTATCAGCTGTTTTCCTGCTGAAATATGAATGCTTTGCATCATCATGACAGACTGTGAACGGATTCATTTTCAATTGTACTCTATTGTCACATTAAGGCACTTTTAATTTTTAAAACATGTATAAAATGTGAATTCTGTAAATCTGGAGCTATAAATGGTGCCAGCACAGGTAAGTGGATCAGTTTGTTGAGAGCTGAGCTGTAACGTGATCACACTTGACCTTGCTCTGCATTTGACAATATGGCCTCACAATAAATGCGTCGAGTGTGAACGGCCAGCGATCAGGAAACAACACCAGTATTGATTTACAGGCCGTGACAATGACGCTTTAACACACCACTTTCAGTGACAATGGCTGTCTGTTGTCCTTTCAAGGGTACAACAGATGTTGCCTGGTTGGCCACGACTGGGGTGGGACCATCGCCTGGCTGTTTGCGATCCACTACCCAGAGATGGTGACGAAACTCATCGTCCTGAACTGTCCGCATCCCTCCGTGTTCACAGGTGACGCCTCCACTCCTCTGCTTGTGTTGGGGAAAGCAAACCAATTGTCTCCTTCCGAATCAGGGTGGCTCTGGTTTTACCCGCGGATTATTAGCATAATCACTACCATTAATTAGCGAGTGTTATTACTACTTCAATTGCAAGTTTTCCTCCATCTGGTAAATCTCCTTCTGCCTTAAGGGGGTTATGAAGAGAGGCTAATTACGCGAATGTATCGGGGAGCAGGACCAGCTGGTTTCACTGGTGTACACAGGGAAACGGGAACAATGCTCAGAGTCATTTTTGCCCTCAAAAAAATGTATCCCTCCTCCTCTCTCTTCCAGATTACGCCCTGCGCCACCCCAGCCAGCTGCTGAAATCCAGTCACTACTTCTTCTTCCAGCTTCCCCGTTTCCCCGAGCTCATGCTCTCCATCAACGATTTCAAGGTACTCTGCTGTGTGTGTGTGTGTGTGTGTGTGTGTGTGTGTGTGTGTGTGTGTGTGTGTGTGTGTGTGTGTGTGTGTGTGTGTGTGTGTGTGTGTGTGTGTGTGTGTGTGTGTGTGTGTGTGTGTGTGTGTGTGTGTGTGTGTGCACAGCTTTAGCCATTTCAAGGTCAAGGTCGTGCATTTGTGTGTGTGTGTGTACCTGCTCTCTATTTTTAGAAAGCAGTCTCTAAATATAGCCTGCTGTAAGAAGGAAAAAGGAAATAATAATAGAACAAGGAAATCAAATCATCATGGTTGGAAATCACTGGGATAGGTAACCGTGGAGACGCCATCATTAACATAAACATGCAATGACGTGCTATAAATAATGTTCAGCATTAGTGAATGAATGCTGTCCCAGTACATTAACTTGTCTTGTACTCTTCTATTTGCTTTCCACTATTTTCAGCCTTTCCAGCGTATGACCGTAGGCAACCGTATACCGCTGATAACACCAAATAATGACCTTCAACTTTGTCCTTGAAGCAAACATTTCTCCTGTTGGACAATAATATGTAGCTGAAGGTTATGGGATATTCAACGTGTTCACAATTTTACATTGATGCAATTGTTGCTTATTATTTTAGACATCGTTTTTAAGGGATTCAGGGAATCTAGTCACCTAATTTTCAATGGTGAAATGCTGTTTCAAATGTTTACTATGTGCCCCACGAGGAAGACAATTTGAAAATCAGGGCTTGCAGTTTTTTTATTTACAATCGGCACACTCCCCCAACCTTTCTGAAAATGGTGCTGTGTAAAATTATGACTGACTGCATTTCTCCTTATTATGTTTTTGAATTGAAATGGCTTCTTCTTGACTGATTTACACCTTGCAATATTTTTCATCTAATCTGGAGAGTGTTTGCCCAATATATCAGACTGTGGTTAATTAATTGTAAGACTGCGGCCACACGACTGCGTTGGTCTGTTCTGCAGCTCAGCATGTGGGGCGGTCGAGCCAGCGGTAAGTCACAGCGTCCGAGCTGCTGCTGAAGGTCGTCACGGTCGATCTGGACGTCTCCGACTCGTGTTACAGCGCCGCGGACGACCTTCTAGCGATGCTTTCGAGATCCAACTTACCCACCGTGTCTCTTCTGTCTGTGCTGTAGGCGCTGAAGGCTTTGTTTACCAGCCGCAGCACAGGCATCGGGAGGAAGGGCCGCTGGCTCACCACCGAGGACCTGGAGGCCTACCTGTATGCACTGTCGCAGCCGGGAGCTCTGACAGGAGCCCTCAACTATTACAGAAATGTTTTCAGGTGGGGAACTCACTCGGCCCGGAGACAGATTGTTATAGGTTTTCGGGTCAAAATGCAATGAAGTGAATTAGAGATGCTCAGCTTAGATTTTTTGAGTTGTGAGTCATTATTTACAAATTGATGAGTTTTGCTCACAAATGTATCAGATCCATTGTGGCATTGCTTTTTAACTATGGGTTCTTTAAATATTCAGATTTTTCTCTCTTGGATGTAATTTCTTTTGTTAGTTAATACACTCTCCTTCTGATTGGTCATCACAGGCGGCAGTTCGCTCAGTTTGGTATATATTTTTCAATTGGAAGGTTGCAAGTTCGATCGCCCATCTCCACATATTGAAGTGTCCTTGAGCAAAACATTGAATCCCAAATTGCTCCCAATGGATGGATTGCAGCACCTTGCATGGCGGCCACCTCCATTGATGAGTGACTGTGTGTTTGAATGGGTGAACGTGATGAACAGTCTAAAGCTTTGGGGGCCGCTCAAGCGGAGGAAAAGAACCATACAGCTGAATTCCATTTACCATAACACCATGTAGCTATCGAAAGCCAACAATTTATTTCAGAAAATTTTGGGGAGAACAGCTCATATCGTGATACTTTTTGAATACGCTCCAACACCATCTCCCTGTAAACACGGGAAATCCATCTTTTTTGAAACACTGCCACTATGCATGCACACCACGGTTTAATAAATAGTTCTACTGACATGCGAGTAGATGGACAACAACAACAATGGCGGCCTCCAGAGTGTCATGACTCCCAGTTCATATTGTCCTAGGACATGACCGACAATCCAACTTCATTGTCTGTCCATATGAATGTCTGTGTCGTCGCCATTGTTAACGTTTATAATGTATTGTTCTCTGCTCAAAAGCGTCTGTGTGGTTTTATTACAAAGACAAACAACAGTTTCAACTTGTGGCCTGACATGTTAACTGCATAGTTTTCAACATGTCTGCCCTTTCCGTGTAAACAAACATAGTTTTTCAAACGTTGCTGTATTAACACAAAACTTTTCTGAAACGAAAATACAAAAAATGAGCCCAAGACACATGGCAAAGTCCATTTACATGATTCAATAACTTTGACATTTTAGCATCCTCTCCTCTTTTATCAGTTGTCTGCAAACATCTGGAAAGAGAGGAAGGGGACCAGTTGTTGTAGTTTTCTGGAGAGAAATATCTAGTTTAACAGCCCAGGGCCTTCTTTGCTGAAGTTTAGTTTTGTCCTGCAGGAATTTGCAGGCCTTCAATGAGAGGGATGTCAGCATGGGTGAAGATGTTGCTTTAACACTGGAAACTAAAGCATTAATGGAGCCTTTACAGATGTCTAAGCTGCCCTACCACAGGCTCTAATACAACCACATACAATCAGGAATCCAGGCTTTTCGTAGTCCAAGCTGGAGGGTCCCTCACATCTTTAGTGCGAGTACACAACCTCCATGGTTTCTTAATAGAAGTTTTAGTGTCAATTCATCAATCCAGTTTTCTGCTTTATCTCTGAACATTTCAAATGTATTTATTTATATAGTTTATTTTGTTCGAGCTTCAGTTTAAACCCGCTATTCACAAATTCCACCATGCCATTTGGACGGCCCTGAAATAAACGAGACGAATTTCCCTGAAACAACTGTTCCAGAAGCAGAATCTTTCAATCTGCACATGGGCTCAATAGGAATAATATTAAGAGATGTACAAAAATGTACTTGCATACCTTTTAACAAAATCATCATGTTGTGACTACATTTTCTCAGAGTTGAGATGCTGGTGTGAGTATTTTAAGAGACTGAAATCATAAAAGACATCAGATTTATAACTGACAGTCCAGTGTTTTCTTGAAGTCTGTTTTCCACTCACACAAGGTTTAAGGTCATTCACGGCACAACTTCCAAAAGGAAACCAGCTTCATCAAAATAATCAAAGCTGACGACATATAAAACTCTGTACTGTCATGTCTTCTAACTAGTTTCATTGAAATATGTATCTATACATGACTTTAAGTAATTCCAAACAAAAATTTTTAATTCATCTCCTAACCCACCTTCAGTACTTTAGCAGCTCACCAGTGGCACAATACTTAGTAATAACTGGTCTAGTCCACACAAGGATTGTTTCTGAATTGTATATTATATCACAGTGTTGTGATTCAATAGAAATTTGTCAGAGCGCTCCGCTGGTACGTCCAAAAAAAAAGCATAATAAAATCCTAATAAATTATTATTGGTTTGCACCCCACTGCGGGGACTCACAGTGTATCACCGCTCACCAGATAAAAGAATATCTCAAAAGTGCTTGTTTTTTTTTTTTGACATGTGACCCGTCCACGCATGGTTGAGCATACGCCATCTGCTCCCTTCTCAAGCAATGGGCTCTCTCAGAATAGCTTTTTATACGCTTATGTAAAAGAAATCCCACTGACCCATGACCAATTAGAGTCTCTCCACAAACGCACTCGGCACAAATAGATAAACACAGTCAACATCTGCCGATGTATCCATCCCTTTTTATTTTACACTGTGAATGTATACTCATCTTCAACATAGACACGAGGAGGCCGGACATTGTCTCGGCATGAAACAAGAATTAGCATTGTGACCTGGCCAAGCAAAAGGCAGGACATATTTACCATTAAAAGACAAGGTACAGCTCGCATAACAAGTACCAGAGTTTAGAACGGTAAAACAAACCACAGTACTCATATAGTCAGCCTGGGTTTGTTGACGTGAGCACGGTTGAGCTGTGTTGGAGCAGGGAGAGCTGGCTGCAGAGGAGCAGCGAACTCACAACTCCACTAAACAGAAACGTGTCAGCGAGCACAGCTCATTGATCGATGGTTAAGCTTGAGGCCCCATTTGTGCATCAACGTCTCAAGTGAAAATGCATCATTTTTGCGTTCTCGTTACAGAAAAGTTTCACGATTACAAAACAACAAATAATTTCTGTTTAAAGAAATTTGGCCGAAATGCTGAAAATGATGTGGTTTTCAATTTCGGGCCACTAGCGGGTGCTGTTGTTTGCAAGAAGAATGCAAGAAGAAAACAATACGCTATAAACATTAAAAATTGGCAAGTGCGCAGGCATTGGTATAGAGCGACGACCAAGTCGGATTGCTTTTCCAGGAAACTCTCAACTATAAAACTACCGAGTCCCACGAGGATATGGAACTGGGAGTATTGACACTCTGTCATGTTTGTTATTGTCCATCAACTTGCGCGTGTGCAAACAAACTGTTTTCTACGGCTGTGTTGCACATGTGCAGTAGCAGTTTCTCCGCCGTCCACACAGAGATAGAGTCCGACTGTTTTCAAATATTTGCGTTTTCCCCCGTTCACACAACAACCTAGTCAAGAGTGTTTTCAAAAATTTCTGCTTTAGGAGCCGTTTTTTTTTTTTTTATGTTCAATTTCAGGAACAACTTGTGCACTTCTGGGCTGTGTTATTGTTTTTGTTGTTCCTACTATCATTTGAAGTAGGTGTACTCCCTCTTTAAAGACCTCTGTCATGAAACCGTATCTCCGCTGCTCTCCTTCACTCAGCTCCCTCCCACTGAGCCATAACCACGTCAGGTCTCCGGTCCTGCTGCTGTGGGGTGAGCGGGACGCCTTCCTGGAGCAGGAGATGGCCGAGACATGCCGCCTCTACATCAGGAACCACTTCCGACTCAACATCATCTCCGGGGCCAGCCACTGGCTGCAGCAGGACCAGCCCGACATCGTCAACACCCTCATATGGACCTTCCTCAAGGAGGGAGAGGGACGGAAAAGCTACAGGAACTAAACCCTCCTCCACTCCTCCAGCACTCCTTCCCCTCGCCTCGCCCTCCTTCTCGCCTGCCACTTTCCTCCCTTCGCCCCCCCGGAAAGCCTGGAATATGCCTGTGATAACCAAGCGACATAGTGATAACGCAATCATTCTTTGAAAACCTGTCACGTTTCCGATATTTTTTTACAGCGGGAAGAGGAGAGAATCAAAGCACACTTGGCTCAAGACCTTTTTTGCACATGACATCCGCCTTAAAAGTTTGTCCGGTTACAGCATTACAAATGTGTGGCAAAAGCTCCTTGTGACTTTGTATTGTGTGGTGCCTTTTTAACTTTTCGAGTCGTTGCGGTGTAGAAGTCGTCCAGAGAGACCCGGGACGTGGCGTCCTCCGCTATACTTTGTGTGTTTCACTTTGGGCACAGTCCTTCGGGAGCTGCAACCCTCCAACTCCCGATATCAGGTAGTGTTGTCAACAGGAGTTTTTCTTTTGTATCCTTCTTTTCTTTTTCTTCAGAGATGCTCATAATTAGAAAACGTTGTTATATGGATCTTCCTGTATAGAAATGTTGGTGATGGTTGACTATTGTCCTATTTTGTATCTCTTCCTACACACTGCATTTTGAGAGATTCACTGAGCCAAGTCTACACCATTCGATTTTATAAATAAACTGAGTGTCAATGTGTTGGACTGTGAGGCTTTTTTAAGATATTAATACCGATGTTTTTTTTTTGATATCATAAGTGGAGTATTTGTGTGTTTGGTGGTGTCTCGGGACAGTCACTCTGAGCCTGTACACAGAGGAGATGAAAGGCAGCAGAAATAGCAACGGATGGTCTGTTAAATTTAGCTCCCAGCTGGGTGATACAGCGTTTTGTCTTAATTTCTGAAATGACTGCTGAACAAACACCTCCACGCTACTTTTAGACGAAGATGTGAATTGTCGGGAGGGGGTGGTGGTTCATTTTTTTTTTCCCGCCGAGACCTTTTTTTTAACATGACGTTTCACTTGTAAATGCATTGTTTTAGCGTTTACACGGCAACGTTTTGAAAACGATGTCTGATTACACGGAAACGGTGAAAACAATGTACGGTAGTTTTCATGCCAGGCCATGAGTGGGTGCTGTTGTTTGTTTTTATGATGAAACCACTACACACACATGCGCACAGAGAACGTTATGCTACAAACAACAATAATGGAGTGTAAAACGGACATTCATATCGACAAACGAGAAAGTTGGATTGCTATTCCGACTTCCGAGTAACTTGTCAATTACAGTACAGAAGTCATGACACTGGAGGCCGCCGTTGTTGTTGTTGTCCATCTACTTTTGCATGTGCAGAAGAAATATTTATCGTGGTGTGCATGAGCAGCAGCAGCGTCTCTGCTGTATACATGGAGGAGTGTAGACGGACACCCAAAACGCAACTTCAAAACGTTGTCGTGTAAACATGACCTCATTTAAAAAAAATGGATTGTCCTCCATAGCTGTTCGAAAAATATTTCAGCTGGGTGGTGCTGTGAGTTTCTTTCATATAAGATTTGTTGTATCATCTATCGTGCATGTTGCCTTTACAGAGTAACCTTTGTAACCAACCAATTAATTTAAAATAAGTCTAATCATACAATATTTGCCAGTATTCACACAATAATTATTGGTGGTCTGAAACCAACCTGGACATCCTGGTCAGAGAGACATACAACTATTCAAACTCACATCCATGCCACAGGCAATTTCTGGTCAACAATTAACCTCACATGTAGGTTTTTGTACTGTGGTACTAAACAGGAGTAACTAGAGAAAACCCACACAGAATGGCACGCACAAACTATGGCCTGTAACCATACAGTTTTTCCAAATACACAACAGTGGCTGTGCACTTGAATACAGAAGAGGATGACCATGAAAACGTCTTACAGATCAAAAATATTCCAGATTTTTTCTTTTTCTGTACTTGAAAGCCAGACTTACACAATTGCTGGTGTTCAGAGGAAAAAAAACGTTTTTGGGGGCTGCACGGTAATGCGGTGGTTACTGCTTTCACCTCACAGCCAGAAGGTCCGAGTTCAAATACTAGCCGGGTCTTTCTATGCGGAGTTTGCATATTCTCCTCATGTGTGCGTGGGTTTCCTCCTGGTGCTCCGGTTTCCTCCCACAATCTAAAAACATGCATTTGAGATTAATTGGTGACCCTGAATTGTCCTGTGATGGACTAGAAACCTGTCCTTGTGTTCATAGTAAATCTGGATCAACTCCAGCGTCCCTGCGAACCTGCAAAGTGATTAAGCGGTATAGAAGATGTGTAGCTTGATGGATGTGTTTTTGATGTGGAGTGATGATATGCAGGTCCCCTGATATCCAACAGGGGGAGCTGCAGCCTCCCAGCTTTCCACAGCCTTGACCCTGCCATCTCATTTAGAGCGGTGCTCAGAAGATTCTAGAACTCTAAACTCGCATCCATACAGCCCACCTTTATTTTCCTAATTTAGATCAATCTGCTTGAACCCACAGAAGATAAAGATAGATCGAAGCATCTACATTGAAAACTAAAGCAATGATAAATCTCAAAATACAGCCTGTTACATTTATGGTCTTGCATTGTGAAAACAGGTTATATGGACAGGCAATCAGTCCATCACAGGGAAAATATAGAGGCAGACCGATTAATCATAATTAATTGGCTCAAAGCATCTTGTAAAATATAATGGAATACAGCTCTGGTAGCAGTGTTTCCGCCATCTACACGGAGCCCGAACATTTTCAGAAAGGTGTGTTTTCCCCGATTTACACGACAACGATGTTGGAGTGTTTTGTAAAAGTTCCACCTTGCATTAGTCCTGTGGTACAAAGCACTAAAACCTGAGGTTAGAACAGCGCAGCCGAAAGAACATCTATACATCTATACATCCATACATACACATTAATTCATACAGTGCACCCCCAAAATATAAAAAATATTTCACAATCATGCCCCTTAAGGATCTTTGTCCTGCATGTTTTAAAACAGATCACCTACTGTACATGTGCAATGCGAAAACATGCAAATTCCACACAGTATATTACTGTCATTGTGTGTCATTGAAACATGTCACTGGAGGTTGACATCTGTCTATTAGGTCCACTGCAGCTGTGTGAGGGTTTTCTTTAGACATATTAGAACCACATTACTGTGGCAGCAGGTTACACACACTACACTTCTCAAACAGACAGACAGACAGACAGACAGACAGACAGACAGACAGACAGACAGACAGACAGACAAAAAAATGAATAAAATAGATAAAATATAGAAAAAAGAAAACAACATAACACTTACAAACTAAACAAAATTAAACTAAAAGTTCTACGATTACCACATATATTTTTCTACACTAGTTGGTCAGTTTACACATTCCAGAAGATTTTTAGGGCCATTGAAGAAAAAAAAAGATTCGGAGGCTAAAAAAAAACCCAAAACCTTCGTGCGCTTCAGAAAAAGTCGAAAATCAAAGTCGAGATTTTTTTTTTTTCACGGTGGAAAAAAAAAGTCCGTCCATCCACATGCCAGCGCGTGTGACTGCTTCCTCAAAATGCATATCAGGCGGTTTAATGAAGTGATGAAAAGATGCTTCAGGACAGAGTGTAGCTCATAAACACGGTGCTAAAACTCTTCCGTAACACACCCACTTTGGAGCCAGAAGAGCCGGTTCATTAAAGTGGCCACTGTCCCTGGCCACTCCTGAAGGGAGCAGCAAGAAACACAAAGGGGATGGTGAACCTAAATTCCGACCGCAGACGCAGGGCCCTGAACGCATCACAGAGCGGCGTCCACGCCGCTCTCTTCGTACTGCGCACGCGCAGGTTCTTCCTTGTTGTCCTCGCGCCTCCTCTCAGAAGCCTACCTCACCGCGTCCTGGCAGGTGAGCCACGGCGTGCAGCGGCGCTGTGAACAACCACGGTTAGTGGGTCAGCTCCTTAACGTCTCTTCCCTCTGCAGGGCCAAGTTATTCACCCACACGCTAACAGAGTGCGGTTTGTTGCTTTTGTCTCGCGCAGGGACGTCTGCTGGACGGTTTCAGGCGCAGGAAGATAACTTATTTTGGAACGGTAGAGGTAGCGGGAGCAGGCTAGAAGCGAGTGGGAGATGGGAGCGATAGCTTATCTTAATTCGCACAGACACACGGTGAGTAACCTCGCTGGGGCCTACGCCATTCTACTACCCTTCCGGTTATCAACGATTTCATATTTTATTGCTTAAGTGAGTCGTTTGGTCCTTATTTGGTGTCACCTTTCCGAATTTTCATTGAATTCACTTAACGTCTGTGAAATGGCGCCCCTTTGCATTCCAACGAGGCAATAGTGCAAGTCAATGACTGTGGTGAAAGGTGGTACTGCAGAGAGGGAAGGTTCTTTTCAAACCTGAAATCCCCTGAAATGGGACCAAAAACGAGCACTACTTCGGATCATTTATTCCCCCCCCAAATTCTACAAACACGAATAAATGGCATTGAGGCTGCCCCCTTTGACTGAAAGTCTTTCCCATACATTTTACTCAGTTACTTTCAATACAAACTTATTAATCTTGTGTGTTGTTGGATGTTTGTGGGGGAAAACAAGTGAAATCTCTGACTATTGACTACACACACACACACACATATATATGCAACCAGGTTAAAAAAAACAAACTCATTGAGCTCAAATTATCTTATTGAAGAGGGAGAGTTCATACACGATAATCTTCAGAATCAGTAGTACAAGCTTTGGTACATAAAGTAAATCATCTGCCTTTATCAAAATATGCATTTCCATCAAAAGACCCTGGGACCTTTTAATTCTGGATTTATTTTTGTTAGAGACGTCTTAAAGCATGCAGGACAGTGGTTGTCCTTGAGGAGCAGGACGAGGAACCACTGCTCTAGGAAAAGAAAAAAAAAACAGCTGAAATGTTTCAAGTATGTACTCCCAATGAGACAAGCATGCTTGGTACTGAGGAATGGCTCTTAGTTTAATCTGACTAACAAACAAATGATGGCTGGGTGGGAAACAAACATTTAACAATAGAGGTATTTATTCGAAAGCTTTATAATTTATTATTCAGTTTATTATCAAACGCTATGTCACGATATAATTATTGTTTATCGATGTGATACACACGTAGGGACAGCCGCAGTTGAGTTATAATACTTTTTCAACCTGCTTATTTCAACAAAATCCTTTCATTTTGTTGTCCAGCCTACAAACTTCATTCATAAAGTAACTGTTTGATAATTAAAGGTAAAATCAGCATTCATTTAAAATAGGAACCTTGTGATTATGTCACTAGCCATTCATAGAGCAACTCCTTTTTTCAATATTTTCAATGTTTGCAAACAATGATTATCTAAAGTCGAACAAATCAAAAATGTAAAAAAAATAAAATAAAAATAGAAACAGGAAAGGTGATGGTGATTTTACAGTGATACACATGTGTATACTATCAGTTATCCATAAATTGTATTTCATTCTATGGCCATAATGTGGGTTTCCCGAACTATTCCATTTAGAAGTATGAACTTCTCCTTTATTTATCAGCCTGAATGTCTGCTCGGTGCTGTTTGGATCCAGTTTGTGTCTGCTGGACAAAGATCTGTACGACGTGCAAGATCTTCAGATAAATTGTTTTCAGCGTTTCTGTGTAAACGGACGTCGTTTTCAAAACGTTGATGTGTAAACGCAAAACCTTAATGAAACGACAACACAAAAAACGATGTGCTTTCACTTGCAACATTGCCATGGAAGCGGGGGCTCGTTTGCAGGATTTTGAAGATTCCTTTTAAGCCATTGAAAGGTCTAATGATGTCTCCCTCACATACTGCACATCTTAATGCCTCTTTCAAACCACAACTTCCAGTTAACTGGAGGGCGTCTTTTACAAAGAGAGATGTCAGGTTGAATGTGAGGATGTGAATCGGAGGAAGAAGTTTGCAGATTGAGCTCTTGGTAGTACACCTGGTAGGAACTCGAGACCAGTGATGTGTGTGTGTGTCTTTCAGAGACGGCAGTGATCGACGATGTCCTTCGAGTCCTCCAGACAGTTTGATGTCAAAGAGCGTAAACACAAAGAGCAGCTCAAGAAAAGCCTGTCGCCTGCTTTGGCTGCAGATCTTTACAGGTAAGACGTAACCTGCAAATGTATGTGGGCTTCATGTGCAACCAAACCTGCCGGCCGTCTTTTATTTATTGCTGATGGCCGTTTTCATACTCCAAACGAACAAGAGGAAAGTTCAGCACTCTGGAGTCCTGCGGTTCGGCAGTGCCAACCGTCCGGGCTGAAGTATGTCGGTGCCGCGCTGCCGAAACTTTGGCACCTCACTACTGTGTGAGCCCCGCAGCTCGTTAACATTACGTGATGCCCCTGAATGCATCACTTAAAGCTGTCAGCTCCTGCAGTTAAAACCGGACCAACATCGCGGGTCCAACAAAAACACTCTTTATTTACTGAAACAGTTCAGAGAAATGTTTCTTTTCTCTTTTATTTTACTTTTCTGTTTTTTTGCTTTTTTCGATCATCAATTCATTCACGAACACACAAAACATTTAAGTGCAAGGATATTTACAATTATAAAACTAAATACTGTAACCATTAGACAGGAGCAATGCACAGGTTCTACTAGATTATACAATCTAAGATACACAGTCCTTAAGAGTTTTTGACGCTATCCCATTTTTCTGGCTGACGTCAGCAGCTGAAATTGACTTCTTGCAAAAAAGAGGAAATGGTATGAGCAGAAGATTTGTTTAACTGTTTCACCTAGCAGTCGAAGGAATGTTTTCTATATTTTTTTTATTTGAAACAGTATTCCATTTTAAATCTTTTGAACAGTTCGCTTAGTCTGAATGTTCTCTTCACCTGGAGGAGACATACTTTTAATATTCCCAGTATCATTTGAGTATATAGAAGCCGACTTAATTGACCTCTTTAGAAACCCAGAAAATGAGATTATCTCAATATATTCCGGTTAAAAGCCAAGGTAACAGAGCCTAAGTTGCTTTTTTTGTTTGTGTCAAGTAAGAAGTTATGTGCTGTATGATTTATCTAAAGTTGCTTAAAATATAACTGCCTCTTTCTAATAGAAATTAGGTTTTTACACCCAAGTGTTGGTAACTGATTCTAGTATTTATATTTATGTATGTATAATCACAGAATACCAACTCAAAATAGAAGTCCCTGATGAGTGGTTGTGAATCTCCCATCAGCCGTTGACAGAAATGGATGCATTGTCAGCGTTTGAGTGCGCAGTTTGACATTTGCAGGCCAGTTTCTCAGTCACCGAGATTGAGCGATGATGGTGACTAGAAAACTGAGCATCTCAGGAGGTCACTTCACCCCTAACTGATTGTTAGTTTTTGTTTGTTTGTTTGTTTGTTTATCATTGATGATGATACTGTGTCTCGGCAGGCTGCTGCAGGAGGAGCTGGAGGCAGATGTTTCTCTGTTCGCCCACCAGGGCTCGCTTCGAGCGCACAGAGCTGTGCTGCTGGCCAGAGCGCCTCACATCCTTCAGAGATCGTCGCAGAATGATGACATCACCGCTGTCCACCTGCCAGGCTTCAAGCTGCCTGGACTCAAAGATTACCTCCGGTTGGTTTTTCGCCCGACAGTCGCGCTCTGATGAAAACATTTGATCCCATGTTAGTCTTTGGCTCCATTTACACGACAATGTTTAAACACCGTTTTTGTGTTTTCGCTTCAGAAAAGTTTCATGTTTGCACGGAAAAGGAAGAAAAGCTGAAAATAAAGTTTTTATGTTGGGCCACCGATGGGTCCTGCTGGTTGTTTTTGTAATGAAACGGACACTCAAAACATAACGTGAAAACTAACTGTCACTTACGCACACACACACACACACACACACACACACACACACACACACACACACACACACACACACACACACACACACACACACACACACACACACACACACACACACACACACACACACACACACACACACACACACACACTTCAGGCTGCTGAGGTTTTGTCAACTTGTTTCACAGTGGAGAAGATTTTGGCAAATTCTTAGGACTTTCTATGTTCAGTGTTTATTAAGATATAAAAGTTGATCTCACAGTCTTTTACTCTGGAACAAATCTCAATCAACTGAATTTAATACCTATTAAAAAAAAATTTTATTTGGGGGAAAAAAGGAACACGTAGTCAGAATTTAAAGTTTCACCGCTCCAAAATAAATAAACTTTTCTGCTGATTATTTTCAGTTTAATTCCAGACAATATCTTTGAGTCATGGCCAGGAAAAAATACATATCGATTCATATTAAACAGACGGTTCATAATAAACAGATGTCATTTCAAGATTGACAGAAGTAATCCAACTTCGAACACAAACACTAAAATGTTTCCAAACAGGTCCTGTGATTCATATGTTCATCCTGGCTTTTATACCCTCTTCATTAACATTGGGATCACGGGAAGGACAGTTTTATTAAAATAAAGAAAGACACCTGCAGATTTATTTATTTAGAATCACTGTAATCACAACGTGGAAATTATATTTTTTAAAGTTTTAAATTTCCCCTTAAAATGTCCAATATCAATCTGCTTTCATTGGAGAAAATCAATATTCCTGTGTGGCCACTGGGGGGCAGTATTGTAACTTTCCCCACTTTGTTTCAGCTGCTAGTCTGTAGAAATAAAGTAATGAAGGAGGACTAAAAACTTGGTTTCTATTTAATTTCTTTAAAGGAAAATTATAGTATCTGCCAATTCATCAAACTACAAATCCTATACTGTAGCACAGGTAGTTATTAATATAATAGTGCAATATTATTAAGTATGCAATTCTAAATTTGCAACCGTGTGTTATTTCAGTGTTAAATTCGTGCTTTATCTAACTTTATTCAGTCTAGAGAGGTTGTTGCTAACCACCAAATGCACATAACCCTCTTAAGTGTAATGCATTACAAAACATGGTTTTCATACACTTTTCAATTTAATATTTTTTTAGTATTCCATCCAAGTGAGCCAAAAACACAAAAAAAATGTATGTTCAATAGTTGTTTTGTTGTTCAACCTTTTGATGACATATTTTAATGTGCCGTCAACAAACCCTAGTTTTTGGACACTTTTTTGTTCATACTAGGTAAAAAAAAAGATAATGTTATTTTCTTAATTTTGCTTAACAGGTTAAGCTGTATTTTTATTTTTTTGGTGTTAGGTCAAATATTCCTCTGGATTTAACTGTGGGGTCACACAAAATATGTCTGGGTGAAAATCTAAAGCCACAGCTATCAAACTTCAAGGTTTTTACCTTAATTGCTTCAGGATGTGACGTAGTTATTATGTTGTCTGATAATTGTCGTTGTACTTTATTGTTGGCTGGGTCTGAATTTTAAAGATGACACAGCTCATATAAGTTTTTGAGAGGTAATAAATTCTTTGGGTCAATAGTGTGCAAAGTGTGCAATTACACTCGCTCAGATACAGTGAGTGTAATTTCCTTGTTCTCGACCCACAGCCTGATTTGAACAGATTGAGCAGCGTGCATTACACAGCAGTGAAGATAATTGGTATGAGACCATGGAGAACCAACTCAAGCAGTTAGTCATGAAACAAACCATACAGATGTCTTTGGACTGCACCCACCCTTTGTTTTCTGAATATGAATTCCTCCTATCAGAACTAAAATGATTTATTCTAGGCTCCATTAAACTGTTGAGCAGTGTTAAAAAAAAACCAACACCAGTGAACTAGAGAACTGTGCCGTGTACGCTCATGCGCTTTAGCACAAAGCACTTTTTCTTGCACTTTAAACGGCGCAGCGTCTCTGTGATTGTTCTTTGACGTTTTTGATTTCCCGTGGTGGTGTTTTTAATACCGCAGTATTGTTTCGGTCTTGTTCCGTGGAGCAATGAACACATTTTAATGACAAAAGGTTTCTTGTCTCTCCATCTGGTAATTATCTTTTAGTAACTTTATGAAATACTGTTGGAAATAGAAAAAGGTTTTGGTCCTGTCTACCTTGTCGATTCGAGGCCCTGTTTACGTGATGTTTCAAGTGAAAACACGTCATTTCTGCGTTTTCCTTTCAGAAGGTTTGCATTTTGAAAACGGTGTCCGTTTACACAGCAACGACAGAAACACTAAAAACAATGTCATTTGCACGTTGGCCCACTAGTGGGTGCTGCTGTTAGTGTTTGTAATGAAACCACACACATGCTTGCAGAGAAGAATACATCAGAAACTTTTAATGATGGCGGGCAAACGGACATTCGTATGGACAGGCGACCAACTCCGAGAAGAATATGGACTGGCAGTCATGGCACTATGGAGCCCGCCATTGTTGTTATTGTCGATCTACTGAGCATGTGTGGCATGTGCGGTAGCGGCGTTTCCGATGTACCCGACAACGGATTCGGAGCATTTTCAAAGAGTTCCACCTTGGGTGCCGTATCCATAAAGATTTCAGTGGCTCCGAGCACCACTGTCGTGTAAGCGGACACCCAAAACAACAACAAACGTTTCAGTTGAAAATGTTGTCATGTAAACGGTACCTTAGTCAAATCCAGTCATTTCTTATTCTATGTTAGGAATTTGGTACAAGTGCTGCACCATCACATAATATTGAGATTATCGTGTTATTTTGCAGAAACCATATGATGTTTGAAATCTGTCCAAATAACAGTGCTCTTTCTTTTGCCTCTTAATTTACACCAGCTGAAGCTCGGCATTGTTTATTTTTTTGCTTTTTAACAACTGTGTGATCTGAAATATACATGTACAGACGTGTACAGGGTGGGCGTTCATCGAGGGCATTAGAGTTGTGTTTGATTGAACGCGTTGACAGGCAGCGCATGAATGCGTGACTGGAGAAAGTTGTCTTACAACCCGAATGGAGTGTGACGCCACGAGGTCACCTGACTTCACAAAAACACTTGTGGAAGCATAAACCGTTCAGGCCGTGTCACAGAAGTCACAATGAGACTACCTTTCAGTGAAAGACTTGACTTTTAATTAACATGAAGCCTTCCTCTCGTAGGCAAGTGTACACAGCAGACCAGAGCATGTACTCCAGTGAGTTCCTTCCACAAGGAGACGGCGCCATTCTCCACAGTGCCGACCCAGCAGATCCCCCTGGCTCCAGTGACTCAGGTAAACACATCTTGTTCCTCCTGTGAAGAGTTTATTCCAGGTCACCGCTCCGCTGCCCTCCTCCCTCCACTTTCCTCACATCACATTATCTCGGCCGTTATCCACTTAAGAGCTAATCGCATTGGAGTCCCTGTTGTGGTTGCTGCTAATTAAAGGACAGCCGGGCTGCAGAGAATTCATGATTCAGCTCGACTTTTCTTAAGACTGTTTTACTGTATTTTTTGAAATCAGAAGGACTTTATAAATTCCTAGGGGGAAATTCTTGTGGTGAAGTGGTCTGACCATAGCTGCTTCTGTTTTTACACATGCTGAAATGTGTTGTTCCAACAGATTAACCAGCAGGTAAAGCGTTTCTCCTCTTCACACCATATCCCCAATGAAACAGTTCTGATCGTGGTAGAATTAAGGTTGATTTACAATAGACAAAAAAACAACAACCTGGAAGCGTCTCTCGAGAAGAGATTGACAGGAGACAGATGTGAAGGCCAAATTAAACATCATCCCACCATGTTCTCTCTGACTGTATCACTGGTGGTAACAGGCATGCGCTGAAATTTAAATGATTTTTTTTGTTTTCAAGAATAAAGTGCACCGACATCATAAAAAGCATTAAAACTATGCAGTACTATATATACTGCTGCTTTTAAAGTACACATGGTGACAGGAAAAGGTGAGACGGGGCTTATAGGAACATTTTTTAACAAATCTTACAGCAAAATTGTCTCCAAATTCCAAAACTACATACATGCAACTATCTAAACAGGACAATACAGAGTATGTAAAGAAGAATTTGGGAAAAAGAAGTGTACTGATCACACAACCGGGTTAAATGGCACGATGGGAGTTGTGCTCGAAAAAACATTTCCAGATTTTTTTATCAGACTGATCCAGAAACTGAGACGCCTGTTGGAGACTTTGTGGGTCAAATACTGTTTTTATGGGACTGCCAGCTAATTAGGCCTTACTGGGAAGAGATCCACCAACACCTGAAGAATGTATTGGGTGGGAATATACCATTTAAATGTGGATCACTTGAAGAAGTCCCAATTACAAGGAATTGGTTAGAAATAGAACTGGACACCATCGACATCTATGTCATGGAAAAATTAACCTTTTCCCTCGAGGTAGAGAAAGAAAACTTTCACTGGAGCTCGAGCAATAGATCGACTATGTAAAACAGATTAGATCTGACTTCATTTGACAGCACTTGTGCTCCGTGTAAGCTTACCTTATCTAGGAGGATCTGAGGATTTGTGCTCTCCTCTTGTTATTTATTTATTTAGTGCCAATAACCAATATAATTTGTCCTTTAAAAAAAAAAAGTCAGAAAAGGCAAAATGAACAAAATCAGCTGGTGTTTTTACAACCAAGCCGTCTTATGTTCTGGAACTATAATGGCTGAATTTACTGTATGAAAAATGGTGCCCTTTTCAAATAAAAAGAAATTACAAAGAAATATGAAAGCATGTACATATAGAGTCTAATAATTAGGATTTGTCATCCTTAATTCGATTCAAATCTAATTTTCTACATTAGTGTGGTGATGTCAATGTTTGCCGATTTAAAGGAAACAGAAATCAAAGGTTAAGCATCTGGTTTATACAGACTGTTGTCAGGGTGGTATTTAAACTGATTGCATCACCAAAGTATTACAAGTCGTGATGTATTTCGATTTCCGCAGTACCTTCTGTGCTCAGTCATTGTCTCTCCCCTCCATGTAGACACTGTCGTTCTGGAGACTGCCTCTGGACTGGGAGCTGACCTGCTGGCTCTCTACCAACGGGGAGAACAGTGCGACATAACCATCCAAGTAGAAGAGCAGGTGTTCTCCTGCCACCGGTACGGCCGACCACAACGCGGATCAATATTTGCGGCACTTGTTATCCAGACATCTGGACTCGTGGCGGGCAGCATCGGGGCGTCACACTCACACACAGCACATGTAAAACACAACACATACGCTGTTGACTCACACGAGTGTGGAGCGGCAGTGGAGGGTCATTCACTGCAGTAGTAGTAGTCGTAGTAGCAGCAGATAACCATGGAGACGGGGTTTCTCCATAACGGCTGCTGCTCTGGAAGGAAGAAGCTGTTATCTGTTTGACCACAGAGAGAAAAAGAAACCGAACCAACGCTCACCTCCACTTCCACTGCCGTACTCGCCGTCACCTCCTCTCTCCATTATACCTGAGAGCAGCTGAGCCTCAGACGGTGGAGGGAGTCGTCCTTCAGTCCCTGCTCTGTGTATGAAAGTGTCCTTGGGCAAGTGGTGGAAACTCAAGTTGCTCACAAAAGGTGTTCAAGCACCTCAAATGGCAACTGTCAATGTGGTTTAAGTGTGTGACTAAAAATAGCTTAGATTATAATTTCAGTCATTGTGTTGGTCGTTTTCACCCATTTACAAAGTGCGGTTACGATTAATGAAGAAAATTTGCAGTAACTCAACCTAAAGAAATGAGGCATCTATTGTTTTTATTGAGTTAAATCCTTCTCAACTGACATTTAGTACTTTTAAGTCCTACATTGTTTCACAATCAAACCTTATTGGAAGTTTGTATTAATTGATCATTTCAGTGTGTCTGTGTTTGTGTGTGTTGTTATTGAATGTTATTAGTTTGCATGGATGTCAGTTTGTTTAAGCACTTTCTAAATGCTGGTTTTAGTAAGTTAAAGTATCGTTATATCGGGCCAAAAGGAGTAAATTCACACACTAAAGCACACACACGGTGATCGTCACTTCAGAGACATTTACCAGAGCAGATAACCTGTGAAATATGAAAAATGCCGGGTCAATTGGTCAGGGGTGTGTAGTAGGGGACCAAACACATCTGCCTTAAATATCAGAGTGATTTTACTGTAAAAAAAAATGTGGAAAGGATCACGGCTGTCAGGATGGTCCTCACATTATGGAACAGACATGGAGACATGGAGAGAAGCTTTGCAAACAGTATCGTGTGAACAAAGGTTGACCAGGATCAATGATGACATGGAGAACTTTGGGAGATCGTGTGGTCGCTTTCTTTTACACAATACTGATGTGACACTCAGGGAATGGCTGAAATATGAGTGTGAGCTTTCAATCGGTTGCTGCTGGATGGGAGGTAACATTTTGTTTAGTCTGATTTGAAAAAAATTCAATGAAAGTCAGAATGACAAAAGAAAATGCCGGGTCGACCTGATGCACAGCGTGCTGTTTGTATTGTGTTTTCCAGGGCGATCCTGTGTGCCCGGTCCGAGTACTTCAGAGCCATGCTGAGCGGCAACTGGAAGGAGAGCTCCAGACACTCCATTACTCTACAAGGGTAAGACGGGCACAGCGGCGGCAAGTGCCATCGATCAATAATACACCTCCACACTCCCGGTTCAACAACAACAACTCCACATTTACATTACGCCACATACGCTGCATTCATTATTCATACAGCATGGGTTTCTCAACGCGCACACATACCGACACAGCCACCCACCGCCAAGCTGGAAAGACTGTGCTCAGATTTCCCCCCTACATGACTTGAATGCCTCCTCACCCTCGGTCTCCTCCGGGGAGAGAAGTGTCACCCGGTTCAGCCTCGCTGATGTGAGGGTAACGGGGGAAGACAGGGCTGTCAGAGCAGAGAGAGGAAGTGCTGAAATGTGTGTGTGTGTGGGGGGGCGGGGGGGGGGGGGGGGGGGGGCGTTAGAGGGGATGAGTGGTCTTTTCCCTGCATGCGTTGAATTGCAGGATCTTTGAAAGATCTATTCCCACTTCTGTTTCTTTTATTTTCTTCTGTTTTAAGCACAATACCTTGCATGCTGAACCAGTGGAGAACATTAGCATGTGGCTGTTATAGTCACCTTGACACGATGCTTATGCACAGCTTGTTGTTGTATTAAACGTTTTAGTTTGGGCCCAGATGAGATGGAAATCTTACTCCTGTTCATGTACGGCGCCATCGTGGACCTGCCCAGTGGAGCCAGTGCCAGGTACAGCATGGAAACTTAGAGATAGTTAGCGTACAGGAAGTCAAAACAAAGGTGACCTGTGCATGTCCTCTCTTGGCCCACAGTCAGGTGGCGTTTGCCGCAGACATGCTGAGGCTGGAGGGGCTGAGGGAAGTCGTGGAGATGGTTCTCACCCGAGACTACTGCCGCTTCTTCCCCAAGGTCAGTATCTTAAAGGAAACCAATCACTCTCCTTTTCAAGGTCTTTGTCTGAAAGTAGGTGTTTTCAATCAGTAACACCTTAATTCGTTTGTACAAACCTGCTGGTGGTGTTTTACAAAGTGTCCAATGGATGACTGATGGAGCGATTATTAGAAACACCAGTAGGGACACTGAAACAGACAAGAATGAAAAAGAAGCCGTTTTTAATGGGCGTGCTAAAACATTGACTTATAGAAATAAATGTATTTAGAATAATTTCAACTAATAAATATAAACTTATGAGAAATAGGACACGGAAATCACTAATATGAGATTATATTACAGAAAAGCAAACTAAAAGTGTTTGTGAATTTTGTTTAAATATAAACATCAACCTGAATGACTAGTTTTTAAGCCTTTTACATGTAAAATTGTTAATCCTGCTGCACACAATTTTTTCTTCAGACCGGCTGGATGCCAGCACTTCTGCTAACTGCTGAGCATCCTGCCAAACAACACACACACACACACACACACACACACACACACACACACACACACACACACACACACACACACACACACACACACACACACACACACACACACACACACACACACACACACACACACAATATGCTTGGAGTATAATAATGTCACTCTCACCTTGTTTTACACAAATTTTTTATGTTTTGTTTGTTTTTACTCTTGAACTGCCTCCTCAAGCTGCTAAACTTTTACTTGTTTCTTCAACAATGACAATGAATGCTGTTCTGATCTTTTGGCCTCCTGTTCATGTTGGTAGCAGATGATCATATAAAGGAGTCTATATTAAGCGGATATTGGATCAGGCTGAAGGTTTCTGAAATCTACAGTTGAATCCCTGAAGGACAAAAATGTATTATTTGACATAAATAATACTGAACATTATGGTCTCATAAAATTGTAAAACTGTAAAAGATGGACATTTTACTCAAAGGATAGATTTTGTTGCCCTATGAGTGACACATAACGAGCTTGACACTTTCAATTGAGCTGATCTGATAAAGGAAATTACTTCCAGTGTTCAAAGTTGCTTTAAGCATGACTTTTTATGCTTGTTTGAGAAACATTTCAATGCTTGACATGCTTTTAATTAGTAGGCACATGATTAAAACCTGGCCTGCTACATTCCTCTAAAGCACGATATTATGGTGAGGTGGGGTTAAATGCGGAGGCTATTTGCACAGTTACATTTGTTCTCTTTAATAAATTCAATCAATTGTACATTCAGATATTAAAAGGAAATAAAGACTTCTCTGAACTTTGTCTGTGCAATTTTCTGAAGCTGCAAATAATAGTGTCAGTCAACTATTTGGCAGACCGAATCACTATTTTCATTATTGGCACATAAAAAAAAACTATTTTGTTTGGTTTTGATAAAAATATTTTTTTTTAGGATGAAACCTTAAACTGTATAAACAGTGTCTCCTTCGGTGAGGGGATCTCATAAGACGCTTTTAGGCGCAAATGCAAATTTTTAGTTGAGTTTGATTGGCCGTTAACTTGACAACGGTTCTCGGAGCCACTGAAAACACGACTTTCTGAAAATTGCTCTCAACTTGGAACTTTTCAAAAATGCTCTCACCAAATCAGCACGGAATCAGGAGAAAACACAACTTTCTGAACACCGTTTGGAGACGGCGGAAACGCTGCTACTGCACATGCGCACCAAGACTGTAGTAAAAAGTTGATAGAGAATAACAACAACGTTTGCGTTCAGAGTGTCCTGACTCCCAGTCCAGATTCTCCGGGGACTTGGTAGTTTTCTAGTTGACAGTCGCCGTAATAACAATCCAACTTCGTCGTCTGTCCATACAAATGTCCGTGTACTCACACTTGTTAATGTTTATACTGTATTGTTTTCTGCCAGCATGGAGGTGTGTTTTCATTGCAGAAACAACCAACAGCACCCACTAGTGGCCATACATGAAAACTACACTGTTTTTCAGCATTTCTGCTGTTTTTGCCTCAGTCTGCTGTGAAAAACAACACGTTTGTGGCGCCAAATCAAAATTATTTATAATTTTGTTGTAGTCGAGGAAGAATGCACACATTTGCAGATGAGCAGTACAAATTCCTGCTCACTTCAGGACTCTGATCTGTACGCAGGCTCACCATCAACAAGGGTGTTGCTTTAGGTCTCCAAACGGCTCGTGTTTTTCCTTCATGATCTGTTACGTGTTCATGTATCTTTTATCTATACACACATATGCTGTGTTATGAAAGTCACTAAAAAGTATTGATTATGCATTGTGGTTGTTCCAGTCAAATATCGGCGATTCTTGACAAGTTAATGGAAATATAAAGTAACAATGTGTGTCATTACTCGTATACATTGTTCAGTCATGGCTGCATGTAGAGCATGAATGAGTGCACGTAAACACATTTGTCTTTCACAATATGTATGTTGTGCATGTACATATCTCAATGATGAATGTGCAATGTATTGTGCAGCCCTACTGGAGAGTGTGTTTTTCATTTGTTATATAAACGTCTGAATCTTTTGCTCCGCTCTCCTGTGATTGCAGCCCACTGGCGGAGTTAAGAAAACAATACCTGAGTGCCTCTCCCTCACACATGCCTTAGGCCTCCAAAATCTCCACGTGCTCTGCAAGAGGTAAGTTAGGTAACTGCAACATCTCCCACTTCAGCTTAGAAATTGTCATCTTTCTCGTTCTTGAAAATTCTGTGCATTTCACACAGCGGCCGTATGGGGAGCTGCTCTCCCTCCAGCGAGTTGTTGTCGATTCAGAAAGTTAAACCTTCACTTTTTGCACTCTACACCTCAGCATATTTGTTGCTAGGTAACCAGCTGTGCGGGTTCCTACTTCTATGTTAATAAGCACCCCTCAGATCAGGGTTATGATGCAGATGTATTTTAATGAGAAACACTTCTCTATAGAGTGAATGGCTCAGGATCAGTATGTACTTCAACTTGGAAAGAAAGCTGCTTGTAAGTTTTCTTGCTCAAGGTGAAGGCGCTTCTGAAGACTGGCTTTAAGAAAAATAATTTTTTTTCACACAAAGGTTTACTGGAATGTTTCAGAGCACTGGTAACGATGTTTCCTATATTTTCTTTGGGGGGGGGGGGCGTTAAGAACAAGTAAATACAAATGAGTGTCATGAATAATTTCAGTGGAAATTGTTAAAAACTGCGTGACCTTAAGGCTCCGTTTACACAACAACATTTCAAGTGAAAACGAATCATTTAAAAAAAAAGTTTCACAAAAGTTTTGCGTTTACACGGCAAAATTTTGAAAAGGATGTCACGAAAACGGCAGAAACACTGAAAACGTGAAAACGAGTTTTCATGTTGGGCCACTGGTGGGCGCTGTTTGTTTTATAATGAAACCACACGCTCATGCGTGCGGATGGCGAATACACGGACATCGGTATAGACAGACATCGAAGTGTGATTGCTATTGCAGGAGATGCTCAACTATAAATCTACCCTATCCCACGCTGCAGTCTGCCATTATTGTTATTGTCCATCTAACTGTGCATGTGCAGAAGAACTATTTACTACGGCCGTAGCATCGTTTCCGCCGTCAACATGGAGGCGGACCCCAAGCCTTTCGAGAAAGTTGCGTTTTCCTCCATCTAGAGTCGGATCGTTGTCAAAAATTCTACCGTGGGAGCTGGTTCTAAAAGTTGCGCTGTAAATGGAACCCCAAAACACAATGGAAGTTTTGCATTTTCACTTAAAAACGTTGTGTAAATGGAGCCTAAAACTCAAACCCAGTGACCCATCTTATTCAACATGATGTAGCAATATGATAAATGATAAAGGCACAATAGTGTCGAGGTCCGAGAATTGTAGGGGAAAGTCCATAAGAGTCCTTTTTCCAGTGTTTCCTCTCATATCCTTAAGCCATCCACTTACACATTAATGTTATACCATGCTTAATTGCAGCAATCTCAGCAGCAGCTTTCAGTGTGGGTATCTTTACCCACATTCACCACTGACATTAACATCCACTTTGAAAGTGCCTGATCCTGCTCCAAGTTTCTGGCCTCGTTTTCCCTCATTAGAAATGGTTCGGAGATCATTTTGACAGGACATTCTGCAGACTGGAGTCTTGTGTTCTTTATTTAGCACATTTTTAAAAATGGAAACGCAGCTTAATTTCTTTCTCTCCTGCAAGAAAACAGTGTATTGATCTTCTGCTGGAGTTCCTCGCTCCTGGTCTTTGCTCTTTTAATGAACGGATCTGCTTTCTATGCACTAACTCAGTGTGTTTTTTATCATGTGGCCATTTTATCATCATTTCAACCTTGCTAATTTTCTTTTTTGACATTTTGCTGGAAAGCTTTATTCATTTGTATATACATTTGTGTGAACGTATTCTCACATTATTTTCTCTCTGGGAAAGAAAAAAATCCTCCCATAGCTGTTCTTACTGGAAACTCAAGTGTGGTGTTGCACACTGAAGTGAGCCAGCAAAGAAGTGTGAATGTAGGTCAGGGACTTCGTCCCTTTGCCGTGTTGTCTCTGCTGAGTTTGATGAGTCATGCGACGGTAACAAGGAACCAGGCAGCAGTGCCGGCCCATGCAGCAGGGCCTTGCTCCGTCACATCGCCGCTCCCTCAAGCAAAGCTCTGGCTACCGCTGGCCGACAGCCTCAGGGCTACACTGCAGAGATATGGACTCATTTACTCTCATTCTCAAAGTGCACACATCAGTGCTCGCGGAAGAGAAATATCGTTCTGCACAAGTGAGCATTCAATCAGAGAACAAGACACTCTATGAAAAAAATGGATATTAAAACTAAATCCAAAAATAAACCGCAAACCACAAATAGCAGCAAACAACAAAGCATCCGCTGGTAGACACTGTCACAGTGCAGACCCGAAATAAACACATGCAGCAGATCAGCTTCTTCATCTGCTTTCCAAATGAGCAATTTGTTTCTCAGTAATCCTGCATTGCCCAAAGGGAGGAGCAGCGCGAGCTTTCAGTTAGATACCTTCAAGTGCACTTTTTCCTGTGTTGGGCTTTCATACTGTGTGTGTGTGTGTGTGTGTGTGTGTGTGTGTGTGTGTGTGTGTGTGTGTGTGTGTGTGTGTGTGTGTGTGTGTGTGTGTGTGTGTGTGTGTGTGTGTGTGTGTGTGTGTGTGTGTGTGTGTGTGTGTGTGTGTGTGTGTGTGTGTGTGTGTGTGTGTGTGGGTGGGTGGGTGGGTGGGTGGGTGGGTGGGTGGGTGGGTGGGTGGGTGGGTGGGTGGGTGGGTGGGTGGGCAGGCGGGCGGGCGGGCGGGCGGGCGGGCGGGCGGGCGGGCGTGCGAGATTGTGATTAATGATGTAAAGTGCTTTGAGACTGCTCAAGCAGTTCAAAAGCACTATATAAGTGAAATCTATTTACCATTCATGGTACATCGTCACATCGGCTTCAGGTTTATGTAAAATCCTGAGACCGTGTTTACACAACAATGTTTCAAGTGAAAATGTTGTTTTTGCATTTTCATTACAGAAGGTTTACACAACACCATTTTGAAAATGATGTCTGTTAACAAATACACACAGCAGAAACAGCCTATGTGCATGCCACGCCACAAGTTGGCGCTGTTGGTTTTTTTTTGTAATAAAACCACCCACACATGTGCACAGAGGACAATGCACTATAGAACAGTGGCAAGGTCTCTGACATTCATATGGACAGACGATCAATTTGGATTGTTATTACAGTTACTGTCGGCTATAAAACTACCAAGTCCCGGGAGAATATGGACTGGGAGTCATGGCACTCTGGAGGAAACATTGTATTTATTGTCCATCTACTCACGCATGTCCAGAAGGACTATTCATGGACAGGGTGTCGAGGCGCAGTCGGGTACAGGAGGGCATCATGTGGGTGAGCCGGAGGGTGACAACTCTGCTCTTTGCGGATGATGTTGTCCTTCTGGCAGCGACGCATGAGGACCTCCAGCATTCACTGGAATGGCTCAGCTCAGTGGGAAGCGATTGGGGTGTGGCTCAGCACCTCCAAATCTGTGTTCATGGTCCTCTCATGGAAAAGAATGGCATGTAGGGGGGGTGGACCTCCCCAGGGGGAGAACTTTAAGTATCCCGTGGTCTTTTTAACGAGTGATGAGAGGAGGGATCGTGAGATCGGCCACAGGTTCAGACAGGCGGCTGCAGTAATGTAGTCACTGTACCGGACTGTTGTGGTGAAGAGGAGCTGAGCAATAAAGCAAAGATCTCTGTTTACCGGCCGATCTACATCCCCACCCTCACCTATGGCCATGAACTTTGGGTCATGACCGAAAGAATGAGGTCGCGGATACAAGTGGCTGAAATGAGTTTTCTCCGCAGGGTGGCTGGCTTCACTCTTGTTGATAGAGTGAGGAGCTCAGCCATCCGGGAGGATCAAAGTCGAGCCGCTACTTCTCCAGATTGAGAGAGGCCAGCTGAGGTGGTTCGGGCATCTGATGAGAACTCTCTGCTCTCTCTACTGCCACTGCGACCCCAAACGGACTAAGCAGGAAAGAGGATGGATGGATGGATGGATGGATGGATGGATTGATTGATTGATGCATTTCCAGTGGCTCCAAGAATTCGAAAGCGTATACGTTGCGTAAATGGGGCCCAATCTATGATCTTTAAGGCCCCTCCATGCTACCAATGTCCGTGCGTGTCACGAGTACGCGAGTGTCCGCATGTGTCAGCGGGGTGCACACGATTGCATCCATACTCCACTCTGGTTTCACTTCCGTGCGTGTTCCATAATGTAACGTAACGATCCTGGAAATATCTCTACTTCTGCTGCCCGGTGTTCTCCACCTTTCCTAAAGTACTTTATGTTTCACTTCAGGAGTTCTGAGCCATCTGAGTATCTTCATTTGCTTTTAAATTGTGATTGTCCGGACGGGGAGATGTAGGATCGCCTACACAAGCGACCGTTGGGCTCTGGCACATTCGCAGTCGGCGTGTACAGTCGCGCGAACACAAAATTTGGGCTGCGCGCGGTCCACCGCCGTGGGGTCGGAGCGGACCCTCGCGGACGGGGGCGGATGATGATTTTGACGTCACGAGTGCCGCATGAACGGGCCTTTAGTAGTACAGCAATCTGAGCAGCTATAGCTTTTTTGTAACTTTGGCTTTTGAAAAAAAGATCCTTAGTTATGTTTTCATTTTCCTTATTTTCATTACAAATAGACCGAACTGATGAACTGAAATCTCTGTTTTCAGCTGGATCGCTGAACATTTTGTTCAAGTTTGGAGTGAGAGACACTTCTCCTTCTTGCCTGTGGAGCTTCAGCGAGCCTGCTTCACAGCTGTGGCTGAAACCATAGTGAGTCCCTCTCTTCTAAACACTGTCTGCAGCTTGGCTGGACTTTTGCATTATCACCAGTATCATCAACCGGTTTTCCACAGGATGGAAATTTAAACATGATCTAATCAAAGAGGGCCTTTATTAAATTCTCAGTTATTAAAGATGGGGCTATTTTGGACGATGATGTGAATGCAAACAGATGGGGAGGGATCCAAGCTGGTAATTGATAATTGAGTCCTGGACCTGTCTTTTATCTCTCCAAAGAGAAATGGGAGGTCTGTAAGATTACGGCAAAAATAACTAGAATTATTTTGGTCAATGTTGATGTGACGATTTTGAATCATAATTATTCTATTATTTTATGAAAGACATATTTTATTGCACTTGAAATGAATAAGTCTGTACAAAATGAGACCGTAAGTACGGCGTTATTTCCTTTATATAAACCATCACAGGCAACTGAACAAACACTAGAAGCTTGAGCTCTTTTTGTGTTGCTAAAGACCAGTTGAACTGCATTTGAATTATTGAATTATTTATCAATGCTCTATGCATTCATGTTCTGCATATTCAAAATGGCAGAATTTAAAATTCTCAATAGAAACATTATTCAATTGACAGAATTATGCAGGGCAGATGTCAACAGCAAAGAAATCAATGAAAAATACTAAAACTACAACATTAAAGGGGAAGACAAGGGAGCCACATCACAGCTGATAAAGATTAAGGGGCCGAGAAAGAGCAGCGTTATTGAAAAGAAAAAAGATACTAACTG
Source organism: Lipophrys pholis (assembly GCF_963383615.2). Taxonomy (NCBI): domain Eukaryota; kingdom Metazoa; phylum Chordata; class Actinopteri; order Blenniiformes; family Blenniidae; genus Lipophrys; species Lipophrys pholis. The sequence continues at coordinate 25,031,549 of NC_137640.1, read as the reverse complement.
CATCTACTAATGAGTTTCTATTTCATGCCATTCACATTATCACAATACATTATTGAATGTTTACCTCATGCAAATGTTGTTTCGCTGGACTGTAAAACTCATTTGAGGTCACTCGTTTTCATTGATGTATATTAACATAAAAATGAATTGCCGTTTTAAGTCAACTGACCTGAGTGTCAGTTTGTTGATCATTTTGAGTAAGTGTTGTGAGTTCCATCCACTCATTTTCTTCAAGCTGACTTAATCCCCTAAGGCACTGAGCAAAGATGTTTTTAATATTTTTAATTATCATTGAGTTTATAGATTCTTATAACTCCTGTTTTTGTTGATCCTGCAAATGGTAACAATAAAATAATCAAGTGACTTGTAGTCAAGTCAAATCATTATTGATGAGTAGTTTGAGTGAACAAACGTAATCAACTTAATGGTGTACCCAAATGGTTCCAGTTGTACTAATTCATCAGGTTTTGCAGTGAAGTTAAGCCGGTTAATTGTCTCATCATGCGGCAAAAACAACTCTGTGACGCTCTTTGCAGATTGTTTTTCTTAATTGACATGTGAGTCCAATCTGCTCCTCGTCTCCGAATGGATCTCTATCATCGCCCCCTGCAATGAGAGTGATTCGTCATCACTGTGTTGCTCTGTCCTTTTAGTCTGTCTCAGACCACTGCAGACTCCATGCCCGCCTCTTTTATAGTTGTTAATTTGTGAATTGCTTGGCGTTATATACAGCTATGCCCACATTAGAAATTTGAAACTCACAGTTGATCATTTTAATTCTTTCTTGAAAGCCAAATAATTTTTCACAATCAAAATGAATTAATTAATTGTGATTATTAATTAATTGTGGCATCCTAGGAAGGTGATGTGGTTATGTGAATAAACCAACGCGCTGTTTGGTTTGAATAGAAACGATGTGCTCATCGGCTCTTACTTTGTTCTTCCCATAGAGTGAGTTTCTCTAGCTGACAGATGTTTTCCTTCAGACTGTGCAGAACGTAGTGACCGTACTGTGCCACACCGAGCACTTGATTTGCAGCCTCCCTGAGGTCAAGTGGGCCCAGAAGGTGATGGAGCTGGCCACAGAGCTGCAGGAGGAGACTCTGCGGGTCATCATCCAGGACTTCTCCACAGTCATCCACACAAAACCCTTCCGAGACCTTCGCATAGTAAGTGCAGCTCACGAGGATGTTCAAGCCAGTGAACCCTGGTTCTGTTTTTAGGAAACGCTGAACTCTAAGGGAGCAGACACTGAGGTTGAATAAAATTACTCTGATTAGCTGAGAAAACCAGTGAACAATCAAGTGAAAATGTACAACTATTGGTGCGTTTTGGGTGTCCGTTTACACGACAAGGGTGCTCGAAGCCACTGAAAATACATCTTTTGGAAAACGGCTTTCAAGGTGGAACATTTTGGAAAAGCTCCGACTCCGTCGTCCTCCAAACAGGAGAAAACGCAACTTTCTGACAGCGCTCAGGCTTCAGGTTCAGTGTGAATGGACAGTGTATTCAAAACATTGCTGTGTAAATGCAAAACTTTTCGGAAACAAAAACGATGCGTTTTCACTTAAAACGTCGTGTAAACGAGGCCTGAGTTCAGCATGCATTGCAAATATGTAAGAAACCATCATTAATGGAGCTATAAGACTCACCATGGCTACACCCCTTCAGAAAAGACCAACATAGTCTTCAAAACGTTATTTACAGTGAGCACATTTTCTGAAGTTATTTCATGGTTCCTTTAAACTTTTGTCGCACAACCTGCTTTTTGAAACATACCCCTTGTTTACTGTGGTTATCTGCAGACACACTCAATGTTTGTCTTGATTATGTTTTTTCTCTCGGTGTGCTCCACAGAGAGAAGAGTTCACCAGAGAGCCGATGTTGCTGAGAAAGCTCTGTTCAGCCATTGCCGATGGAATGACTGTAGATAACTGCTGTGAGCTCTTCGCTTCTGTCAACTGTCTGTGTGGAGACGAGTCTGAGGACGTGATCGTCTCGGAGCAGCAAGAGCAGAACAAAGCGGAGGTAAAATAAGGAATTTTAAATTCACCTTTCGTCTGTGTAGTGAGGCCGCACAGTGGTGAAGTGGTTCACCAACCACTTGGGTTGGAATCTGGGCAGGGAGTAGATACTCTGGCTTCCTCGTCTGGCCCAAAACATCACCGGTGTGAATGTGAGTGTGTGTGACTGTGAAGTGAAATCGCAAAACTTTTGTTACGCCTTCGAAGGTGGAACTTTTTGAGAATGCATCGACTCGCTCTACATGGAAATCGCAGAAAATCCGAATTTTTCAAAATGTTTGTGCTCAGTCTCCATGTAGATGGCGGAGATGTTGCTACTGTGCATGTGCACCAAGTCCGTAGTAAATAGTTCTTCTGCACATGCACGAGTAGATGTACAATGACAGCAGTGTTTGCCTCCAGAGTGGTACGACTCCCAGTTAGGGATGGGATTCGAAAACCAGTTCTTGTTGAGAACTGGTTCCCACTGTTTCAATTTCATTTAATAATTTGCTAATTTTGTGATCAATTCCTGTTTTGATTCCGGTGGGTATGTGTGACGTCATCACACATCCTTACGCTAGCTACGCAACGTCAACGAAGCGTCATTCACCAGTACAGCAGGAAACATGGCGCTCAAGCGGCGACAAACACTCGAGCGTTTTGTTACATTTCACGAGAAAGGATGACAACAGAGCAACATGCAATACTTGCAAAGTGGACATTTTATCAAAGGTGTACAGAAACCTGTCCTCCACCCCTTGCAAGGATAACTCCACCATGTGGTGGCGGAGCAAGAGAGAGACTATGCTATGCTATCCCTGCTGTCAGGACTGTCCTCAACGCCGTCTGAGGCCATGTTTACACGTACCCGGGTATCTGAAAAAACGGTCATATTTCTCTGTGTTTGGGCCGCGCATTTGTACAAACGCAGCTACGACTCACCACAAACGATGATTCCTGAAAACTCAGGCCAAAGTGGAGATCTGGATAAACTTTTACATCAGATTTACGTCACAATTCGTGACATTGTGTTTTTTCCAGGACTCTGATTGGCTATCATGGCTTAATGCTTCTCCTTACACTGCCCCCTAAAGGTTTGGCCGCTCATAGGAGCTCTGAACCTCTCAGAGAGCTCCTTAATTAGCCTAAAAATTCCTATCAAGGGATCTGAGAACTGGGAGATCTGGGAACTCTGAGCCAGGAGTTGACAGAAACTTGTATCTTCGTAAGGTAATGTGGTTCACCCCCTTCTTACGTATGATGCAGTCTGCCAAAAGCCGTGATTGGTTGTTAGAGAAAGGAAGACAGAAAAAAGCGCTCTGTGCTCCTAGTAATGAATGGAGAGTAAAACGAACCCATCACATATCTTGGGCTGTATGAAAAATGTGTAATCATCAAAATTATTTGATGTCATTATGATGAAACTCCGAAAAATTTTATTAATTTGTACGCAGCTTAAAAATGATTGAACTTACCTTGTTCACATGCCGCTTATTATATTGATTTACTTATTGTTATCTTTTTGGTCCACGCTGGTTATTTTTACCACTTAATGTATTTGATATTAATGGTGGACGCGGCCGCAGTGGTCACCAATTCCTGTGATTGGTGGAGCTCTTAGAAAAAGAGATTTGATTTGGCAGAATGATGAAAACAACAAATGGAATGGATACCAATAAAAGAACTGGAAAGCCCAACTGGACAGAAGAGCAGTGCCTGCACAAGAAATGTAGTAAATGAATAATATAAATTAAATGATAAATCATTCTTATACCAGTGTCAACAGCCCGTCTTCCTCCCTGGTACCTCCCTGTTCCATTGTTTTGTTCCACTGTTTGAACGGGGTTGTGCTGAATACAGACGGTGGAACCGGGCCTCACCATCCTTCTGACTTTTTGAGTTTTAAGCAGGAGGTGTCAGAAAGGTTACCACAGGGATAACTGGCTTGTGGTGGCTAAGCGTCATAGCAACGTTGCTTTTTTGATTCTTCTATTGAGAAGCTGATTTCACCAAGCGTTGGATTGTTCGCCCACTATTAGGGAACGTGAGCTGGGCTTAGACCGTAGTGAGACAGGTTAGTTTTACCCTACTGATGATGTGTTGTTGCATTAGTAATTTCTGAGCTTTGCCTCGAATCCATTCTACAATGTCACTCCACATACTGACAAACAAAAGGACTTTAAAGTTGTGTGAAATCTTCTGTGTTTTAGCTTTTAACTCCAGTTGTAACCTCCATCTCTGTTAAAAAAAACTAGTTTTGAATATGTGTAGGAAGTTGGTTGTTTATTGCTTTATACATCAGTAAAATATTCCAGGTCAGTGAATTTTGATAATTTTGATTTCAAGAAGAGTGAATTTGTATGATGTCTATACCCAGTTTTATGAATTATCATAATTGCTCTCTTTTGTAGAATTGATAGTGGCTGCAGTGAACATTTATATGTATTGCCCTAAACCGCTGCACTGTAATTGAGATATGGTAACACCAGTGAACAGTATAAATTGTGGAGTGACTTGTGGTCCAGAATGTGTTTTACTTTACCGAGTACTGAATTGCTTCTTGATATTTTGTTTTGAACGTGTTTTATGTGAGATTTCAGGTTTATTTTATTAACAGCACCTACTAGTGGCCCAACATGCTAACTACGTCGTTTTCAGCATTTCTGCCGTTGTAACTGGACACCATGCTCAAAATGTTGCCATGTAAACGTGAAACTCTTGTGTATTTGGTATGTTAGTTCTAACCTGTAAGTCATGGTAAAGCAGCATTGCTATGCCTGTGTACATCGCCTGCATGTGCACATTGAGCACGATAAGATAAGTCTAAGCCTTTAAATCCATGCAGCATACATGCAGATTAATTAACATTAAATGTTTATTAAGCTGGAGCTAAAAATAGTGCAGCATTTATCTGATCTTTTTCTGATGATGACATAGATCACCCTAAGTCTTAGTAAACATAATTTCATATGTATGTTTTGGGAATCCTGTTTGTGCTCCCTTTATATGGTGCCACACTTGTATGGACATGCATTAGTGGAATGAGCAGCAGAGCTGAGGATGTGAGTTTAAATAATTACAAAAGCTGTGGCATCATTTGTAAGAAAATTCAAAGAAATAAGAAATACTGCTGTAACAAAGAGTTTGTCTGCCAAACTTCCTTTTCCTCATATATGTTTACACTTCTGATTGTTACCTGTTCCGTCAACAAAGACTGAAATGAAGTTGCATTGTGTTAGACGTGCATATGTTTTGAAAACTACCACTGAAGTCCTAATAACCTCTGTGAACATGGATCACGATCAGGTCGGGTGGAAATCCATCTCATCCTATTTTGTGAAATAGTTGTAATAAAAAAACAAATAAAGCTGTGAGCAGATGAGCCAGATGAGCTCGAGAGGTGACTTCCAGGAGAAAGTGACCTAGCTGCACAAGTTAAAGCCCATAACCCTTGTAAATACGGTACAGTATGGCAGAATGGATTAGGAGCAGGGAGACTGTGACGTGTGCCAGCAGCCTTCGCTAATCTGGCCTGTGTATCTGCCGGTGAAGGCTGTGTGTGTGTGTGTGTGTGAATGTGTGTCTGGGTTGGTGGGTGTGTGTGTGTGAGCAGATATAAGGGGGAAGCGATAGCTCCTCCCCATCCTTCCAGCCCCCATTTTTATATCCAGCCGTGGAAACCAGAGTATGGGCATCAGCCAGTGACATCAGAGACATCAAACCCCCCCCGCCCTTCCTCCTCCTCCTTCATGAAGGAGCCTGAGTGGATTCTGCAAAGAAGACAGAGTAAGGGAGGGGGAGGAGGGGAGGGAGGGAGGGGTATTTGTTGCCATGGTGAAAAGGTTCTTCAAGCAGCTGCTGATTCGCCCGTGCTTTAGCGCACCCCTCATCCATTCTTCTCCTCCCCTCTCTGCCTCTCGCTCTGTGTTACCGCCAGCCGTTCAGGCAGGAGATTTGCACGTTGCGCGGGCGCCTGTGGACCTTCCTGGTTCAGTCCTTTTACGCTATTCGCCACACGACGGGATGGGAGGCTCTGTCGTCCAGACACCAGGAGAAAGTCTTTGCAGGTAATAATGCAAAAAATATATATTTCTCTGTGTGTGTGAGCTGAAAAAAAATCATACTGCAGTGCGTGAGAGTGCATGTTTTTTTATTTATTTTTTTTAACTCTTTAACCCAGCCTAATCTTGAAACAGTGGTTCTGCATAATTAGCAATGAACCAAGCCCTCGGTGACTATGCCGTTGGCTGATTTAATGCTTCGCGACTCCCTTTATGAGCAGCAGCCCGGTCAACACTAACCCATTTATTGTCTCTTTCGGAGTGCTAAATCTTTACATTTGACCCGTCTGTGGCAGCGGAGCACACGCCAACATGGTTAAATGCACCAGATGCGCCATGCTTGTTTTTAATAGGTGGGAGTGAAAGGCTGGCAGTCCTCTTTCGTCTTAAAGAGTATCTGCAAAGTACGATTCATATGCTGCCTCCTGCCTTAGTAATGTGGTGAAATGCACCACATGAATAATTCATGCAGCTGGTATCGGTGCGTGCCTATTGCTGCTACATTTTTTTTGCCAGTGTAACAAGACTCCAGCTCTTACATGGAGTCAACACAGCAAACGATTTAGACTTTTTTTTATTGTGAATGTCTTGTAAAAATTGGGTGCAGCTTTTGACTTGTTTATTGAAGAAGTGAAGAAATGGCCACGCATTTTTTCCCGAAGATTGTTCTCGGGACACATCTGACTGGTCAATCCACTCATCTCCTGTTTGTTTGCTCACAGGAAAGGGCAAGGAGTAAACAAAGGGTGTGGGGAAACAGGGATTTATGAATGAAAACAATGGCTGCTCTGGCTCAGATAACGAAGAACCCAGACACAATGTTGTGGAAGAAATCAGTGAAGCCAGATTTTAATTATTCATTTACGTGCTCTGCCAACCTTTTTTGTCGTCTTTCAACAGACGCTCTTGATGAAGGTGACAATCGGAGACTTCGCAAGAAACCTGTACTGACGAGCTCTAAGGTATTGTTAACCATTTTGGCAATGTTTTCAAGCGTTGCTCTATTTTAAACTGTTTGATCCCTCAAGCTGGACCCAAATCTTTGACTTGGCCTGATGATGTAAACTTATAGCGCTCGGAGACGTCCACATGAAATGCCCCTCAAATGCCATATGGTATAAATGCCCCACCCGCACAGCAAAGAGGGGCAGAGAGAATGAATGAGCAGCATCGCCTCTGTGAACTGATGTATTGCTGAGATAAGCTTTGCCGAGGTGATCCAGATCTGGGTTGCCAAAATATTAGGTGTTGGTGATTTAGAGCAGTAGCGTCTCTCTGATCTCTCAGGATGTGACTCTTTACTGTCTTTGGCGGTTCTAGGTCAGTAGTTCCCACCCCAAGGTCCTGGACCCCCGCTGGGCTTGTGTCCTTGTTTGAAAGGGGACCACAAGACTTGTCTGGTCTGAGGTTGTCAAAAATTTAATTAAATTTTGTTTTTTTCGGATGTCAAATAAAATCAGATTAAGGTTCCTTGGCTTATTGTTTCCTCCATTATTTGGGAAAGTGTTTTGTTTAGGCAAATTAGAGGTGTGCAAGAGGTTGTCCACCTCTTCTCATAGATGGAGTCCACTAATATAGCTTTTTTGTTTTGTTTTGATTTTTAAGCTTATTTTAGCAGTCCAAAAGCTTTTAATGTTGGGAGACACATTCACACGCCATTGGTGACAGCTGTCAGACTAGATGCTCAAATCTTCATTTGGACTGTTTCAAACGAAAACACAGTTTTTGTGTTTTCGTTTCAGAAAGGTTTCGTGTTTTCAAGTCAACGTTTTGAAAACAATGTCCGTTTACACTGCATTGGCAGAAACTCAGCATGCCGGGCCACAGGTTTGACTCTGTGGTTTGTTTTGGTTATGAAAACACAAACATGCGCACAGAGAACAATACACAATAAATATTAACAATGGCGAAAATACACAGACATTCGTATTGACAGACCACCATTCTTAGAGTCCACGGTCCTGCCCGGTCCTTTGGTCCTGAACTTGGTTCTCTAAAGAAGTCTGAAGACAGCAAGATACATTTTACCATTCATTAAGCAAAGACAGCCAAATGCAATGTTCAGCGTGCTGGTCCTTGGAGATGTGTCGTACATGAGAAAAGACACGGTGCCAGACTTTCGATTTCAAACTGTTTTGTTCGAGGTGTCGGCCACACCCGAGACAATAGGCTGGGCTTTACGCAGTTGATCAATTTGGGAAATGACGTCTTGTTGCCAGTCAGAAAAGACGTCCCATCAGTTTACATGTGAAAATATTCTGTTGGGATCGTTGTTTTTCCGGAGTTATCTGTGGCCTTGACTGGATCGTACCGTTTCAGCAGGTCTAATAATGAAGACATACTTAAGCATCTTGAACAAAGGCACTCTATTCTAGCATTTAGGCCTCAAGCGGCATTCTAGCATAATTATTAATATAACATTATTGTCATTAGCGTTAAAAGTGTAATATTCTTCACTACCAAGTTCAAGAGACTATGGGCTGGGAGTCATGACACTCTGGAGGCCGTTGTTGTTGTTATTGTCTATCTACTGCACTTGCGCACCACGGCCGTGGTAAATAGATCTTCTGCAGATGAGCACTAACAGTATTTCCGCCGTGTGAGACAGAGCCCGAGTGTTTTCAGAAAGATGCATTTTTCCCCGGTTACACGTTGGTGCTTTTTCGAAAAGTTCCACCTTGGAATCCCTTTTCAAAAAGTTGCGTTTTCAGTGCCTCCAACCGCCGTTGTTGTGCAAACAGATAACCAAACGCTACAAAAGTTTTCTGTTTTCCGGGCCTTAGAGGTCGTCAGTCTGTCTGTCTGTCCGTCCATCTGCCCTCCATACCGCTGAATCCTGATCTGAACTGCGGGCGAGGTCAGGAGACAGTTGGACAGATCACCAGTCCATCACAGGACAAACAAACAGAGACAGACAATCCCACACACTCACCTAGAGGCAATTTAGTGTCGCAATTAACCTCACATGTATGTTTTTGGACAGTGGGCGGACACCGCAGTACCTGGAGGAAACCCGAGCACACATGAGGAGAACATGCTAAACTCCAGACACAAACGCCCGGCTGTGAGGCGAGAGCGTTAACCACTGCATGTAGTCATGCGGCTCCCTGGCACTATGTCAACAACCAAAAATATATTTTTCGGCTCACACCACATGCAGATCGACCCGCTGCTCCTGGGAGGCTGCAGTCTCGTCTCGTCTGGACTAGGCTAGTTCTGGTTTAGGCTCAAATAAAATGCAAAACTACAACTGAAAAGATTCGTTTTTCTATTTCAAAGCAAAATCGCTTACTTATAAAGAAATGTTAGATGCAATCCATCCAAGATGGATGGATTTTATCCCCCCCCCCTTCGAAGATGTGTCAGTTTTCCTGAATAATTTTATCACGATGAAAAATGAAGTTAAGACTAATATCAGTTTTTAACTGTCTTCGCTCAACATTATCATGTATCACATGTTTAATATTGTGCAGTCCTAATGTCTGACAATCAGAATATGACTTGTGATATGTCTTATTGCGTTGAATTTGACCCAGATATGACTACGTTGCATTTGGGTTTAATTTTTCTTTGCTTTCTTTCTTCTTGTTTTTTAATCACATGCTTCAGTAATTCCTGCTAACAGCCTCGTTTCAGAAGCGGGCCAAGTTGTTGACTCAGTTTTTATTTTTCCCCATTTTTGTGCTTCTAACTCACGAACTGTTGCCACCAGGTTTGATGTAATATTGAAATAAATAAGTGAAATATGACCTATTTTTCAAAAAAATCTAGTGCAGTGGGGCACCATTTGATTGGCCAAGTGTTAAAATGCTGAGCTTGAATGCATCGTGCCTGGAGGCTTCATTTATTGCCGTTAAGTCTTTCGCAGTATGTATGTCGATATTGCAATGACAGTACATGTGCTATCATTTTCAAATATAATTTTTGTGTTAAAAATAGTTTGTACACGAAAAGTTCGAGGTGACAGGCGGCATGAGTTTGGTGATCTGCAACAGCGACTTGTCTTGAACTTGTACTTTATTATGGCTCTGCGTAGATTTTTCTAGACGATTAATCCTGTTCGTTTCTGATGATTATATTTGCTTCTTTTTTTTTCCCGACAGCCAAGGCCTGCAAGATGCCCATTAACTGCACCTGAGAGTCTTCCTCTGCTGGGCCTGGCTGAAAAGAGAAACTCTTCCTCCTGTGGTGCAGCGTCAGCCATGAAGTCTGATGGACTGGGGATGGCGAGCAAACCGAGTGATGCTCCCGCCTCAAAGGCTAAAACCACTAAGAGACCAGGAGAAAAGGCGGCAGCAGCAGCAAAAACAGCCTCAGCGAGCGTGCCAGTTGTGAACGGCACAGGAGCTGCCAGGGCCAGACGGGACGTAGCCAGCACCAACGGCCCCAGAAGCACTCATGGGGCAAAAGAGCAAGACAAGAAGCCGAACCCAGGTGCGAGGCCCAAGACGTGTCCCCCAAGCGGTACATCCTCGAGCCAGACGACGGGAGCGAAGGCTCAGAGGAGTTCAGCCAAAAAGGCTCACAACGGCGCTGGCACCACCCAGCCCAGCGCTTCGTCCAAGTCGGGCAGCCCCTCGCCAGAGAACGGTGCCAGCGACGCCCACTCCATTTCAGGTTCAGCCTTTTTTATCAATGAATTTACTGTTCGTCACCGTGACTGACACCAATTAACGCGTTGTACATCACTGCTGCCGGGTTGTAGTGTCAGCAAGTCGACTCCGGCGCTGACACTGTAGCTGGAATATGAAAAGGTCCTCCAGTCTAATTAGTGTGATGAATGCTGTGCTAGAGCCAGGAGAGGGACACACACACACACACACACACACACACAGAGGCAGCTTCTTGTATGAATCCGGCTCTATCTAGGAAAGCATGCACACATGGACCGTGGCCGTGACAGCCTGTTGGTGTCCAACTTAGCAGCAGTGTAGCAGAGGTTGAACCCGTGCAGCTGTCGCTCAGGGTGGCGGTGGCTGATCACTTGAAGCCTTTGTGGTGACTTCAGCTTCAGAGAGGTGCGGTAATCCCAGCCAGCATTGGCTCACACTCATGTGGGCCTCAGCTGCCTGTCCTGCTGTTAGGAGCGCAGCACGAGTCCCTGTACTCCACCCCGAAAGTGACTTCATGTCTGTAATGTGAGCTCACACGTTTGAGAGCACACTGCTCCTCGCCCCTATCCTGCTGGGCATCCCTACAGCCCTGAAGATTATTTGATTTAGGCAGATGAGACAGATTTATTTAAGTCCTCCGTGGTGCAGTATCACAGATGGCATTCCCCTCCATTTCCCCACATCACCTGTGAGGTGCAGATTTGTCCTTGTCACCAACAGTAGTGTCGCATAGGAAATCTTAAAAAATCTGTGTGAATGAAGAAAGTTTAAAGGTTGCAACAGTGACAGTTGTGGCTTCTGGCGATTGAAGTATGACTGAGGCCTCGTTTACACAACATCTTTTCAAGTCGTTGTGTTTTCCTTTCAGAATATCTTTGCATTTGCACAGAAACGTTTTGAAAACAAGGTTTGTTTACACAGAAATGCTGAAAGTTCATGTATATAGTTTTTCATGTAGGGCCACTAGTTGGCACTGCTGGTTGTTTTCATATCAAACCACACACACACACGTGCACAGACACACATGTGACGCCAAGTTGAGAAGCTACTGGGACTGTACGCTTTCGATCCACCCCCAGTGCAAATCGACTTCCATCTGCAGTCACGAGCTTTTCATTCCTGAAGTTAGACATGTGGATGATATTTGCCTTTTCAGGTGCAAAGCCCAAACAAGTGAAGGCCATGAATAAATCACCGACGACTAAACCTCCCCCGAAGTCAGACGGTAGAACCAGCAGAGGGTAAGTTTACTCCGCACACGGCTGTGTTACACTAAAGTAAACCATCATTAAAGAACAACGGAGGAGGATATGGTGAGAGCGAAGACCACTTGTAGAAAAAACTAATAAACTAAACATTCATTATTAATCTCCTTGGGGAAATCCCTTTTTTTTTTTTTTTCTTTACCAGATTGATCAATCAGTGGGCAGCCACATTACGGCGCTCTGGGGGGCTGATCAAGGTCAAATGTCAAGCGCAGGGACCCACAGTGGTGACCTGTCTGCTGTGGGAATCAAACCTGAGATCCCAGGTCTACTTCTCTAACCTCTAAGCCACCTCCGCCTCTAAATATGGCTCGTCTTACGTTACCTTTGCTAATATTTTACAAAGTACAACCAAGAATATGTTAAACTGCTTAAAAAGTGCCGCCGCCTATATCGCCTGTGTTTCAGAAACAAACTTGGCAAAGCCGCACATTAAGGGAAGAGGTTGAAATGGATTACTGTAAAAGGTTTAAGACACCAAATACACAGGGCAGATCAATTGTGTGTTGTCGCACAGTCTCACCTTGTTGTTTCAGGTTATGTTTGGTCGTCGGAGCGATAAAAGCAGCCACGTAGGACACCATGACAAGCTTATCCGTCCTCCCAATGTGTTAAAAATACCTGTTTTGCAGTCGGCATCTTCCAAACTCCACCCGTCCTGGGACTGCATGAATATTTAATTGCCTCTTCAGAAAGCAAGCATTGTAAGTTATCCGATAAATAGCTGGGAGCCTAAATAAACATTTCTTCTTTGCATTGCTAGATTGGCCTCCTTTGTGGAAACAAGAGATTCTACCATGTCGCTTACAAATTTTATATGTCTTCAGGCTGGTAGTTGTTAAAAAAAAAGGGGGGGAAAATGCAAACTGAACTGCCAGCATAAATACACTGTATTGCCAAAAGTATTCGCTCGCTTGCATTCACACATATGAACTTGAGTGACATCCCATTCTTAAACTATAGGATTTGATATGATGTTGGTTCACCCTTTGCAGTTTAACAGCAAGGTTTAGGATGATGGTAATATTAATTTTCTCCTGGCAGTGTTTGTGGCTCCGTTTCACATTGTTTTTGTCTCATGTCACTTCAAACCGACTGCAGATCCAACTTTAGAAGACTGCTTCTGAAAATCTGCTCTGCCGTGTCAGACTCTTCCTTCAGTCGTACATAATGTGATTTTGAACAGTGGTGAATATCTGTAGTTGATTTCTTCAAGCTCCTTTGTATAAACTCACCCAACATCTCAGATGATGAAAAGATGTACCAGTTCCACTGACTTTGAGACGCAAACTGCAAAAATGTGTTCCTGACATCAGACTGTGTCTGAGAACATTTTCCCCCCAAGGACACCAGTAACAATTTGAAATTCTTTGCATTGGTAATCAGCTCATTTCAGAAGTTTGCCCTTGACTAACTGAAACACCCCACTTGTGATGAATATTAATTCGCGATTTGCCCTCTCTGCAGCCGCTTCTTAAAAAAGCATTGTGTGACGACGTGAGCTGGAGCGGTTGGTTGTTTGTGCCCAAAGCTTTTGTGCTCCGACAGTTTTTGACCGTCTGTTTTCCAACTTGCAGTGTGACCGGTAACGAAAGTGTGAAAGAAAGTGGCAAGTCCACGTCAGCCTCTGCTGGAGCGGCGTCGAGGGCGGACACCAAGGGAAGAAACGCCCCGGAAAATAATGGTGAGCTGATTAATGTCTACTCAATCGTCTGCGTGGAACTTTCTGCTCGACGTTTATGCACGGCTCTGTTTCTATTTTGGTTAATCAGTCGCTAAACAGGGATCCTCTATAAAAAAGCCAGCTTTCACCAGGAAAGATGACAACAAAGATGCAGCAGATAAAACAGCCGGGGAAACTCCTAAAAAGAAGATCGCAAAATCAGTTTCAGGGACCGGGGCCCCCGCCAAGTCAACCGTCAAACCAGCGAAAGCCTCAGCAGCCCCGGCCAAGCAGTCCTCAGCAGCAGCCGCCAAGTCGGGACCAAAGCTGAAAAATAACACGGAATTCTCGACAGAGAAAACCCCGTCCAAAACTAGAACCTCCACTGCCTCCAAGAAAACCGAAGGCAGCAAAGGTTCGGAGAATGAGTCTGATTGCAAGTCCGGTGAAAAAAGTATTCCCGAGCAGGATCCCTGTGAACTCTCTGCGGTGGACGTTAAACAGCCGAGGAGCCAAACTGAAACGGGCCCGATCAACCCGGAGTCGAACCCCGAGGCTGCTGCTGCACAGGAAGGCCGTGGTGGCGATGCTGCACACCAGACGGCTCGTCAGCCAGCAGCCAACGGCGACACCAAAGCTGCACCTGCGAAGGTCAAAGACACTGAAGGAAGCAAAACGAAACCGTCTCAAAGTGCTGCCATTCATTCTCATGTCGGCACCGGACACGCCCACAAAATCGGTTCGCCAAATTCGCCAAGAGATACCGACCGCCCCGTTGACACCCCCTGCAGCGTGGGCAGCACCGACACCCCTCTGGAGGACTCCTGGAGCAGCGTGCACCAACAGGTCAGCCCGGAATCTGAGACCGGCAGCACGCACACCACCTCCTCCGACGACATCAAGCCCCGCTCGGAGGACTACGACGCCGGAGGCTCACAAGACGACGACTGCTCCAACGACCGGGGCGTGTCCAAGTGCGGCACCATGCGCTGCCCCGACTTCCTGGGCCGCAGCAGCAGCGACACCAGTACCCCAGAGGAGCTGAAGATGTACGAGAGCGGCGCCGGGTTGAGGGTGGAGGTTCGTCTCCGTGGGAAAGAGGCGGAAACCACCAGTGAGGAGGAGGCGGCGAGGCAGCGCCCCCGTTCCTGGTTGCGGAGAGACGAGGTTCACGTAGAGGAAGAGCACTCGGAGGTTGAGGTGACTGTAAAGAAATTTCCCGACCCGCAGCTCTTCTCCTCGCAGGAGGAGGAGGAGGAGGACGAGGATGAAGAAGAGACGGAAGACGAGAGGTCTGAAGTGGAGGTGATTCCGGGGCAAGCGCAACCGCCGCCGACAGATCCCTCGCCACACTTCCAAGGGATTGTGAACCTGGCGTTCGACGACGATGCCGTAGACCAGGACAACGACCAGCCCGACTACCAGTCGACTTCCAACTTCCGGCGGTCCGTCTTGCTCTCCGTCGACGAGTGCGAGGAGCTGGCCTCAGAAGAGGGCGGCGCTCAAACTCCTCCCCAACATCCGGACGACACTTCCACGCCCTGTGAAGTGTTTGAGTGCGACGCCACGGCTCCTTCCTGCGACCGACTGAACCACATCCCGCACCGTCATGAGGACGCGTCCCAGAATCACAAGGCCGAGGAGGAGGAGGAGGAGGAGGACGACGAGAAATCGGTCTTCCTCACAGAGGTCCAGCAGTGTGTGGAGGAGGAAGGCAGTCGGGTCCAGGTGGAGGAGGAGAAGTCGGACTGCAGAGACGTGCCTCTTCATGAGCGTCCTTGTCACCTGGACCTGCGGCACACCGAGCAGTACAGCGGGCGGATGAGCAAAAATCCCGCTAACCAACCAGAAGGCAAGAAAGCCGATTTACACCGAGACGTAAATGAGCCTCAGCTCTCAGGGCTCTCTCCTGAACATGCCGCACAGTCTCCTGCAGGTAACGTATAATCTACGGAGTCTTCCTAGATCCCCAAACCCATCTTACCTCCCCAGAATCCATCAGTGAAGGTTAATTCCTGCAAGATCCATGTTCCTTTGCTCGTACTTCGCACTCTTACCTGTATTCCAACACATACCTGACTCCACTTTCATTATTAAAAAAAAAAAAAGAAAAGAAGAAGAAGAAAAGGATATTACTAAACATACTGGTTTAGTTACGAGCAGCAGTTCAAATTCAAATTGGTCTTGGAATTCGAATCACCCTTTCATCGCGACACAAATTTGAATTTGCAACGTCAATATCCTTTTGAACGTGGAAATTGGTCTCTTTTTAAAAAAGAATCTTAAGTGTACATTTGAAATAACCAGACTACCTTCCAGCCAGAGGCATTTCAGACAGCAGACTGACTTATAAACTGGGGTTTGTCCAGAAGAAGCGACCTTGTCACGAGGCCTGTGGCAAAGGTATTCCCATGCACTTTCATGTACATACAGATTAAGATTTTTTGATAATTTTTGTCATTTTATTTTTTTTCCTGCAGTGGAGGAGTCTGTGACTGTTGGAAGTGATAGATTTGACAAAATCTGATTCGAACAAAAGATTATCTATTGATTCTTTTCCTCTGCATTTCCTTTGTTCTATATTATTTGTATTTAATTAAGAATGTACTTGACTTCAGTTTATTTTGTCTTTTTAATTTGCACTGCACGCATGCTGTTATTAAATACCTTGTCATTCCCTTATACCATCTTTTTTTTTTTTTTTTTTGTGTGTGTGTGTGTTTATTAAAATTTTTATTTGTCTCCATTACCTTCCTGTCATGCAGAATAGCCTCGTGTCTAGATACGTAGGTGTCCATCCAAGAAGAACGCAGTGTTTTTATGTCGACAAGCTTTCCGTTGAGTAGTCTCTGTGTAGCGTCAGTAGCCCCCTCTGTGAAGTGTGTCATGTGTACAGAGCTGCTGTCATGGTTTTGCCATGTCTCTCTTTTTTTCCACTACACTGTAAACCTGAACAAGATACTATGAATAAAAAAAAAATATGGAATTAAAAAAGAAAAATATTTGCCTCTTGATTGAAGTAAAATAAGTTCATTAACTCATCAACTCAAACATTTTATTGTGACTTAAAAGCTTTAAAAATAAAATGGGAGTATATGAACATATTTAACTCGACAATACGAGAGAACTTCCTTCAGCATTCAGGGAGCGGATTATCAGGACTATATAAATTACACAGACGAGATGAAGGTTTACAAATATTGCCCTCTATGAATTTTTTTTTTTTTACTTGCTTTTGATACGTGTTTTCGACCCTTCATCCTGACCGTCGCATGTTTTCTATCGTACCTCACCACACCCACCGACTTCCCAACCTCAACCTCCACTAATGCGGGAATAAGTGGGATTATGCCACTTGAAAATGCACTTCTTTGTTTTATGTGGTGCTTTTATGTAGTGTTCAAACATTTACCCCGATGCAACTTTTAGGCTTTTTGTTAAAAGTTTGCATTATCGAATTCATTAAATTTCCGTGAATATTCAGCTTTACAGTGTACCGCATTCAGAAAAAGAAGTCTTGCTGCTCCACGAACCGCAGGACTCTCCCGAGGTGAAGTTCACTGGTGCTGGCAACGCATGGCTGCTTTCTTTGAACGCGTGGATAAAGAGATGCATTCCTAAACTTATTCGTCTGTACGTTTCCTTCAAAGCAACTGCCTACCCTTTGACGCGCACGTTCGACGTGACTGGCTGCATTTTGGACGATTGATTGTAAAAAATTAAAAAAAAAATAAAATAAAAAATGGGACTAAAGTGTTGGTGGTGTCCTCTCCGGACATCACTGCAAGATATTCTTTTTCATAGAGGGGACAGTTGCATTAAGGGTAAACTTTCAGGGATTTGTGATTTATTTTTGTAAGTAAAAATGGTTTTAAAAAAAAAAAAGAAAAGAAACGAGAAGAAAGAAAAAGCTGGCGAAGTGATTAAGATTGTCATTTTGCAGTATTGTCGATTGTTTTTAGGGGACAATGGTTGTGACAGATTGGATCAAAGCTGCAAACATGACCGTCGACCATCCAAAGCCCTTTCTCCCATTTACGAGCTGGACGTGGGAGAAGCCTTTGAGCGCTGCCCGGGCAAGGACGGCAACGTTAAACGGCCGGAGGGAGAGCGGAGCGTCGACGTGGACACAAGCAGCGAGTTCGCCGAGCGGGACTGGAGCCTGCTCCGGCAGCTCCTCTCGGACCACGAGTCCAACCTGGGCGTGATAAACCCCGTGCCGGAGGAGCTCAACTTGGCCCAGTACCTCATCAAGCAGACCTTGTCCCTGTCGCGAGACTGCCTGGACTCGCAGGCCTTCCTGTCCCCGGAGAAGGAGACGTTCAAGCGCTGGGCGGAGCTCATCTCGCCAATGGACGACTCGTCCACCAGCATCACTGTGACCAGCTTCTCCCCGGAAGACGCCGCGTCTCCGCAGGGCGAGTGGACCATCGTGGAGCTGGAAACGCACCACTGAGGACTGAAACCAACGTCATCGCATCGACTCCACCTTAATTTATTATTTCTAATCTCACCTTGTCCCTCTTGTCTCTACGCTGCGTCCGTACCCCCCCACCCCCCCCCCCCCCCCCACCACCACCTTCTTTCAGGACTCGACCAAACTCTGGACTTTGCAGCAGTTTGTTTGCGTTTCTCACTTGTGAGTCGTTTGTCGACACATGAGCTGTTATGCATGATGATATTTTTGTATGTTTACCGGTTCATTTGGTGTTGCTAGAAAAGCTGTCAGGGGAAGAAAAAAAAAAAAGATTCAGACAGAAACAATAATCCTCTCTCTCTGAATCTTTTTTTTTTTTTTTTGAGAGACAGTCCTCTGGTAATACGACTGAAGTTTCTAAAAGAAAGATAATATTGGCCTTCTGCCTTGAATTTTGTGTCATACTGAAAATAAAGATTTGTGTTTCTGAGAAAAGGAAACAAAACAAAGGAGCCTGTTCTTTTCGCTGCCTGAGGCAGAACCGACAACCGAAGCAGAGGCGAGAAATTTCCTTTCCACATATTTAGTGGAACTTGGTTTATAACTTGACGGGTTGGATTGTACAGGCAAGTAGCACTTATTGATTACAACTATTAGAATTGGTTCGTCTAATATTGTAAAGAGATTAATTGGAACTTTCCATTTTTCATGACTATTTTTGATAACTTGTGAAAAAATGAACGCTTGGTCTGGACGCCCATGTCTATAATCATCACCTTCACACCTTGAAGTGCAAAAGCTTTAGGTATACTTACCATCAAGTTGAATATTACTTTTACAAGTACATTCATTCGATCCGATTTTTTTCTTTTTACATTATTTAATGTTTCGGTACAAATATATAATTTAAATAAAAGTAAGATTTGTTAGAAATTAACCTTTAAATGGATTTCAATTGCACAGCGTGTTGCTGCATGAGCAACCCCAAAGCACGTTATGCTGTTATTCATATTCACCGGTTCACAAACGAATGGAGGCGGCTGCCATGCCGGGCGCTCAGTCCACTGCGAGCAGTTTGGGGTTCAGTGTCTTCCTCAAAGACACTTTGACACATAGACGGGGGGGGAATGGAGAATCGAACCTTCAACCTTCCAATTGGGAGATGACCACTGATCACAGCTGGATGTACAGACACTCCTAAAGATCGTAGGCGTTGGAGGAGTCCACTGGAGACTTTTCGAAGACAGATTCATTGTTCACCTACAATCATTAAGTACCTTGTAAAAATTGCCCTTCAATCTATATTTCTTATTTTTATATTTCACATCACGTAGTCCCCGTGTGGGTTAATAGGTCAAGTCGAATTTTAACTATGAAAGGTCTATTGAGCCAACGCAACCGCCTCAGGGGGGCGCCAAAGATACATTGATGGGGAGGGTGAAGTCTTAAAAAATAGGTGAGTCTGCATTTAATTATTATATGTCACAAAAAAATTCAGTTTAAGCGTTTACATTAAAAGTGAATCATTTGTTTACCAATTTTTTTTTTTTATGAAATTACTATTGAAAAGTTTTAAAGTACAGCATGGGTATGGCTGGGTTGAACGTGAACATCCTGTGTCCATCGAGTGTCAGGCTAAAGAAAAAGTTGAAATGGTCCAAAAGAAAAGTTTTAGTTTTTTAGGAGAGTTACATAGAATATGGCTTCATTGAAGTAATGGAGAAAAATACAACCAACCGCATGTTTTGCTGTGAAAAACTGTCAAATGAAAGTTTGAAACGGTGCGAGCTGAAGCACCCGTCCACCAAACCCAAAGAGTTGATGATGTTGGCAGCGAAGACATTCCGGCCGGAGGACTCCTGGTTGAAATGGTTTTAATGTCGCAGTGTGCACTGTTATTGATCCACTTCTGTACATTTAACCCACATCATTCATAGTTCACCTGAACTGCACGTGCCTGGAGCAGTGGTTGACTACAATGCAACCCTGGAAGAAGCTGATAGTCAAGAGTCCTGCTCAGGGACAGTGGTGACCCGGGATTCAAACCTGCAACTCTTAAAATCTCTGGGTGGGTGTTTCTCTTAATGACAAACCACAACCCAAAGCAACAAAAAAACTGTGTCCAGAGGAAAGTATTCCTCTTTTATAATCAATTAATTAATCTAAAAGTTTTCGCTTAAACAACTTCACTCTTTTCTTGGACAAACGCCAACATATTTTTGGAAATAAATATGATGTAAAATGATCTTGTGTGGTTTCAAATGCTCCTCTGGCTTTGATTGCCTCATATCTTCACGTGCCGACACCTCGCTGCACAAAGCACACTGATGTTTTTGTCCTCACTATATTGAAAATCATTTCTCATACTCTCTCCTAACGTAGCATGTGAAGCAAACTGTGGGTCTTCTACCTTGTCAAATGTTGAGAAGTGCGATTACATACATTGATTACCTTAACTTTTCTGTTGTTCTTGTTGTTGTTGTTGTTGTCGTTGTTGTCCCAGCAGTTGCGTACCACTGCTCTAGACCAGTGGGTCCCAACCTTTTTCTTAAAGGACTCGGGACAATTTAGACCCTGTATACACGACAACGTTTTCAAGTATAAATTGCAACACTTTCACTTTGTGTTTGGTGTCCGTTCACACAACAGCGGTGGTCGGAGTAAATGAAATTGCAACTTTTAGAAAACGGCTCCTAAGGCGGACAGTGGAAATGCACCGTGCACCGTGGACCTATGGACCTTAACTAATTTGTGTTGTTTGTTTGCAGGGTAATATTTAGTGTGTGAGCTTGTGTGTGAAGTTTTAGGATTACATGATTCTACCTGGCTTTCAAGGCACTTCTCTTGACGTATGTGATACTATATTGTGTGTAATACACAGTAAAAATGGCCAGCCTGGTCTTCCAAAAGCACCTTTTGATTGTTGATAAAGCATGAGTTATGTCCATTCAATATATGACATCTTTGTGCTGTGAATTTGAATTAATAGAGAATAAAAGAATAGAAACAAACAGATAGAGAGATTGTGTGCCTGGTCATGTCTTCAGGCTATAGATCACATTATAGTGGCTCAAGCTCTATTGTGTTTCATATGAATCAGCCTATATTTTAAAGTCGCATCTCTTTATGAACTCACCAGTCTCTGATCTTTTGTCTACTTTGGGATTCTGACAGGCACTAGAGTCTTTACTGTGTCTATTATATTAATTTGTTAGTACCTCTAGGGGCCTACATGGTCATTACACTCCATCACCGTCCGCTGAATGTATAATCAGCTGCAATAAACTACATTTCAGCAATATACAATGCCTCGTCATATTTCTGCGGTTATTTTGGTGTAAGTAACTCAAAACTAAAGTGAAAGTAATGAAATGCATTACAGTAACATTGTATTGTAATTAATTACTTACAAATGACAGTAACTATTCAAATGATATACGTAATAATAATAATAGATACAATTTTGGGAAGTAACTCGCCCAACACTGACAGTAATAACAACCTAACTTGGTTGAACAACAGCACCCCATAGTGGCCTGGCATGGTAACTGCATTGTATTCAACATTTCTGCAGTTTCTGTGTAAAAGGGCATCATTTTCAAAACATTGCCACTTTTCTGAACGGAAATGAAAAATCGATACGTTCTCACTTGAAATTGGGTCACGTCATTTGGGCCTTAATGCTTTTGTTCTTTTTATCTAACGTTTTTTTTATTAAATTTTTTTAACACTCCGTAAACTAGTTTGCAGCACGTGTTTCGGATGAAGTGGTTTCCCTGTTAACTAGTGCCGGCTTGGTTGTTGACCGTAGTAACTGCAGATGTTAGAAACCCGACAGAGAGCCGTAGCTGGAATGGCAAAACACCATTGAACTGAATTTTTACATTAATGTTTCAACGTATTGTACCTTTTGTGAGAATTATTTTAACATCTGTTGTTAAGGGCCGTTACAGGAAGTCGGTCACCGGTTAACCGGGAAACCACTTAATCCAAAACACCAAACAGGACGCAGTGTCCGGCTGGGTTTGACCTCCTGTCCTTATATATGAAACCCCTGCTGTATAGTTGATCACCTGTGAGTTTTGTTTTTTGTGCCTGGTTAATTTGTCTGAACCAGCAGGTGATGGCTGCATACACAGAGAAACCTCCTCCCTGGAAAACCACTGTTATTATCAGCACCACCCTGCAGGTAGGATTAGCACCTTCAATTAGCAACCAGCTCGTTAAGGCTCCTGAAAACACCACAGAATGAGCGATACAATCTCAGAAGTGGGCTAAGTGGTAATCCCTTTTCAAACATTATCTGACTTTAAGTGTTTGTTGATGCAGGAGCATGAAATTAGCGCGATGCTAACAGCCCAGCAGCACAGACTCAGATTATCAGACAGCATCCAGCCTGGAGCCATCATCTTCCCTCTGTCAGGTCTGTCTCATCAATAAAACACCAAAATCACCACAAATATAGACATTCTAATATATAATATAACATGTAATAATGTATATTTAATAATGTAATAATGTCACAAACATGTAATAATGGAGAAAGCAAATTTTAGCTTCCGGTTCGTAACTTCCGGTTCTGCAGTTAAGGGGAAAACTAACTTGACATGGACTGTTTATCTATTGATTATTCATTTTCTGTAATATGAGTTGATGGGAAAACATTTCAGACATTTTAAGGAACACATAAACTTTGCTCAACAACCATTTTTTAATTTGTATATCAATAATATTTTTTGTACCAGGTCCATATTAGAAACCACTTGTATATAAACACAGTTTAAATTTTGTGAAAACTTTATTCCATTTGTGAAAATATATAAAAAAAACTCCATTGACTAGAATAATCGTGATTATGATTTTTGATTAGGAATTGTGCCATTTTCATAAATGTTTTAAGGTTTCATAAATCTGAAACTGTACTTTAATGAAAGTTTAACCTCTGTAGGATAATCTAGTTCAGATTTGAGGAGTCCAAGTGTAGTGTTATTTCATCACGACCTGATCAAAAGTGGTCTAGGGATGTAAAATAAATGGTGAAATATGCACTTTTTTTTTTCAGTTTTACAACTCAATAAATCTGAACCTTTAATTTTATGAATGTTTAGCCTCTGCAGGATGATCTAGTTGAAATTTGAGAAGTCTAGATAAGGCCAAGGGTTTGTAGCAATGTCGACAAAGCAAAAGGAGGCTACTTTGAGGAATTGAGTTATTTCACCTTTTTGTTTACTACATAATTCCATATGTGCTCATTCATAGATCAGATGCCTTCAATGATTATCTACAGTGTAAATAGTGAAGAAAAAAAAATATATATATATTCATGCATAAATTAGACACAAGAGAAGGAGCTCTGTTATATGTAAGAGCAAATCTCCAGCAACAAGTATTAACATATTATTTTTATTCATCGCAATAATCACCAACATCATCACATGTTTCATGCTTGCTTGATGTAGTCCTCCTGCCGAAGCATCAATGGCCTCTGTCGATTCAATTAAGCCGATGTTCTGATAAAATGGCAACCAAAAGAAAGAATAATAATTAATTATTGCTTTAAAGGTCACATTTGCTAATATTATCATATATTTTGCATATTGCACACAGTAACAAACACTATATCTCCTAAACTTGCTCCCTCTGGGCTTTTATTGTGTAGGTACTGCATTTCTGCTGGTTGAACTCCCAGTCCTCCCAGACATGGAATCGGTCCTCATTGAGCGGATTCAGAAGTTTGTGCAGATTCACCGTAACTGCTTCATTGTCCTCCACGCGCCTGCGAATGGAATCGAAGGTCTGGACGTTCTGACTCTGATTCAAAACAGGTAACGTCTGCATCACAACCCGTGACCTTCTGTACTGACCTTCTGTACACTCCTAAAACATGAATTCTATACGGACTTTACGCATAAATGCAAATAAACTAAATCTATGTAATTGGAAAATTTTGAAAGATTTCTGAACCAGCAGAGTTGTACTGAGCTCTATTAGGACCATGCACTGATTACCTGAGATATTTCCCCACACAAACAAGACTAATCAGAAACAAATGATGAGAGATTCCCAGGTTTATAGTTATGAATCAGTTTGTGGTTCCAAGATTGAATTTAATTTCAAATGGGCGTCTTTCTTTTCAGATTCTTTGGCAGCAATCTGAAGGTCGTGCCTGTTCAAAGCAACGCTGAAATTGTCAACGGAATGCTGAAAATTGCTAAGGTGCAATTAGTGTGAGTGTGTGTGTGTGTGTGTGCGTGTGTGTGTGTGTGTGTGTGTGTGTGTGTGTGTGTGTGTGTGTGTGTGTGTGTGTGTGTGTGTGTGTGTGTGTGTGTGAACATCATTTACATTTCTGGACAATGTTCATTGTTCAGTTTATTGACTCGTGGGACCAACAAAACGCTTCTTTATCTGCAGGCCACCAGTAAACCGTATGTGGACCTTCTCCAGGACCACATGTCGTTGGCTAAGGCTCATGTCATCGAGTCCAGTCCCGTGTGGGCGATGCTCTCTAAAGCGGCAGCAGGTGATCCGGCTTCTTCTCACCGATTGAAAGCTGCGTCAACATTGTTTCCGGAGTAAGAAGGGACGAGCGGTTTATGTGTTCGAACGAAAGATAAGAGTTGTGATTTTGTTCACGTGTGCTTTATTCAATCGAAAATAACAACTACGCAACACGTTGGGGGTCGTAGAGTAACACGCTGACTCAGTTGAGTTGGTTCTTCTTTTCTTCTGTGATCTCCTCAATCCGGACAATAAGGCTCTCCATCAGGTCAAAAGTCACCAGCGCACATTGCAGCACCTGAGGAACACGAGAGGAGTCAGTTTGCCCTGAAGACACATCCGCAAACTAAACATGGCCTGAATTGGATCGTACCTGGTGCTGGACTTCTGGGGACATGTCGGACACTTTCTCATCTTTCACCGTTATGCTTTTAGCTATTCGGGAGGATCGAGCCGCGTCTCTGGCTTCTACGGGGTGAACAGGACAGTTTACGTCATTAAATCGTATGGAATCTACATCTTGAGTATTTCTACAACTGATCCATACCTTTAGCTTTTTGTTTCCGGTCCTCCCTCAGTTCTTTGAGTTCAGCGGAGTAGTAGGACCTCGACATGCTGAGGCAAACGCGGAGCATTTTTAGGTATTCGTCCTTGATCCTGATCAGCTCCTCCCACACGGCCATCTGTAGGTAGGAAGGGCGGATTCTAGGTTTTGTTGCATTGATCCTACAGGAGGCATGCATGAAATATCTTTGACTCACGTTTCGCCTCAGTTCTTTATCTCTGATGAGCAGAAAGCGTAGAAGATTCAAACTCTCCATGATCCTGGAGGAATAAAGACGACATTTGTCAAAGGTTTTTGTTTTGGTTCAGGTTTTCTGTACGAACTCCCTCATTGCTCCAGTTTGCTTGACATTCATGTTGATATTCTTCCCCTTGTCAAAAAACAAAGAGTATGTGCCAGAACTTCAAACCACATTTCTGTGTGTTCTCACTCAACAAATGCCTTCTGCGGAGAAACAGACGGTCTTTCCCCTAAAACAGTTCAATCGGTTTACAGTCAGACTTGCGTTGAGTCACTCCAGAGTTCATTCTATTGATTGCGAGCTTGAGGCCCCGTTTACACGACAACGTTTCACGTGACAACACCTAATCCTTTAAAAAAATAAAATAAAATTAGTACGTTCACACTGCAGCAGCGAATACACTGACAACGATGTAGTTCGTATGCCGGGCCACGGGAGGGCGCTGTTGCATGTGTTTGTAATGAACCCACACAGACATGTGCAGAGAACAATACGCTATAAACGTGAAGAAAATGGAGAGCACTCGGCGTTCGTATGGACTGATGACAAATCGGATGCTATCAGGGGAGAGTCTCAGTCACGGTGGATCGGCTCACCGGTGTCGTGTAAACGGACCCCCCAAAAGTGAAGAAAGTTATGCGGATACTCGTATCCGTTGTCGTGTAAACGGGGCCTCAGACACCATCAACTTCAGCGTCCAAGGATAAAGGTTAAGTCAGGATTACAGCACTTCATCAAGCCAAAAAGTCACTCACTTGTCCATGTTGGTGAGCAAATCTGTCTCCGGGCCTTGTGGCAAACACAACACCTCTCCGAGCAAAGAGACGAAGCCCGCTCCCAGGAACCAGTCATTCCAGTTTTCCAGCTAGAAGAAGTCAACATCGGACTGAACATGTAAATGGTTTTATACTGAAGTCCTGCCAGATAAATGGAATTTAAGTTTGTTCATAAACACAAAAGTATCTGCCATTCTTTAGCCATTCTTTACACGACAATGATTTCAAGTGAAAAACGCATCGTTTCTGTGTTTTCTTTTCAGAAAAGTTTGGCATTTAGAGGGCAACGTTGTGAAAACGATGTCCGTTTACACAGCAATGGCAGAAACACTGAAACAATGCAGTTCTTCCTTAGGGCCACTAGTGGGTGTTGTTGATTGTTTTTGTAATGAAACCACACACACGTGCACAGACAACAATACAATACAAACATTAACAATGGGAGTACACGGACAGACCAAAGTTGGATTGATATTATTCTCCCACAAGCAACAGCACCCACTAGTGGCCCAACATGAAAAATACATCCTTTTCACAGTTTCTACCATTTACGTGCAAAAAGCAAAAATGATGCCTTTTCACTTGAAATGTTGACGTGTAAACAGGGCTGGAGTCGAAGCTCGAGCGTTTTCTAAAACTTTTGTCCCCCCCGACAACGGAGTCGGAGCGTTGTCAAAAAGTTCCACCATGGGAGTTGCTTTCAAAAAGTTCCGTTTTCAGTGACTCCGAACACTGTCGTTGTGTGAACGGACACTCAGAACGCAACCAGTCTTTGCGTTTTGGCTATAAAACGTTGTGCTGTATGCAGAGCCTTTATCTCACCTTCATGGAAAGTTCTACTTGATTTCTGACGTTCTTCACTATGACACTTTCCACCCCCGCGTGTTTGCTGGTTTTCAACATGCACCTGCAAAATTCACACATGGAATGTTTCATTTAGTTGATTTGCATAGAAAATGTGCGGAAATATAGTAAAAAAATGTATTTCAGGAGTAGATGAATGTAATAAACCATTCGTACTGAATACCAGTATACTTGAAAAACAAAAATGTCAAGACATTCTTGAACTAAACTAAAGAAATGTTAAGTATTTCTGAAGAGCTAAAAAAAAAAATCTATTTTTCAAGAATTTCTCACCTGAAAAATTTGTGCTTCGCTTCACCATCTAATTTATCAATGAACAGCTGGAAGACCTGCAGGCTCGAGGTTCTCTGAAAAAGCAGCGGACACACTGAAGAGAAAACTTGTGAAACGCGTAGATTCTAATTCTCTCATCAAGCTTCGACGTAGACTTACCAAGTGTTGCAGGGGGCAGGCTGTGAGAACAAGCCGCAGGTTCTGTAAATATTACAACATGACTCACTGAGGACTCGTATAGGTCAGTCAATATAATCTAGCACCATGAACACATCAGAAGCTTGTTTATGTCCTGGTCACAGTACAGTTTTTTTTTTTTTTTTAAGAAGGTTGGCAACCTGTTTCTACTTATTCCTGCAGACCAAGTGCACACACCAAATGTCTTCCGTTGCTGTGTGTACATGTATTCGCTGTAACAGCCGGAGAGTGGTTACCTGCGGGACTCTGTAGAAGCTGTTCAGGGCCAGCAGACTCACTGGAAGACTGTGGTCCGCCACGTTTTCCAGACTTTTCTCAAACAGTGCCTGAGTAAACACTATGTGTTAAGTCCCTCAGAACCACGGCCTCAAGTCTGCTGCCTTCATATTTTCATGAGATTTCTGCATGTTAATGATGTTCTTACCAATCCTTTGAGCAGGCGTGACTCATTTTTGCTGCAAGAAATTATGAAAAGAGTGTCACCAATCACTTTATTTTTTTAAAAGTGTCATATCATACATCTTTTCAACACTTTCACATGGTCTAGTTGGTCAAAAAACGTTGTATTCAAAGTTTATTGCCCCAAATCCAGCTTTTCCTTGGTTTTCATCCATTTGAACATTGGATCATAGGAGCTGCATTCAGAATCTGCTGTGTCTGTGTGAGCTGAACTGGCTCCGCCCACACATGCCCATCTTGGGAAGAGGAGGAAGTACTTCCTCTCGTGGTTCTATGTGCCAGAGCAGAGCTGCCTCATTGTGGGAGGGTCAAAGGGAGGGCCTACCTTGATTGGGATTGGCTCAACCCCTGATGACACTATATAAGGTTTGATTTCT
The DNA here is from genome assembly GCF_963383615.2 of Lipophrys pholis. Classification (NCBI taxonomy): domain Eukaryota; kingdom Metazoa; phylum Chordata; class Actinopteri; order Blenniiformes; family Blenniidae; genus Lipophrys; species Lipophrys pholis. Next base: position 25,003,273 of record NC_137640.1, on the reverse strand, counting down.
GATTGGCTAGTTGGAGCAACACACTTTATGAAAAATGAAACAAGCCAAGGAGAGAGATGACAGATTTTCTTCACTTCTGGGGCGTCATTCCCAGGCATGGGGACGATTATTACTTTTGGAAAACCATTAGAAAGTGATCTTTTGCATAATATTTAAAGCAATATTTTAATGGACGTCATACCTGGTGATCAGTTGATCGATGTGCTCCATGTTGCACTGAAGAACAAATACAGGACTAGAAGAGTGGGAAGAGTTAAGGGTCAGTTTAGACACGGAATTAGAGTTAGGGTTGTGTTGTGTTGTGTTGTGTTGTGTTGTGTTGTGTTGTGTTGTGTTGTGTTGTGTGCCTGCCAGTGACTGAGCATGAATGGATTCTCATCTGACCTGAACACCGCGGGGAAACTTTCTATGGTGATGAGCTGGACGAACAGCAGATAGGCCAGACAAGCTCTCGCGTCCTTGGACTGACTGTTGTCCATCAGCATATTTCTCCTGGCAGAGCTGAAGAAGAGGAGCCCTGAGAATGGCTCTCTGATGGCGGGTAGAGTGACCTGCAGGGCACACATAACTGGAAATGAAAAACCCTCCAGTCCGTGATGGGTTTTCTTATTGGAGAAGGAAAAGTGATATATATATATATATTTTCTTTTTTTTTTATTCTTTTTTTTTTTTTTACCATTATCTCTACTGCAAAGAGCCACAGCGGAGATTTTCTGTCTCGATGTAGTGTCGCCCCGAGCAAAGGCTCTTGCAAGCTCCTCATGCAGCTGAATGGAGGAGGAAGACATCGAGTTAGTTGTCGCCACTTATCAGGTTTGAAAAAAAGTAAAACTACCTTGATTTTCACAGCTCTGAGAACTTTTAGAAACAGTTATGAACTTACAACTTCACAAGTTCCATCCTCAGCTCCTCCTCTTCAGCTGTGAGGCCGCCGTTCCTCTTTATCTCCTCTACAAACGGCCTGATGAAAGCAGCCAAGGCATTGCAGCAGCCGCACAGGCCGTAGTCGTCCGCCTCCTCCTGCTGCTGGGTGTAAGGCACCGGCAGCCGGGACAGCTGCTTCTGCAGAGCCTGCAGGGCCGAGCCCAAGCAGGCTGCCTTGTCCTCCTCCAGCTGCAGCAGGACTGTGAACATGAAAGAGGCCAGCAGGGGGAGCCAAACACCAGCTTTATCAAATAACAAAACAACAACCTGTATTTGGATTCCTAGTGTTCCAGCCATGAATGCATCCAGTACATTGTACTGGTTCGTTAGTATTGTGTGTATATTCTTGTGACTTTGAATTATATTGTTTTATTGTGTTTATTGTGATTTACATTTATTTGACTTCCACACACCCTCTAAGCTGCATGTTTTATAATGAATATAGACACAGGTCACACTTTTACTAATCATACTTTTTTAATCTCCTTGGGGAGAGTTCTTTTTTTTCCACATTCACCCAGCGGCGAGTAGCCATATTACGGTGCTCTGGCGAGCTGATGGGGGTCAAGAGTCTTACTCAGTGACCCGCAGTAATGACCTGCTTGCTGTGGGGATCTAACCTGTGAAATTCTTATCCTAAGTCCACCGCTCTAATCTGCAGACCCCGACCAATGGCAGCCACTTGTAAGGTGAACTCTCCATCCAATGGGAGCAGTTTGGGGTTGAGTGTCTTGCTCAAGGACATGTAGACAGGGGATATGAGGAAATGAACCAACAACCTTCCAATTTAACAGCCACTCTACAAGCTGAGCCACAGCTGGTCCAAACACACCCCATAAGCCTAAATCTTTACGCAGTTGAGCCAATTTAAAAAATATATTAACCACAAGCTGAATGCATTTTTTCTGAAAAAATTATCAAAGTTGAAAACCCTGTTGTCTTTAAACTCATGAAATAGCTGCTCCCTAATGGAAAGCTTAAGGATTTGACTTGTCACTTTGAAATACTAATATTTTAATGTCTGAAAGACTGAATCTGATTTGTAATCTATTCAAGTGGGAAGTGAAAATTATAATTATATGCTTCAATGTATATTGCTGTTATTGACAATACAAGTCTCTTTGTCCCCATTACAGCTAAGTACAGTAAAAATGAAGTCATCCAACACTCGGGTAAAGCTCCGGGGTGTTTTTTTTCCTTTTTCAACAAAAACTACTTGGATAATTGAGGCAACATCAAAGTCACATATTTAGATTTGGACAAATTCTGTCGACTTTTAGAGAATGTACAAAGCCCTAACGTCCATATTGATGACTTTCATCACTCCACTGATGACTCCAGTTTTGTTTTGTGTACAGTGACATTGTTGATGTAACATACACACATGGTCCAAGCCCCAAACTATTCTGAAATGAGCTGATTTCACATCAAAGAATTCCTTTATATCTCATCCATCAGACTTGTGGCATTTTACTATTCAAACTTTGCAGTTGTATATCTTTGATGGCCTTCATGGAGGATGTAGTTAGCGTCGACACAGAAGAGTGCCTTTTACCTGTTTGAAGGTGAGGCATCAGGGCTAAGATGGTCTCAGAAATGGCAGCTGCATGGATGCCTTCAATCAGCTCCAGAAAGCCATGCAGGAGTTCACGAGGCCTGCAAGTCTGCACACCACGACGGACGTTTCAGTTTTCCCTCGAGAGGCACATACAGTCGTGACTGTTGGTACCCACCCTGGTCAGATGAACGATGGCAGCCTCGCAGTGATCCAGACTCTTCTCTTTTCTGACCGCTTCATTCACGAGAGGTTCCAGGAGAAGACAGCCCATGAGCTTTACGATTCCCTAAGCACGAGAGGGACAAAAACAACTGAATGAGAAAGTTCTGACTGCATGGGCAAGTGCAGCCTCACCCAGAGGCGTGTTCAGGGACCTCGTATTGCAGAGGCGCTGCTCTCAGTACAACTAAGCAAAAGACACACGTTGACAGTAAGAGAGGCACTTCAGTCTGATCATAAAAACTTACTGTTGAAAGTTACACTTTTTAAAGATTATTTGGTGTAACGGGACCCTGAAGTGTCATAAACTTCTGCACATAATTTTCGGCAAGATCCGAAAATAAGAAAAACCATTGACGCAGTAGAAGCAGAGAATGAAATACAATTCATTCATCGGAGGCGTCCAAAGGTCGACTGCTGCCTGATGGTCAAGTTTTTATACTTGGTGGAGCTTGAAAGTCTACTTGACTACAAGCGTCCTGAGTAATTCCAAGTCCAAACTATGTTGTTTATGTTCACCTTGCTGACGCCTCTGAGGTAGAACAAGATCACAGAATTCTTACTGATGGTGACCAAAAATGGGCAAAGTCAAGAAATGCAGTTTAAAAATGTCAGAGACTTAATCTCCGTTGAGTGAACTGTTGTCATCAGTGGGGAAAAAAAGCCGACTTTTTCCATTTTTAAAAAAAAAAACAGGTGTTTCTCAATTCGTGATCAATCATTTGGATCTCTTGAGATCGTTCCATAAGGAGGGACGGCACGGGGCTTTAAAAGCCGGCAACACATGAAGCACAGAGATGTGGGACAGCCAAGGGCACTTAGAGGAGTGTGGTATTAAAGAGAGTTATCAGTGGAGCGAGAAATCTGACTTAATATCTGCTTGTTCTCCCTCCACACCTTTGGGTCAAGAGGCCAGCAGGCTTCTGGTCATGGCTGCATCCTAATGTGCAGCATCGCCGGACCTGACAGATAAAACACTCTCAATCTGCTGTCACTTCACATCTGCTACAGGAAACACCGAGGCCGGAGGTGGTGAGGTGTGTGGGAGAATTACCTGGTTTTTCTCCTCCTGAATAAAAGTCACGAGGCGCTTACTGTCACCTTCACTCAGGCAGGCGGATCCCAATTTTTGGAATTGCTGGTAGTCCTCAGGCTTCAGCTCTTCTTCTGGAGTATGGCGCTAAACACAGAGTGGATAAAAACATGTGGCGCTCATTAACATCACCGTCAAGGCTTTGACATGGACGTTTCTGAAGCAGGACGTCGACATTTCAGCCTAAATCATAGAAAACACGAAGGCAGAAGCGAGTGCATTCGAAGGATTGTCTGACATTTGATGTAATCAACATTTATACCTGCTGTAATTAAGAAAGCAAGTCTCCATCATCAAAACCCATTTTACTGTGGGCGAGGTGCAGGATAGACCCTGGACAGATCATCAGTCCGTCACCGGACAAACACACAGAGCGACCGACAACCGGGCACACACTCACATTCACACCGAGGGGCAACTTAGTGTCACCAGTTAACCTCACATGCATGTTTTTGGACCGTGAAAGGAAACTAGAGTGTCTGGATTGAACCCACGCACACACGGGAAAACATGTAGACGCCACACAGAAAGGCTCCGCCGGTATTTACAGCCCCACTGCATCATACTCAAATAAATAAATAATGATATAAATAATAATAATAATAATAATAATTATTATTATTATTATTACTCCTATAACAGTCAATGTGCATATATCCTCAATCAGAAAGAGGGATTGTACTAATTCTACTTGCATGGAAGATGAAGTATAAACCCAAAAATGATCAGATGTTTTTCATGTAATTTTCATGTTCAGGCAAAATATAAATTGGAAGAAAAGGTTGCAGACCAAAGAGAATTTTGTTATTTTTGCAATTTCTGGTTCAACTCAAATCCACGAGAACCACTTAACATTTCTCTTTAGAAGTCTTGAAATAACACTCCAGAGTAGAATGAATAAATGAATAAACGCAGGGCCGTCAGAGAATATTGAGCAGAAACCAGCCCACATCTCTAATAATTAGAGAAGCTGGATGCAATTAAACAAATACGTTTTGAATAGGTTGGCCTCAGAAACTGGTGGATGCTCATGCGGGACGTCTTCAAGAAGTTATTTCTGTGAAGGAGTCAAGACTCGCGTCTGACGCAGAAGTCTTTGTACTCAGCATCAGGTGGAATACAAACCGAGCTCCCAGGCTGCTGATTCTAGTCGACAGGTTTTTAAAGTTGACGGGTCAGAAGTCAAACTACAGCAACGTTGTTATGTACGGTCATGAGTCTGATTGCTTCGGCTAATTTATATTGCAGTGATAATATATATATATATATAAAAAAAAAGCTTCATTGACTTACCCATCTCTGGATTATGTCTTTCACTTGATTTTGATTCATCATCGAGATCCCCACCGGTCTGACAGGCAATCCTATTATCAGCGTTGTGTTTTTTTCCCCCTTCAGACGGCTACAATAGTCGTCGCTGCAGCTCTAGATACGAGCATCGACAGTGCATTTACTATCAGGATACAGAGGGATTCGGTCGGTGAGGTAAACCTCTTAGCTCTCTTTGTGCTTGCCGTGTAAGAGGATTAAACCGAAGTGCTCAGATGTGGTCGCAGAAAGTGTGGAAGCGTCTGGAAGGATCTCATAGAGTTAACTCCCGCTGACATGAATACATGAACAGAGACGTTCATTTCACAGGAAGTCTTAATATTTGGCAATTAATATGAAGTCATTTATGAGAATTCACAGAAGGATTCTGTTTGCTGCTGTCGAGGTGAGGATTGGTCACTAACACTCAGTCTTTGACTAACACAGACCTCAACATGCCTCGTCTCATCTTTCAGCAGTACCTGAATGAGAGTTTATCACGATGTCATCAGATCGGCATACTGTATGTTTACTGTCAGGACACTTTAGTTCTGTGTGTTTGATCTCCTCTTCTGTTGTAGAGATCAGTGTTTGTTTATAAACTGTAACGATAGAATCTCTTTAATGGTTTGCATTAAATTACATTACAGATTTCTAGGAAAACAAAAAAAACACAACACAGATCTGCTTTTTCTTTTGATTTTAAACCTAAAAATGGCCGGCAGCTTATTATGGTGAGATAAAATTATCATTTATTGTCACCATTTCATATTATTTAGTTAAATTATACCTTCTTTGGGATCAAATCAGGAGGACAAAAGTGTGATCTCACTGCATTACAGATGTGGAGTCATATAAATTATCAGCATCATGAGTTGGATAATATTATTATATCAGGTTTAGTAGGTGTTTGACTCACAAATGGATGATATTATTGCCAACTGCACCTAATCTACAAAGTTGCTCAGTGATGGTCGTGGCCCATTAGAGGAGATGAGGAATGTAACAAAAGGTTTATAGGATGGAGTCAGACTTTATTTGAGGGTAGTTTATTCTGGAGTAATAACTCTCATTCATAAAGCTCTGGCATCCCCATTATACAGAAAGAAGAAGTTAAAGCAGAAATTTGCTAATAAATGAAAAAATACCCAGGAACCACATTGTGGAACTACATCAAACCAGACAGGAAGTCTTTCACTCATTTAAGCAGATCAGTAATTTTAGTAAGTTGTAATTTAAATTTACTCAATGACTCATGGTACAGGGCAAACCAAAGGGAACATGCAGACAGTCAATATATGACATAATCTACACCTCCAGAGACCTCAACCAGCAACATGAATAGTTTTTACCATAAGAAAACCAGAAAGAGAACAAAAAAGCCTGAAATAATCAGAATTGTGACGTGTAGATATATAATAACAAACCCCAAAGATAAAAAATAATGCTGGACAGAGAGCCGACTCAATACACCACCTTGTGTCCTGACTGTGTATTACATGAGTGTCAGGATACCAGCACACACGTTTTACTCACACTTAATTTTTAGGTTCGTCTTTTATCGATTGCAGGGTCACTGGACGCTGGATTTGAGATATTTCATACAGCTGTAAAGAAATGAATTCACACACTGAACCATCACTGTTGTGCTTGGTCGTCAGTGTATTCTGGACTTCGACACAGGCGGCAGTGATATTAAAGCACCGAAACAAGCAGAACCGCCGCGACATGACGTTGAGTGTGATTTAATGAAAGACAGTTGACTCGCATTGTGATTTGACATATAATACATCAATAAATCCCCTTATGACACGTCGACTTCACTATGTAATTAAAAGACGTCTGTTGTCCGGGGATCAAGAACGCCTTCCTACTAATTGCTTACCGACAACATATTGATCTACTGTGTAAACACAAAGGCTTGAATCCTCTCCCCATCCCATTGTGTGTGTGTGCGTGTGCGTGTGTGTGTGTGTGTGTGTGTGTGTGTGTGTGTGTGTGTGTGTGTGTGTGTGTGTGTGTGTGTGTGTGTGTGTGTGTGTGTGTGTGTGTGTGTGTGTGTGTGTGTGTGTGTGTGTTTCAATCATTGACTTCCTACTGCAGCTTGGCAGCTCCCGGTGAAGGAGAAGCTCAAGTCCTGATTTGAGATGAATGGCTGATTGGGCGGAGAGTCGTGTTTGAACGGTGGGATTTCACAGACATCTGCCGCTCAGGTTTTTCTCTTTGTATTACCTTGTGATGAAAGCCTCAGACAAAAAGCCACAAAGTAAACAGAGCGCACACACACACACACCGCCGCTCCGTCCGTGTGTGTCCCTGATTTTAATATGAGGCTGACGAGGTTTTGTTTCAACAGTACTCCTGTGCACAGGAAGGTAAAGAATAGGGACGTGTTTTTAACAAGTACTAACGTTTAGGTACTTGCCAATACCGAGTACCGATACCAGTACCCTTTAAATGCCATAAAGCCTTGTTGGAGCCCGATATGTAACAACAACCAAAATGTAACAACAACACAGTACGGTTACACGACATAATGCTTCAGCAACGTTACGGTAATACAGTAAGGGATGCTTTCTGCGTACGAATACTCGGTGCAGCATCAGACCCAATACCAGATACTGGTATCAGTATCGGTACATTCTTACTTAACAATTTGGATGATGACCACGATGACTTCGATGAGATGACGTCGCTTTGCAGTTTTAGGGGAAAGCTTTCTGAAGTAAAGTCATCTACATATATTATCATATATTCCTACAATGCACTATACCTGCCAATATTGTAATATTGTTTTGCACTGTTTAATTCTACTAAAGGTCCTTAAAACTTACTGATCAGTTGTCCAAATACTAAAATGTTTGAGACAATATTGTAAAGACATTTATCAATAATTTATTTAATAAACTCTTAGCTGGTTATTACATGATTGAAGTACCACCAATTATATTTTTTGAAAATTTAATAACAGCAGCCAATAATATCTAATAATATAATATATCAAAATAAACAGGATTGAATTTTCGACTTTTTTTTCTGTTTCTGCAGTTTAATTATTAAAAAAAAAAATCTAAAGTGGAAAATATTGTCATCACATTATTTCATTTAGGATAAATAATGTGCATATTTCTCTGATTTGTGTTTGAACTGTTTTATCATACCATTGGCAAGCTGATATGTTATTTAATTCATTAAATTGAAATGATTTTTTTTAAAAAGAAAAAGAAAAGCTTGTTTGCGACCAGCAGTTATTGCTTTCCAGCTGAGGGGGGCGCTGTTTCTCCTGACTGGAGAATGACTGAATCTGGTGGATTGGAGTCCTCAAACAGCAGGAGGGGTTCACATTTTATTTTATTATATTAATACTCACTGCGATTGTTATCAACAAAATCCCCAAGAACCTGCCTTATTCTATGTATTACTACGTAAACAACTGCTGAAAAAGAACATGTATTAAGATTGTATTTATGAACATACAAAACAGTAAATTAATAAATGTGGTTGTGTCAGATTTCATTAGAGTGACTGTACAAGTCCACATTTTCAATGTCAGATTCCAATGTTTGTTTTTGTATACACTGTTTACTTCTCATTAAAAATAAACTATATACTATATATACTAATATACTATACTAACATACTGCACTGTATTCATTAATAAGAGATGTTCTATACTTAGTATGAACTAAGAAGCACATTAAATGTATAGAGGACAGTATTATTACGGTTGAAGATATGATTCACTGTGGAACAAATGATTCCTTCAGTAAAAGGCAACAGCCAACAGGATGGTCTTCATTCTTTTATTTTGAAATAAGCCTGAGTTCCCAGCAGTTTTCTGTGAGATTGTTACAGATATTCATTAAATGAAAACTGAACGCAGCTTAGCTAATGTTTTATTCTGAAACACAACCTGAAAACCCAAGTGGTTATTTATTCATTTATTTTTTTTAATCTTTGTTAGAATGTGATAAATTTCATTTATAGATTGCAGCAGTCCAATCCGTTTAAAAAATAAATGCCTACATTTCTGGAAATACTCAGCTCCACATGTCTCACCATATTCCTGAGATGATAAAAAGTTAAATTTATTTTTGCATTAATATGGCCAGTTACATTTACATCAGGTTTTCCTTTGCTTTCTAACCTCACAGATGATGAGATGACAGTGAGCACTATTAATCTGAAATCTACTACTTCAGCTTCAGCTTTGTTAAGCTGAATAATGTCCAGGCAGTTTAACAGGTTGACCTGTTCAATACATATATATATATATATATATATATATATATATATATATATATATATATATATATATACACATATATAAGTCCTGGTCAAAAAGAGAAAACACTGTTTTTCCTGTGACTTTGAGCCGTTTATTGAATGAATGTAGATCAATGAGTTGATTTGCATTGTTTAATAAATATGTTGAATTATTTGCTCTTAAAAACAAAGTGTTCCTGAAACTCTGAGGAAAACTTTTATGCATTAGGGTGCAGTTAATTCACTGATACTGAATGCGAGAATACTCATATATACAGTATATATTTTGCATGTTAGTACTTAAAACAAATGCTTCTTATAGAGCATCTTCCTCCCCCTTACTGCATCTTCAGCTGAACTGAATGAACTGATGTGTCATTGAAATGACTGACAGCTCAGTTAATGTGTCACAGCAACGCGACAGTCGTACAGCTCAGGAAGACAAACAGTCAGTTACTTTTCAGCATTACCTGTACTCAGCACTCATCTATTACTAATTGGCTCTGAATGTATCCTGGTATCGTTGTGTAGGGAGATAAACTGGGGTGAAATGTGGCACGTACCTCTCCAACTTTACACAAGTTCTCCTGGAACAAGTGGATTTATTTTGACGACTTAACCAACGGATCCATTTCCATGAATGATTATTCTGAGCCGGCGTCGGATCAGGCCGAGATACTTTATGACAGTGTGTGTGTGTGTGTGTGTGTGTGTGTGTGTGTGTGTGTGTGTGTGTGTGTGTGTGTGTGTGTGTGTTATCAAGGCATGTGGGGAGCGATGGGCTGTGTTGAGGGCCGTCAGGTCACTGATATCACATATCCATCTATATTTAATTTGCTGGACTACAACAACACAGATGTGAAGCAGCTTATGGGGGAAAATCACTTTGGCTGCGGCAGATTAGTTCTCGAAAATAAACTCTCACACGGCGAAATCTGAAGGTGGAGTGTGTATTTTTTTATTTATTTTTTGCCAGTAATTTGTACGTAAAACTGAAAGAATAAGCAGGATTGTATCATTTCAGCGGTGCGGCAGACCCGTGCAGTATTTATGCAGCCGTCTCGTATACAAACAGGCAGCAATCCTAGGAGAGGGAGATGAAGCCTCTTTATTTTCTCCTTTCCATTCCATATTTCCTTGGTGACCTCTTAGAGAGCAAGAGCTTTCTAAGTGAACTATTTATCCAGTTTGCTTCCCCCGGAGGCCTCGGCAGACTGCTGCAAGCTCTCCTGTCTGCCCCCAGAACCTCTCCAGGCCCTGCTGCGCTTGTCAAGAAAGAAGCTGCCATGTTTGGGGCTTTTCCCCCGGGGGTCCCGCCTCAGCTTCACTGCTGCTTTCAGAGCTGCCAAGTTGAATTTGATTTTAAGCTATTTTCTTTCTTTTTCTTTTCACATGTACAGGCCAGATTTGGTCTCGGGATTGCTGCTTCAAAGGATTTAAAGTTAATTCATTAAAAAAAAACTATAATAATACCGATATCTGGACGCTGCCTTCACGTGGAATTGTTTGGGTATAGTAATTAGAAGGTGTGCCAGCAGTGAAATATTGAAAACGAACAAATAAAACAACACATGCATCCCTATTCTCGTAGCAAATGTTGGTGATCCAGTCCACAACAATGCATCTTAAACAAATGCATCAAAATACAGAAATGTAAGTTTTGTACCATGAATGCACGTCGCTCCTCATATCGGGCCGATTGGCTAATATTTACGAGATCTACATATAGATCCCAAAATGTTCCTGTGATCCTTTGGTGTGGACTGAATCACCTGTATGACCTGATCATCATTGTGTTGTATACTGTATCGCCATTGTCCAGGGAGACGTCTCAATACCCTGAAATGCACAATTTAGATTATAGTATACCCTGAAATGTACAATATACTCTTAAATTTACAATATATAATACAAAATAACCTGACATGAACAATATATAATCCAATATACCCTGAAATGTGCAGTATGCCATACAATATACACATCCAATGCAATGCTCCAATGTGGTTTATTTTTATTTGCTCACATTGTTCTTTTTTATATATATTTTCCTATTTGTAATATAGTGTAGTATAGATACTTTATTTTATTTTTCTATTATTAAAAACAGATTTGGGTTTTGCTCAATCTATCCAAAAACAATAAACCTCCCCCAAAAAACTGACCATAGTTAGTTTGTTTTTTTTCCCCTGTTACTTATTTCTTGAGTATAAAACAAAGTATTGTCCCACAATCCATGTATAAATGTGTACGGAATAAAACCGAGGAGAGGACGATTTATCTGATTTTATGCCGGGATTTCAGTCATGTTAAATGTTGAGGGTGTGGTCAAACTAAAACTAAAAAGTCTTCTCAAACATAAAGTGACATCAGTCTGAGAGCGGGAAATGTTCATATGGTGACAATGGAAATGTCAAAAATCTAAATCAGAGGGGCACAACTGGACGGACGTGACTGGATTCCAGGATGATTCAGAGAGTTTAATTACAGACGAAGTTAGAAGTATTTATCAGAGAGCAGTACTGCACGGAGGACTTACCATGTTAATCCTGAGGAGTTCATGTCTGGCGGAAACGTATATCTTTGTGGAAGAGAGACTGGTCAGCTTTTCTGTCTCTTCCTTAAAGGTCTGCCTAACTGCCTAGTTCGCTATTAACTTGAAATGTTAAGGAAAAAGGAAAAAGGAAAAAGTAGAGAGTCAAATAGAATTTGAAAGTAAAATAGCAAAAACTTGATAGAAATTGTTCAACTTTGTCGATGATGATGAAAGAAGTAATGAAGTCAAAATGTTTGGGAAAGTAATATATATTGCGAAAACTGAATAGAAAAAGATCATGAAAAGAAACATTTTGTAATTTTAAGTCTGAATATTGAGGAGAACGTCAAAGTTTTCAATATATTATGATCAGATTGTCAACATTCTTACTTTTTGCATTTTTTCCTGTAAAAAAAACCATCAAAACTGTGAATTTTAAAGAGGAAAGTGATTTTTAGTGTCCTGTCACCCTGAACCAGTCAAATCTCATCACGTCTTCCCTCAGTCGAAGCCACTTAAGTAGTAACATAAATCAGGAATAAGAAGTTGAGAATCAGCCTGTCGTTACTTTTTGTTGTTGTATCTGTGGTATTTCTAAGCAGCCCTAAATATTTTCCTGTTTCCCTATCGAAACTCTCAGGAACAGAATTGTCAAAAAAAAAAAAAAACCTGTATGCTTTTTGACTCTTTTTGTTGTTGTTGTTGTGTGTGATGGTGTGGAATTGGTGGGTGGCAGTGGAATATCTTCAGACCCTGCTGAACTCGGAGCTAATGGAGATGGCGTTCCCACCGGGGAGAAACTTGACCTTGGCCCCTCTTTGTTAAAAAAAAAAGAAGAAAAAAGCGCCAAACAATTGCACGGGGGGCTTTTTGCGGGTGCCGCCTGGGTGTGTTCGGGCTCACGTCTGTCTGCTGCCGCAGCGTAAGCGCACTCTTTATTTCCTGCGCATCTTTCAACATGCCGCAGAGCCGCTCTGTGCGTCGGTGTACTACCAGTTGAAAGCTCCCCGAGGTGAGACAAAGGCCCGGGGCCGGACGCCGCCTCGGCCTCCGCCGGGCTGCAGCACATGTCTGCTATCGAGCGACACCGGGGAGCTGCATCCAACAAAATCCATAACCCCGCCTGGACCGGCCCTGCCGGCTTCCCCGCAGCCTGCTCAACCTTTGGTAAATCGGCATTTTTGATGGCGGCTCCCGGTGTCGACTTGTTACCAATCAATACACACATAGCGGACGCCTTGATAGACACAGATAACTGCTGCTTGCCTGCTGTATCTCGGGGCTGTGGAGACTGACACCCCTGTCTGACTGATCAATAAGTGGCGTGGCGCACACGCCTGGCCCTGCCCACTCTGCTGCAACACGCGGGGCTTTGTTCCCTCTCCACACCCCCCCCCCCACCCCCCCCCCCCCCCCCCCCCCCACCAGTCCCCCCCCCCCCCCCCCCCCCCACCAGTGGGGTAAAACTGCCCAGCAACTCCCCAAGGTGGGCGAATCGGAGATGTTACATGTGAACTGGCTGTCAGGATGATTTTGTCATCTCCTCTTCTCTGCGCTGTTCAAAGATGCTGACACACTTTGTTTTTGGTACGAATGTCTTGTTGGAAGTGATGGAGGCTTTTAGCCTTTTTTTTTTTTCTTCTTTTCTTTTTTTCAAGCTTCCTCTCTCTCTCTCTCTCTCTCTCTCTCTCTCTCTCTCTCTCTCTCTCTCTCTCTCTCTCTCTCTCTCTCTCTCTCTCTCTCACCTGCCACACACGTATCCTGGCACTTTGTGCTCGCTCACAGCTTCCTCTCAGGTCGCGTGATCCTCACCTCTTTTCTTTTCTTTTTTTTTTTTTTCTTTCTAAGTTATAAAGTTCACAGACTTGATCCTTTCCTGAGGTTTTCTTATTCATTAACGTTCTGACGACGGACGCTTGAGTTACTTTATCCTTTAAATTACTAGAACACAGTTTGTGACAGTTCAAGTGAATTTCTGTTGTCAGGATTGATGGACTGAAACCAGGACAAAGTTCCTCTAAAGATGTGCTCTAGAAAGAGAAGTCACGTTACTTCAGTTTTAGCTTTTTAGGATTGATTGTAAAACTGTTTGATTGATTTCTAAAACTTGACTCTGTGAGGCAGCTCAGATGATATTACAATATGTGAGGTCTGGATATTATTAAATATTAGACGTTGGCTCAATGAGATGCCCTTCTGATACCGTAAGACTTCCTCACTTTGTTGCAGAAGTATAATGATATGATTTCCCCGTGAGAGTCTCTCATCAACTAAAACACACAGAAGTTTTGCATAAGAAACCTGTTTGATTTCATGATCATTGATTCTAATTCCATTTGAGGAAATTCTTTGTTCTTAGTTTTGATTATTATAAATTTGGATTTACTGAATCTCAACGTTGGTCTGTTCCTCTTAAACCATTTTGCTGCATATATTTGTGTATTATTCAGCATTTTTGATCGGAAAAGTAAAGTCAGAGTGTGAAATGACAAAATTTATGTCGTCGGCAAATAAGACAGGGAAGGATGAATCAGATAATACAACAAAATCATTATAAGATATTAGAAAGAGAAGAGGCCCTAAAATTGATGTTTGCAATTTTATCTTCTGCTCTAATCTGGATTTCATTGCTCGTGTTTTAATGTTACCCTTTAAATGAATATTTTAAAATGATCATCTCTGTCTGATGTCTCTGCTTATACTTTGTTTTGGAATTTTATGTGAAGCACCGCACGCTGTACTGAGAGCCACATAAATAGAGTTTCCTCTTCCTCATCCTCATCTTCATCTTCTTCTTCATCTTCTTTCATTGAAACTGTTTGAAACTCTGCAAAAGCAGAGATTATATAAAAAGAATGACAATCACCAAAAAGCTCCTCAAAATTGATGACAACCTATCATCATCGTCATCTTCTTCATCATCATCATCATCTTCATCGCCTCCCAGTGGCTCATTGCAGTGTCGGCGTTTGTTGATGGGACAAGTGTCCAACTTCACAGTCCAAGAAGACGTGAAATAAATATTTTTTTTCTAAGATTTTTCTATAATAATTGATCATTTCATTATTTTAAAACTCTTTTCTATTCATTTAGTTTTTTCTCTGGTGTTACGAGAACGAAGCAATGATCCCGCGTAACCTCAGTGCCACATGGCAAAGTGGAACCGGGGCAGTTCGGGCTTTGTTTTTTAGTTGGACAGTCGAAACGAAGACACACCATGTATTGACTAATTATCATTCAACTCCGAAGTATCAACTCATCCATCTTTCTACCTTCCCGATAGAAGCCAAAGAAGAACCACACATCCCCCGTCACCTTCCTCCAACTCTTCAGTGGAGATTCCATGGTGCTCGGCGACCACGCTCCTCACAGTGGGGTGTGTCTGCTAGATCTGTATTGGAGAGGCGGCCTCAGGGGCTTCCTCATCAGCCGAACCACCTCATCTGGCTCTTCTCATACACATGTACAATCTGTGCCATATTCACCATCCAGCCTCCATCCAACATCCAGCAACAGTCTCTCCTCTGCAGATGGAAAACTGACATGAGCGTGTGTGGTTTTCAAGTTAAACTCCATTTCAAAATAAATGCCCATGGCACTTTTAGAGAGAAGAACCAATTGGCAAGTACAGGAGACGGTGGGAAGGGGAAAAAAGAATCTCACTTTTAACAAAAGAAACCTGCAGGACCAGACGCAGAGGTGGAAACTTCGAAATCTGTGTTTCTCTCCATCTCCGTGTGTGAACTTTCAAAAATAACAGTGTAAGATTAGAACCTTTCAGTGTACTACAGGAATATATGCCAATACTCACATTTGCCTACCATGGCAGTGAACATTACAGTAAATGAAGCATTTAATCCAGGATCTTTTAGCCTTTTTAGTGATGAGTGTTTCATGTTTGACTGAACTTCAGGGAATTACCACAACTTCAATGGGCTCCAGTAACGTACCTACAATATTTTGGAGCTCTTCAGCCTGAGAACATGATTGTGATACAACAGCTACATCCTGTGGGAGAGAAAAAAAAACCCAAAACAAAACACATTTAGAGTGCTGGCTACTTGTGGCTGGACAAGCTGGAACAATGAGAAATAAATATGAAAATGAAAATGTCTTCCTGAACTCTTGGCCAATCTCCGATGAGGTTGAAGCCCATAATCTTGGTGGGCAGACAGTTGTGAGCAAAGTAAAGAAGGCCAGATCAGATTCTGCTTGGGGTCATTAATGTTTCAGAGGAGGCCAGAGGGAGAATGGGAGAGTCACTGCACTGCCTGGATCCATTTCCTTTGACTGTGGCTTTGTCATTTCGGATCAATCCCACCGTACGAAGCGGCTCGTCCTTAATGGAGTCACTGGCCAGGTGTTGACACATGATGGAGAAAAGAGGCAGATATCAGTCGGATCTTAGTCTTCAAAGACGAATGGGCCAATAATTCAGTCGCCCTCCATTTCGACGAACTAATTCATTTTTATCGGTGGAAGCGGTTGTGTTTGAAACACCTTTTCTGTCTTCCGCCAGCCGCAGTGCAGCGCAGACCTCTGGGGCTGGGGAAGTACTTACCGTCCTACTCCTGTATGCTGTGATCCCCACAATGGTTTTGATCCTGCTGCAGTCTGACACATGACCACACAGACCCCTGAATGAGCATTAGCACAGGCTTCAGCACACTCTAACATCTGTGCCTCCCAGCACTGCCACTGCTCAAATCATTCATTAAATCAGAACACAAAAAGTAACTTTACTTGAATGCCTCAGCATAAATATTTGATCATGGCTGAGAATAAATCTTTGTCATTTTGTACTCCTTCCTCTGGCTGTGGGCTCCTCTTATAGATCCTCCCCGCCCCGCTCGCTGTCTCTGCTATTTAGATACAGGCACATGCTTGGCTTGGTCATTTGTGAAATGGATCTTATGAATTTTTTAGAGAGATTCATAGCTACAATCAGGCCCAGTTAAGGGAACGACTGTATCACAAAGTAACATCTTGTGCTGCCATGCTCACTCATAAATCATGGCCCGTTTGCATGGATAATATAGGCCCTTCCTTTCTCGTTTTCGCAGAGCCGCTGAACTCTCTTGTATAATAACACATTTCTGCTGACTAATTAAGATGACGGGGTGTTAAACTAACGTCTCAAACATGGACATTTTTAGCGATACTTTTTTGTCGATAGCAGGGAATGTAAAACTGAGAACAAATCTTTTCTAAGAGATGTAAATGATTTACAAAAGCAAAATGCTCATGTTCACAGGGTCGGACACACTTTGCTGGAGTTTTCACAGCAGCACTGCAGTGACCACAGTGTGAACTCCAGTGAAAAAAGTATCATTTTTGCGTTTTCGTTTCAGAAAAGCTTCACATTTACATGGCAATGTTTGGAAATGGTGTCTGTTTACCCAATTACTATATCAATAGCATGATCAGAAATGCTGTAAACAATGTAGTGATAACAGGTCATGAGTCAAGTGCGGTTGTTTTTTTTGTTTTTTTTAATGAAACCCCACGCACGCCTGCAGAGAATAAAACACTATATACATTAACCATGGGAGCATACGGACATTAGTGTGGACAGACGACCTAGTTGGATTGCTATTACATTTGACTCTCAACTATAAAACTACCAAATCCCAGGAGAACATGGACTGGGAGTCGTGACACTCTGGAGGAAAACGTTGTTGTTATTGTCCATGTACTTGCAAATGTGTAGAACTATTTACTATGGCTGTTGTGCACGTGGTCGACAGTCCATACGAACATCTGTGTACTTGCATTGTTGATCTTTATAGCATATTGTTCTCTATTTGCATGTGGGTGTCATTTCATTACAAAAAAAACCCAAACAACAGCACCCACCAGTGGCCCAACATGCCCACTACAACGTTTTCAGGATTTCTTCCGTTTCTGTGTGAACAGAGATCGTTTTCAATACGTTGCCGTGAAAACACTAAACTTTTCTAAAAAGAAAACGCAAAAACTATGCATTTTCACTTACAACCCTGTCATGTGAACGGGGCCTAATATGTGTATTTTCTCACATCTTCTCACCTTCCCTGCTTTTTGGGGGCCCCTTTGCACAACAACGAATACGAGTGTATCCGCAAAACTGTCTTCACCAGAGAGACCAGGCTGAGCTGCTTTGGACACATTAAATAGTGTAAGGGATGTTGGAGCTGCAGGCAAGGGAAGAGGAAGACGTCAGAAAAGATCCATGGACGTCTTGAAGGAAGACATGATCCTGGGCTGGGTTACAGTATATACAGATACTTTGATGTTTGGTATGAACACCCAATCTAGTAGAAGCGAATCACATTTAATTGTAATGCAGTGCATTAAGGGCATGGTCATATTATGGCATCGGCTGTGTTCCATTGCAAGGATTTGTACATGTGTCTCACCGCTTCACACGCCGCCCTCCAGCTCATCTGGAATTCCCAGCCTCAACCTTTTCTGAGTGAACAGGAATATCGTCTTCACTCTAAAAGGCAGGTGCAGCTCCCTCTCCTGTCACTTGTGTTCAGGAGGAGTTCGTTTTCCTCCCCAAAGACAGGAGCAGTTTAATGTTATCAAGCCTTTTAACAGCAGCGGGCTCCTTTAAATGTCACCTCCAGGATTCATACGTTATTAGACGAACGACCGAACCAGGGCACTGAGAAGAGCACGGGGTGTTACAGCAGATACCAGTAAAATGATTGAACACTGGTTCCTTTTGTTTAAGGGAAGAATGTAAAAATCTTATACGTAAAACTGGCCGGAGAGGAGGAGGGGGTTCGTGAGTGAGCAGGAGACGAGCAGCAGCCTTTTTGTTTCTGAGTGACAGCTCACAGCCAAATAGTCTATTGATATGTGATGCTAAATGAACCAGATAAA
Source organism: Lipophrys pholis (assembly GCF_963383615.2). Classification (NCBI taxonomy): domain Eukaryota; kingdom Metazoa; phylum Chordata; class Actinopteri; order Blenniiformes; family Blenniidae; genus Lipophrys; species Lipophrys pholis. The sequence continues at coordinate 24,984,499 of NC_137640.1, read as the reverse complement.
CATGTCTTTAAATGAGCGGACAGCCCTCCCAGTCCTCCTGCCCTTTCATCAGACCTGTGGGTCCCCATCCCAGTAACCCCCCCCCCACTCACACACACACACACACACACGCTACTCTCTGACCAGACCCCCCCTACCCCTCACCCCACGGACTCATGCTGTTCAGGGCCCCAGACCATCAGAACAGAGCTCAGCTAATGGAAAGCTTTCAAGGCAGCTTGAGAAAGACGTCAACTCTTATTTAATATCCGTCATTTTCTGATTTTGTGTGTAAGTGAGTGTGTGTGTGTGTGTGTGTGTGTGTGCGTGCGTGCGTGCGTGCGTGCGTGCGAGCGTGCGAGCGTCTCTCTTTCTCTCTCTCTCTCTCGCCCTCTTTCTCGTAAAAACACACACAAACACTCAAGAACGTTTGGACGTGTCATTACAAACCGTCCTGGAAACTGGAAACAACAACACTGTCCCCACCTTCCACACTAATGCAGGTGCAGGAAGGTGCACATGCACCTGCGCAGGCCTTTCATGAACGAGCATGAAGTCATTGGGCCCTAAACCATTTTTGTACCAGTACTTTTAACAAGAGCTCATTAAATTTAATAAATAAGCTTACAAGAAAATATATTTTTGTAAAACAACAGTATATCATCTTGACCTGGAGAAAGAACGAATGTTTCGAGAAGTTACTGATCGCTGATAATGCTGCATGTTTTGATTTCTAGAATGAACAAGGTTCCGGAAGTTAAACATTAAACGACATCTGCTTGAGCAAGACCCTTCCAATCCCTCCAACACCGCTGGATTTGTCCCCACGTCCATGAATTTTACTCTCCGTGGTCCCACTGAACTCCGTTCTCTGGTCGGTAGTTCCCTGAGCCAACCAGGTCACGATGGCCCCCTCCTTCCAGTTTGATGTCTTTGGTTGCTGCCCCAAGTGGCACAAACAAGTCATTGGTTGCAGATACACGGAGGTTTACCCGCTGCTAGTTTTTGTACTGCTTATCTTTTACCGTGTTCCCTTTGACGTCCCTTAATGTTCCCTCTGGATCTTTCTGTTCTTCCTTGCAATGTCCCTGTGTTATCCTGTGACACGTAAGTGTTCCCTCAAGAGGGGAAGCACAAATGTGTCGAGAAGAACAGGAACGTGTCCCAAAGGGACGCAGATGTGTCACGAGGGAACTCATAAATATCAAAAGGGAAAGACAGTAGGAGCTAATGTGTCACATAGGAATATGATTCTATCACAAGGGAACGCTGAAGTTTAAAATGGGAACACTTAATTATCATAAGGGTCATCAACGTACGAGGGAACCTTTGAGCGTGATTAAAGAACACCTAAGTGGACTTCAACATGTGTTCCCTCTGGTCTACCTTCATTATAGACTTCATGTACTTCATAATGCCTCGTGAATACATTCAGTTTCTTCATGCTTTTTTTTTTTTTTAAATATATATTCCATAAATTGGCAAAGCCCATTTTGGGATTACCAGACGTAGCAGCTGATTACCAGCGTCAGTCAAGAATTAATTTGGACAAATTACTTGATCCCAGTAATTATTTGGGCGCACCGATGTCCTTTGTTCACCATCTCTATTATTTAGTCGCAGGAACCTGGAATAAAAAAGATATCAAGCGGCGTTTCGGAGCGTTTCAGACGTTGGTAGGAAGTGTGAAACTCTCTAAATGGAAATTTAAAAAGCGCGGCGAGCGTGTCACTGTGTTCAGTGTTGTCGCCTTAGCGGTGTGTGTATAAATAGTGTGGTGGAGGTGTGATGCACTGCGAGGAGGAAGCTTGTTCGCCCGAAGAGGCCGGCTCTTGCCGCTCATGTTCAGACCGTCGGCTGCCTCGCTGGTGTCTCTTGTTATTATTTTCCTCTCATTCTGCTGCCTTTTCTTTGCCGCGTCATGAATAATTTGTGCCTACGTCTTGTTGCTCCATGACAGCTGTGCAGTTGCTTTGCAGTCTGTTTTTCAGATCGGGTGAATAATGAATAAGGCGGTGCAACAAAAGGAGACGTGTCCTATATGAGTTCCTTTCCCCCCCCCACTCCGCTGTCGTGTGCGCTGGGCAGGAGACCAGGTGAGCAGTGGCAGTCACACACTTGAAGGAGGAACTTTTCACCATTTCCAAATGAAAATAAAAGCGGCTCAAGTAGTGTGTGTTTTATCTTTCCGGACTTTCTTGCAGACAAGCATATTAATCTGTGCGCTTTGCTTGTGTTCAGAAATCCCATATCTCTGATCAGGCCGTCTCACTCGGCAACTTGTCTAACCTGTGTGAAATCTGCTGAACGGCGCACGAGAGCAAATACCACGTTATTATTACAATATACACAACAGGGCTGCGCACCCTCAGGCCAATATTCACTTTTGCCCTCTTTCTCTCTCTCCACCCACTCACAAAAACCGTTTGCCAGATGTTTTCTCCAAATTGATGCCTGTCAGGTGTGTGTGTTGTTTGTTTGGTTTGGTTTTAGTTCATGACATGTTGCACGTCATGTCGGACCCATTCGGGTGTATAAGGCCACAGTTGTAAATCATCAGGGTCCATTTAGAGAGCTGTTCCTGACTGCTGGTGACGTCGCCTTTACCTTTTTAAAGCCTTAATTCAGGAGTTTTTTGTTTTTTTCTTGATATACAGTAGATATGTTAAGAATTGTTTCATATCCACATTAAGCTCTACTGCTCCTGCCCTAAAACTCATGTACCTTTTCAATATGGCATCAAAATAAAAGCGGGTTGAACGGGCTTTTTCCATAGTACCCGATTTATAGATTTATCATTATAACATAAAAAAAACAAAAAAACTATATAAACACAAATGACTTTCTCTGCTTTGTTGCGTTCTAAGGTTTGTTAAAAATAAAGTTTAATATTGATATTCTAAGTTCTTGTACACATGATGCTGTTTCATTAGCCTTATTTAAAGCACAAGTTCTGGTCAATGATCAGATAATTGTGTGCCTAATCCAAATAAAATGTTAACTTGGCCTTAGGGAGCAGAAAATTGTAACTCGTTGTGGCCTTTATGTCTTTAAGACACGTTTGAGTTTGAGTGATCGGTATTTGTGGTTTCATAAATGACTATTTCTGTGTGTCATCTGGAAGTTCGTGCAGTTTTCGGTCATCACATTTCTCACAGGAAGCATATATACGGTGAAAAGTATGGGTTCTAACACAGAACCTTGTGGAACTCCACGATCCATGTTATTATGAGCTAAAGAGTCATTGTTAACATGAATAAACTATTGTCTGATAGAAAGCTATGAAGTGCAGCGCTGAGATCTAACTTACTTAAAGACATTTCAAATAGAAAGTATATCTAAACTTGCAGCACCACAAATCACATTTGAAATATATATGAAAGGGAACTAAATTTAAAAATACTGAGGCTAAAAATGATATCTAAGACCAATAGAAATGTTTAGTTGTGGTTAATTTCTTCACTTCAAAAGCTTAAAAAGAAAGAATATGACCACAATTCAGGCTGAAAAATGGAAAAATCTAAGCGACCACCATGTTTTAATGATCTAAAAGTAACCCGGATGTTTTATCATTTCAAAATGTTTCTACTCCTGGTCGTACGCTGGAGGGTGTTTATGTTGGAGTGGCAGTGAACAAACAGCACATGTTTCTAATGTGCAGAAATATATTCAAATGAAATGTTCTTTTATTGAGAAACTTTACCTCTATTTCTTTACTCAAGATATTAATTTAGAAAAGACCTTTTCTTCTTTGGGAATTTATTTCATGGTAAAAAAAGAAGAAAAAGATCCTATTATCAACGAAAAAAAAAAATCAAAATCAGACTGTGTCTGTAAAGTTTCTGTTTTATAATTCATGTTCTAATTCAATAATACATCAGCCCAAACCACAAACCCCTCCGCCCTTGAACTTTCTAATTGCACAACTGTGTCTGTCAGGAAAAATTGATGCACTCATACCTCTGCATGTGCAGCCCATGCATACTAAGCCCTTGTACGGCGGGCTGTGTGAGCGCCTCGGTGCACTCTGAGGCCGAGTCGCCAGGCCTGGATTTAAGCCTCAGACTGCATTGCTCTGATTACTCGCCCACTCGAATCGATTCGAGCCATCTTCTATTCATATTTGATATGCCTTGGGGCAGTGTGTGTGTGTGTGGGCGGGGAGGGTGGGTGGGGGGGGGGGGGGTCCAGCCATACTCTTGGAGGAAATGTGGTCAGTCATTAATGGCTCGCTTTGCAGATTTTTGTCGGAGTAGCTTTGCTCTGCGATTGTTTCTGGAGCAGCCGTGAGATTAACCCCCACCAAGGTTCGTGCTCATAAAAAGAAGGGTTGTCCACTAAAGTTGGTCCTGAGCTGGCGTCTACCTGCTCTCCGGTTGGTCTTACCTCTCGGGTCAAAGGTCAGGCTGCCAGCTTGAAGCGCCCGCCGAGTGTTGAGGCACTTAATGGCAGCGTCATTCCAACAGAAGAAACCTCCCCAGTGACCACGCTCCACCTCACACAGTCCCAACACAGAGCCTTGCTTTTTCGCGGCGTCTACTATCACAACGTCCAAGATTTTAAAAATGATTTGATTTTTGTTTGTTTTTTTCTAAATTCACTTGACGAGAGTCGCGTCTCGGAGTTACCGGGAGGATGTGAGTCACCGTTTGGCGCGCAGCAGCAGTGAATCCTCTAAACGAATACTCCTGTTCTCCCCCCAGTCTGTTCGTCTCTGCCTTTGAAATATTCAGTGTTTTCACAGGCCTGGATGTTGTACGATTTGGAGGAAGTGAGGCATAAAAAAAAAAAAAAAAGAAATCCTTGAGAATCAGTGATTTCAATCAAGGTTTAGACGACTACGTTTTTGTTCCTCCTTCCTCTCGCCCTCTTTTGGCTGGAAAATGATGAGACAGTGAACAATAAGGCTTATAATGTGATTCACGATATCAACTGACTTCAGCATTTTTCCCGCTCCATCTGTCTGATAAATATGCCGTAATACCATAAAATTACAGTTCCGTTTACGGGGTAAATGTACACCAAGATTAGCACCAAGGACATATAACCGATTAGGAGATCTATGAGGGACTCATTATCGAAGAGACATGTTTTTTCTGAAACGTTTCAAAATTTCTGATAGAAAGGAGATTCGAAATTATTAATTCATGTTAAAAAAAAAAATAAAGCATTTGTTTTTTAAAAAACACACATTGTTGGTGAAAGTTACAATTACGAGCTGAATATCATGTTGTTGAGCAATCAAAATGTTCTTTAAATGTGCTGCTCCCATTATATTCACTGGCTTCATTAAGATTATGCAGCAGGACTGTATTTATCCTCATGAAATCTGCTGAGCTGTGAAAAGGATCAGGAAGACAATGGTATAGTGTGCACACCCAACTTGTGATTGAATAGATAGAAATAAGAGTTAAGGAACACAGACTTGCAACAACGTCAAATAATTAAATGTTGTTGATAAAGCAACAGTGCTGCTAAGTTTCAGCACCAATTATCACAATGCAGGAGAAGCATGACGCTAAGTAACTGAATAATCTGAGATTATTGCTTGTCACCAGAAAAATATGAGAAGCTGAAAAAAAGAAAAAAAAAAGGTTGGTTAACGTTCTGATTTCCTTTTTTTTCTGATTACATTGAATTTGATTTCAAATTTGAATTCCTCTCCTTTGTAAAGTGACAAAATAAGATTACACCCAGAATCTGACTCGGATGAACAAAGGATTTGTTTTTGTGTTTCAATTCAGTTCTGAGATTCAATTTATTTTCTTCTTTTAAATACAAACATTAAAAGCCTACAGTGTCCAGCCCAATAGCAGAAAACGCTCACGGTGTTGGTGGTATGCTCACATCATGTCGTTGTTTTTTAGTTTTCACTGACAAAAACTGTATGAAACTATCATGAGCTGAGACATAGTGAGTTTGAATATATCAGCGTGGCTCGGACATTTTCTGTGTTTATCCAACAGTTTGTCAAAAAATAAAAAATAAATAGGATTCATTAAATTTGTTTTGTGTTTTATTTGGCCTCTGACACAAATATTAAACCACAAAGTTTAATTAACTACGTTTATTTGTTGCCTTTAATATATATTTACCCAGGTTTTGTTTTGTTTTTTAAATACCCCGTATCATTCGTTTGATTGATAATTTCCCGTTATTGACTATTTATAGGTGAAAATCATCACCCATTGATTGTTCTAATTTCTCAATTCATACCATGAATGTGTCTACACCAGGGCTAATATCAGGACAACCTTGAATTTAACGAGGCATCGGTGCTCGTCCTGTCAGTGGGTGTGAAGCTGTCCAGGGCGCGTCGCGTCCGGAGCCCCGCTCTCCTCCACCAGCTGCCGCCTCCACCAAAACTCGTTTCTCCGCCTCTCCTCCAAAATAACAGCCATGAGGGTAAAGCATGTGGTTAACGGTGAATCTGCTCAGATTGTTTAAGGTCCAAACAGGCAGCTGTGGTGGCCACAACAAACAGAAAGAGCCTGCGGGCATTCACAATCACGGCAGCGAGATGCGCAAAGGTCCGACTTCTCTGCTGAGTCAGCCTTTCGAGTTTCGTTGGAGGAAAACTACTGCAGCACTTTAACTTGACCTGTGATGAAAAGTCTATTAACGGATGACTAATGTAAATCGATCATTGTTGAAAGTAATAAATCAAAATAGCGAAATGTTTTTAATTTAGAATTTTGCGTTTTGACAACTCCATATTTAGATTATATACTCCGTTTACCTCCTGTCGTCCAGCAGGCCTCCCCCCTCCAAAGATCACTCCACTGTTTGATATCATGGCGATTTAAATCAAATAACAGCAACCACACACTCGAACACAGCATCAGAAAGGCAAGATGCATTTATTTCGTGAAACGACAAATCGTTCATTTCGATGAGAAAATGTGCAAAACGAAAACGAAGGAAAGGCGTCTTTTTTCCAGCTCCACGTGGAGGAGGGGAGGGGAGGAGGGGGGGGGGGGGGGAGCTCTGGTCCATGCTGATGGTTTTAGAGAAGTTGTTTTGCCAGTTTATTTTGCCAGCATGTGCAAACAAAATCCCTCCGGTGTATTGGATAAGCACAGATTTTCATCTTCCAGCTGCCTCTGCTGTGCATGACTTACAGTTTGTTTTAAAACCCTCACAATATTTCTTTTTTTCTAAATATACATAGATGTTTGCTCCGAGAGTTGACAAGCTTATCTCTGGTTTTCCCGGGGCTTCGGTCGGTCATTAGTGTTGTTCGACCCTCCGAAGATTTTCTGTAAAACGAGAATCTTCCTCGGAGTGGAGAGGACAAACTCTTTGTCTTTGTCTCGGCTTTAGGACAGTCTGAACACACAACGTGAGGTCAGATGAGCAACAGGTGACTCGTCCGTCTTTCTGTTTTTATTTCAGCCCGTGCTGCGTCTCCTTGTGCCGCCGCAGGTCCACCTTGCGCTGGAAGCCCTTGCCGCAGAGGTCGCAGCCGAACGGTTTGTATCCGGTGTGTTTCCTGCTGTGTGTGATGAGGTTGGAGCTCTGGCTGAACGCCTTCCCGCACACCTGGCACTTGTGCGGCTTCTCACCTGCGGGGCGGGAAATTAGCCCAGTCAGACCTTTGCGCACAAGCGCGCGCCATTACGCACAGGTTTTAACGACACAGCAGTTTCCCAGCAGGTGTGTTTTGTACCTGTGTGGATGAACGTGTGTTTCTTCATGTCGGACTTCTGGTGAAACCTCTTGCCGCAGTACTGGCACGGGTACGGCCTCGTGTCGGAGTGGATGAGCAGGTGAGTGGACAGCGTGGACGAGCGCTTGAAACTTTTGCCGCATATTTTGCAGTCGAAGCTTCTTTCCTGCAACGTGAGCAGTCGTTTACAGTCTGACAACAAGATGACCCCCCCCCCCCCCCCCCCCAATTGAGGTGCGGGATGCTCGGACTGCGCGTGATCTTTTACCTGAGAGTGGACGGCTTTGTGCTGCTCCAGACTCACCGCGTGCCCGAAGGTTTTACCGCAGATTTCGCACGCAAACGGCCTGGTGCCGCTGTGTGATCTGCGGACGTGCACCTCTAACCCATGTGGAGTAGAAAACACCTGAAAATGAATAACAATAATAAAAAATTAAATGGCTGATTAGTGTTATATAACACTATTGGGTTTTTTCTGTTGGATTCATGCAGCTTGTGTCATCTTCCCAATTATTCGTATCAAACTACGACAAATATGACATAATTTCATTGCTATTATTTACAGTGGTTGATGTGAAGGTTAAATATTTGCACATTTTGAATATTTGGTAGAGATTCTTATCATTTGTTTCCCGTATATAATTGTTAATAATGTTTTCTTTTAATATCTGTTCTTTTTGTTGTGGCTGATTTTATTTTCCGAAATGTCCAAAGAAAATATAGATTTTACATATAAATGATATATTTAGTTTAGAAGGAGAAATAGTTTGCAGGTTTCATGTCGGCTTGATGGGAGCATCATCTGCCTCACGAGGCCGACTCGATTAAATAAAAATGCGTGGAGTGATATCAAGATTTGATGTGGGGTGGATTTGATCAAAGTTCGTCAGTCACTTTTGTGTGTGTGTGTGTGTGTGTGTGTGTGTGTGTGTGTGTGTGTGTGTGTGTGTGTGTGTGTGTGTGTGTGTGTGTGTGTGTGTGTGTGTGTGTGTGTGTGTGTGTGTGTGTGTGTGTGTGTGTGCGGATAACAAAGCAACAGCAGGTACAAAAAAAAACAAAAAAAAACGCATTATTTAGTCCATCCATTCAGTTTCTATTAGAATAGCACCATGGACGGGTTATCGGTCCTCACTCACTCACTCACTCACTCACTCACTCACTCAGAGCCATCAATTAACCACAAACCCATATTTGAGAAGACACAAAGGAAAAACGCTCCTAGGTCGTTCTATCTGAGGATTTTCTAACTGTGACGTGAGGCGCTGAGTGACCGTTGGTTTCTAGAATACCATGAAATGAAATGAAACATCAGCGAGTCTTTCTGAGGATAAACTTTGTCTGGCTTGCGTCCTCACCTTGCTGCACTTGACACACTTGTAGGCCCCCTTGAGGATGAGGCTGGAGCACAGCAGGTCGGACTGGGCCTTGGCCTCCTGACTCTTCGCGTGCAGTCCGGCCTCTGGAAACAGCAGCGCGGCGGCGGCGGCGGCGGCTGCTGCTGCGGCCGCGGCGTGTCTCCGGTAGTCCCCGTATGAGTCCTCTACCACTAGAGCGCGCTCCGCGTACAGGGCCGGGTGCGCGCTTCGGTCCCCGTAAAGGGCCATGGCTGCCGACGCTCCTCTGCCGCTCGCGTCCACCCCAGGAGGAGGATGATGATGGTGGTGATGGTGATGATGATGGAGGAGGCCCTGCTGCGGCGCAGCCAGCGGCCTCACCCCGGGCCCCGGGTAGCTGCTCCATGCGTATGGCCGGAACGGAACCGTGAAGGGCTGGGGCTCATCCGCCAGAGGAGAGAGTGACTTGTCCGAGTCAACTTGGAGAGGAGAAAGATTAAATTTTAATGACAATCACATGGCTGGAGGGGAGGGGGGTATTTCCAGGAGCCCACGGAGCTTCAGGGGGCAGATGGAAGGAGTCATGCAATGTCCTCGCAGGGAATTCCCATGTGAGGATTGTTGCGCAAAACTGATATCGGATTAAATATCATGGAACAGTAAACATGAAGCAGAAGCAAATAAAAAGAAGGGGGGAGATAAACATGTGAAATAATCTCTCTAAAGCATGAAGTAAAGTTACCATCGTGTGATTTCATCTCATCCGATTGCGTTTAAAGCACAGAAACTGTGCGCGTATACCTGGAGACACGGAGGGGGACGGAGGCCTCCAGAAGTCCTCGTATTCCGGGGAGCGGCCGCACACGCTGTCGCCGCAGCGCAGCGGAGACTTGGAGGTGAACTCCGTGATGTCGTCCAGGTGGGAGTCCGGGGAGAGGTCGTACCGGTCCACCGACGGGTCTGCGTCTTCCTCCGGGAGCTTATCAGCCTCTGAGGGCGGAACCAGGACAGTAAATCACCCTGCTGGAGTTTTGTTTGTAGTTCTATTAAAGTGACGCTGAAGGTGTTTCTACATTATTATTATTGGACTGTAAAGTTAACTTCGCATTTAAAACACCAATAATATAATATATTTTTAATGGGAAACGTTATCATAACAAAGCGTAAATATTCCAACGTTTTAATATATTTATTCTCGGCATGTAACGTATAAATACCACCTCTGTAAAGGTTTTTCAGATTCTTTCCTTATCAGTTAAACAGTGAAATTGCATCACATCTGCAGCGTTCCAGATTCTATTCATTTCAAAGCATCATGTCACTCTTTGGTGTGACACAGGTTATGGACACGTGTATGTATACGCGTAAATTTGTAATTTTTTTGGGATGGAATAAAATAACATCGAGAAACGAATATATATATATATATATATATATATATATATATATATATATATATATAATAAAAAAAATTTAAAAAGGTCTGGGGAGAATATTAAAAAGAATTACCTGAGCATATTTGCGCGAGTATCGTGTCCAGCCTGCTGTAATCATCCTCAAAAGTTCTGGGTTGGTGGTAACTGTGCGCCTTTTTACTCTTCACCAAGAAGGAGCGCGGCATGTCTGCGGTGGGACGGCGCAAAGAAAACAAACAGGAACAATCCTGATGGTGGTGAGGGTACAATAGTGATAGAACAATAATAATCCAGCCGCGGGGTTTCTCCTCCGTGTGACGCGCTCCGCTCTGCAGGAGAGACGTCGGTCCCCGCATCTTTAACGCTTCAACCTGACGCGCGGAGCATGCGCAAAGGGCGCGCGTCCCGCCTCCCAGATATCCGCGCGGACAGGTGCGCCCACAGAACCAAATCATTTCACGTTCATGAACTGATTCGTCCTGTTTCATCTGCGTGTTCTAAAGAAAAATCTGAATAATTAAATTTAAGCTTGTATATTGATCTTTAGGGAAATCGCTAAAAGGTCCGAGAGTGAAGCATTTCAACCCCGAGGGACTTCAAAAGGTTACAATTCTAGCCTAGACATTTTAAAGTACAAAAAAATTTAATACTTACACCCTTTAATTTCAATAAAACCTCTATGCTCAAATCGAGCAGAAATCTGGGTGTAGTATCAGAGCTGAAATTCAAAAACCATCAAGACAATTAAAAAAAGAAAAAAAGAGCTGACTGCCATCTGTAAAATATTGCAAGAATTAAAGGGTTAATTTTTAAGCATGTCGGAAGATGTTGATGGTGTGTTTACAGGTCTCAGGCTGCTGCAGCTCTTCCAGTCTCCAGCACATCACACCTGAGCTTCAATCCGGCTGCCTGAGTGTCAAAGGATCCACTCCTAAACCGGACCTCTGCTCTCCAAAGCTTTGAATGGTTTTGGGCTTTAATACATCTTTACCAGTAGAATATAAAAACACCCATGAGGTCCTCGGGAAGAGGTTCACTAAATGTTTCCAGACTCAGAAGAAACAAGGTGAAGCAGATTTTTAGTTCCGACGCTTCCTCACCTGTGGAACAAACTTCCTGCTGACACACTCACTGCCTTTAAGTCATTTCCTCAGGTTTCCATTAAACAATAGATATTATTTATCATGTTGTCTTTATCTCAAAAAGGCTTTCGCTATATTTATTCTCCTTTTTCTGCTGTTCTTAGTCACTTTGTCTGGATGTTTATTAAGTCACCTTGTTTTACTGTTTTTCCTTTTTTTCTATTCTGTGATTTGTCTCGTGTCCGAATGGTTCGATAGAAATAAACCTGCCTTGCCTCGTCTGGTGTGCAGCATATATACTGTGAGTCCATGTTGCAGCCAGTTTGTAGTATGTGGCGCTGGAGGACTTGACCGTAATACAGGAATCATGAAATCAGAGAATCATCAGGAGGTTTTAGAGTGAAATTTCTGACCCAGTGTGAGAAAACGTGGTTTGAATTGAAGGTCATGGCTCCTCCAGCGAGACAAAAACCAAAAGGACGCATCCAAAAGTACCCAGGAATGGCTGAAATGGAAAAAGAAAAAGACTTTTTCAACGGGCCAGCAATGAGTCCTGATCTCAATCACATTGGAGATCTTTTGGGTGAGCTGAAATCTGCCATTGGGGGAAAATCCTGCAAAGAGCTTGAACAAACTGCAAAGAACGAGTGTTAGAAAATACTACTGGAAACCTTTTGAGGCCGTCATCACTGCCAACCGATGTACGACCAAATATTAAAGGGGAGAGTCGTTTCCTCTGATTGTTCTGTTTCTTGGGAATTACAATATATAAGCCAAAGAAACAATTTTCTTTGTTAAACTCCTCCAAGAAAAAGATCTTGTGCAGGTTGTGCAAGAAATGAAGGTGTACCAATGATGGTGAGCAGGACTATATATCCTGGGACCCAAGGCTTCAAGAACACTGGCAGAATATCTCAAATGAAATCAAAAAAAGATTGGACAAATCACTGGCAATCTTCTGGACGAAGCCCCCGACAGAATGACTGAGGATAAACAACTTCTCTACCCGATGGTGGAAAAGAAAAACTTCCTTTTGACAGGTGCAGTGAAAGGTGGAGACTTGCTGCTGTTCCGCTCCGGGTTGGACTGGAGGAGAGACAAGGAGACGGCAGACAGACGTATATCGCTAAAAACAGACTATTGATATTAATATTATTCAAATGGATGTTTTTTTTCTCTCTGGCCTCACTGACGATGAAACACCTTGTTTACACTTGTGTGTGTGTGTGTGTGTGTGTGTGTGTGTGTGTAACCAGATCATCAGACCATCAGCTCTCCATATATCAGCATGTCTGCATGATGTCAGTTGAACCAGTGATGAAGATGTCAAGTATTGCAACAACATGAGATGTTTTCTTTGTGCTGTGAGATTTGTTATTGCAAATATTTTTATTTATTAATTTTTTTTGCCAAAGGATATCTTAATGAAAATACGTTCGATGGATTCAAAGTTTTGCTGCGTACATAAAATTCTGACATTTTAGAATTGCAGGACATGAATCCAAAGTATTGAAGTGATGTGTGTACTTCTACTTGTTGATATTGTGACGATTAATCTGTGATATGCTGTTCAGCCTCAGTGAGTTTACTTCCTCTTCAAATGCTTTCCTTCGTGATAAGATTGTGAATCAAACTTTTTATCTGTAAAAAAAAATACAAACAGTGTGAAGAATGTGGAAACCGTCAAGCTGCAAAAATATGTTTCACCTAATGGAAAAATCAAAGTTGTTTTGGTTTTTTTTTCTCACCAAACATTTGTTCTCTGAATCCCAGCAGCTGCGACGCTGCTCTGTGGGACGGAATCAGAAATAAAAAAAAAACAAATGAAGTTGAGGTGACCCAAGAGCATGAAGGTCGTGTGTGTTTGAGTGTAAAGTTTGTGTTTGTGCACGAGTTTCCTCCCGCAGTACAAAAAAACATGCGTCTGAACTGAAGATGGCTGCAATTCAAGCAGATTTATTCAATTTCCTCAAAAGGTCAATTTTATTGACAGTGAGCGTTTGTATTTTCCTCTCAGAAAAGTTGTTCTGTCGCTTCATAATGCCAATAAATGTGTTTCCAAGGTATCGTGAGTAAATAAATGGCAGGAAATGTTTCTGATTAGGTGCTTAAATCCTGCACTGCCTTTAGTATTTTTTATTCTAATATTCATACATCCAACACTGGGGGGGGGGGGGGGGGGGGGTCGGACCACACCGTTTCCCAGCATGTTTTTTTTCCCCCCTTCTATAATTTTTGATAAAATAAATGATACAGAGAGAAGCCTTTCAGTTATTCTATTAAAAGTTTTATTACTGAACTTGTTGTACGTGTAACTGAAATATTATCAATTAGATCTTAATGCAACACAAGAAACGTACCAGCTCCACATAAGATTAGAAAATCCAGCAATTTAACTAAAAATGATGTTTGTTTCTCTTGCATGAAATGAGTTGCTGAAGCAGAACCTATAAACGGCCCGAGAAATCACTTCCTGAAAACCCCAAGAAAATAAGCTCAATCTAGGCAGATAATCTCCAGAGGAAGGCAGCGTGAATGTTTCTTGAGAGCTCTCGGTCAGAGTCGCGTTCAAAGAGACGTGAAGAGGATAGTTCATCAATTTATTGTGAAGTTTCTCTCTCCTCTCACACAGACAAACAAACAATCTCATTTAGTTTTCAGAAGTACGCCGACCGCTCCATAGTGTTGCCACGTGTCCCTTTACTGCACCGCAGACTCAAAAAAACAAAAAAAAAACAAAAAAGGAAAAGTGCCAGAACATGTTTGTCTTCCGTTACTTCATCGAAGGGACGCCGTCGCCGTCGGCTCAAAGTCACAACAGTTTGGCGCTGCGAGGAGTTAGTGTTCAGTACAGACCTCCGGAGCACGAGGAGGAGTGGAACTGGCTTTTTGGAGGGAAGTGGAGGAACGAGCACTCTTCGCTTTGGTTGAGCTCAACGACTCCTGATTTGTCTTCAGATGGCGGCCATCTTCCCCTGCCGTGTCTCCGCGCTCCCCCCCGCCCCCGTTGTGTCATCCGTCCGTGTGCAAATACGTGGCGGGAGAAAAAATATTAGTCATCAGTGAATCTTCTCATCCTGAAAGTAAAAAGTCTGTACGAGAGCAACAAGTCAGTCCCCGGCCCTGCTCGGCCCTTAGCGGCACCCTCACAGCGGCGAGCTGACGGCGAGAAACGCTTCACCTTTCCGGCCCGGGACGTCGCGGGAGCACTTGTCTTAAAGGGGACCCGCCGTGTTTAACGCCGATCGTTAAAGTAACTTTGTCGACTCCCCGAGTGTCATTTGCAGTCTGAAGTCGACAGGATAGGGAGGAGGCTGGCGTCAAATTACACCAGTGCCGTTGAAAAAGATGCCGGCACCGACAAAATTTTGCACGACAGGTCCCCTTCAACACAATGAACTAACGTTGTAAGTCCCTTTTTGTACAACATATCCGAAACATTGAAGATACAAAAAATACATATATTCAAGTTCAAAAGCCAAAAAAAAAAATAAACTAAACACAAACAAAACAAATAAAGGACAAGATAAACATTTACATATCTACATGTGTGCAGACGTCACATTGACCTCGAGGTACAACAGCTCCTGGTGGAAGGCGTGCGGCTTGTGCTAATATAAGGCCAAAATACTCACTGCTGGCTGACAGAGGCTGCTTTGATACCAGGCTCTGACCAGGATAGACATATATTCATAGATATACACACACACACACACACAGACACACACTCACACAGTTGTGCCTCCGCATGCTGGATACGGCGAGTAACGGCATCGGTGTGTTGTCTCTTCTTTGTTTATAAAATGCTTTTAAAAGTATAAAAATTAATGGTTTTATTGCTCTCCCTCGCTCTTTCTCCGTCGCTCTCTCTGCAGGAGCAAACGGCGCTGTCCTTCACCACGGCGTCTACAACAGAGCGCCCCATGTCTCTTCATCCTCTGCTTCCAACAGCTCCGCCAAGCAGGACCAAAACAAAAACTAAAACAAAAACAAAAAAACCCTAAAACAAACGGAAAGTAAAAGAAAAGAAGTGTGATTCTCAAGATATGAAATGATGATTCCTCCACTCCACGCCTACACGTGTCCTCTGAAATGGCTGCGAGAAGCACTCCGCCCCTCGGGGCTCCGCCTCCTCCTCGCCCTCACACCGTGGTGGACTTGCTGCTGCTGCTGCTGCTGCTGCTTTGAGGCACAGTGAGCCGCAGGGCCTCCCCGTCCACCTCCTCCTCCTCCTCCTCTTCCTCCTCCTCCTCGTCGTCGTCATCCTCGTCCTCCTCGCTGTCCGTCACCCGGAATTTGGGGCTCAGTTTGACGCGGCCGCCGTTGCCTCTCATGCACGGGGCCTTCTGGAGGGCGGAGTTCTCGACGGCGGCGGTGTCTTCGTCCGAGGACTGGTAAGCCTCGGCCATGCCGGCGTAGTGAGTGACGATGTGGATCCCGTCAAACGAGTCAAAAGTGGCTTGGTTGGATAAAGACCTCTGACCCTTCAGGCAGCAGATCTGTCGAGGCAAGCAGGGGAGACGTCAGGAGCAGTGTGTGTGTGTGTGTGTGTGTGTGTGTGTGTGTGTGACACTGTCACAGGTAAACATGCGATGATGTGGAGTGTTGAGGTCACATTACGACTCCATATGAATACAAACAGTCACTCCATGACATTCAGGTTTTTGTGCTTTGAGGTTTGTTCTGCAAAAGTAAAACTCTTTTTCACCTGGAGCATTTCTGGTTTTTGATCATTTCTGGGTTGTTCTATTCCCGACTTCCGCTCGCCAGGTAATAATGCTGCAGCAATAAAGTAAAATATGATGCATTTTGTTTTGAAAAACCACCAGAATCATGACGTCTTTCGTGCGGCAGCTTAATGTCTGGTGTGAGTTCCTCTTTGCACCTCGACGTCGCCGTGATGAATAATAAACAAATTGTCGATAGAGTGGAAACACAAACATCGAGTGCAGCGCGACGCGACGCCACTTCAGGCCCCGTTTACACGACAACGCTCAAAGTGAAAACGCAAAACTGTGTTTGTATTTTAGGTGTCCGATTACATAACAGTGGTGCTTAGAGACACTCAAAACGGAACTCCTATTGTTCTCTGTGCACGTGTGTGTTTCCATTACAAAAACAACCAACAGCACCCACGAGTGGCCCAACATGAAAACTACATTGTTTTCAGTGTTTCTGCCGTGTAAACGGACATCTGGGATCATTTTCAAAACGATGTGTTTTCACTTGAAACGTTCCTAACGTATAAGAGAATATGTAAATTTCCCCCAGAAGCCTCCATTATTATCACTGTAGATTTACTCACAAATATAGAGAGAAGCTCACGACCGTGGTGAACGTGTGGCAGGACTCAATGTTTCAGAAGATGCAGTTTTAGACCACACGGCTGCTGCTGGGATGAGTTCAGAGTTTTGTCTCAAGCACGTTCACGTCTATGGAGGATGAGGGTCTTCACACTTTTCAAACAATCAAAACTCGGTGAACTCTCACAAACGTACGAACACACTGATGGGTATTGTACATGTTGATATTCTGACGATAAATTTGTGACATACTGTGCAGATCACTCCGTCCAATGCATAATTTTCACAAACTCCCGGAGCTGCACCTCCTGGATCGTCGGCCACTGGTAAAGACGATGAGGAGATCCAGAAAACACACGACTGACTTCTGCGGGAGGCAGCAGACACTGAGGCCTCGTTTCACACGACGACATTTCAGGTTTTTGCATTTTTGTTTTGTGCTTAAAACGGCAACGATTTGAAAACCATGTCCGTTTACACGGTCACGGCAGAAACTCTGAAAACAGTGTAGTTTTCCTGTCGGGCCACTAGTGGATGCTGTTGTTTGTTTTTTAAATGAAAATGTGTGCAGGTGAATGAAACGCTCTAAAAATCAACAATGGCGCGTACGACATTAGTGCGTCAATAAAGTTAGATTATTATTCCGGCGACTGTCCCAGGAGAACGTGGACGGGGAGTCATGACACTCTGGAGGAAAACGTTGTTATTGTCCATCTCCTTCGCCATGCGCGAAAGAATTATTCACTGTGGGGGAAGTGCGTGCGCAGTCGACGGAGCCCGGGCGTTTTCGAATAGTTGCGTGTCACAAACGCGGTGGAAACGCGGCCTGAGACATGAACTACCATCACAGGTCTTTCACAGGCGTCACATGCAGGGAGAAAGTCAAGCAAACACAGAAGCACGAAGGGAAACAAGACGAGGCGTGAGCCCCCGGTTCATACTGCACAGAGCTACAGCTTCTCTCCTTTTCGAAGAGTCGACCCGCACTGCTTCTGCATTTCACTGAAGGGTCATTTAAACGGGTGTCGACGTTCCCAGTGTGTGCTGCACTTGGTTCGGCACGCAGCTTTACTGTGCAGCATGGATCTGGTCTCGTCTATGTGCGATGAAGAGTGAAGACGATGAAGGTAGAAACTTCCAGGTGCTGACTGCATCAAAGTTTAGGGAAGACGCTGGAAATTAGAGGCCGAGAGATCTTTTTTGTATTTGTATTCTCCAAACAAACAGAATATAAACTTTGACGAGGTTGTCCGGGTGTGAAATAAACTGTGCGTGAATTTAAATTCCTAATGACGTCCCTTTAATTCATTGTTTTTCAGACACTCAGTAAGCACGCATCTCCACTGGCTGCCGGTTTGAACAGAATAATTCTTTGTGGCTGCGCTGTGAGCGTCTCACCTCACACACTGGGAGCAGAGGGCAGAGCAGCGCTGCTCACAATCTGCCCACAAAGTAACAGAAAGTGCTGCTTTTTAAAGGAAATGGAGAAAAACTACACATTTGCTGCCGAGGTTGGGACAAACGAGAACACTTTATTTTGTTCAGCGTGTTCCATTATTAGACTAAAAAACTCATATAATCAGTTAAAGCAGGATTTCGTAGAATAGAATAATATAATGCAACATTTATTGGTCCTGTAACGCAGATTATCTTCACACATAATGACACATGTTGTGTGTTTTTTTGGGGTTTTTTTAACAGAAATTTCAAATCAAAAAAACAAGTTTGTTTACGGCTACTTTCTCTCTTTTGTCTAAGCAACACATGATCTGTACCCCAACGTTCGTACGGCGCGTTTCTGCCATTTAAACAGAATAAACAGTGCGACGAAGACTGGTGTGGTTGGGTCTGAGCTTCCCTTCGTCTTCATGCAGATGCATTCAGGACAGTTTCGTAGCGAAGTGACTTCAATGGAGCCCGAACGAGGGTCGGGGGGGGGGGGGACTGGTTTCAACACGAGGTTGTGTGACACACCGGGAGGTTACGTTCCACATCTGAATCAACTCACCTGCGGCAGCCTACCACATAACAGACATGTTGGAAGAGACGCGTTCGGAGAGCAGTGGGTGACAAACAGAATTACAAGAACAAGCCTACGTTTACTCACACCTGTCTAAACTTGGCAGCCTTCCTTCCTGTTGTCACCCTGCAGAAAGGAAACTATGATCTAATCGGCATTAGACTGGGCTGCAGTCACAATTTCCAGCATCACAGTGCAGGTTGTGAGTAAACTGCGAGGGCAGGAGGACGAGGGGACGAGGGGACGGATGGCGAATGGCGGACCACTGCTCAGGCTTCAAAACATGAGTCAGGGGTCGATAACGAACAGGGCCCAGAGATAAACAAAGAATAAATACCAAGTAGTCCGTTACCCACTGTCTACAGTAATGGTGGCCAGGTTAATGCTGTGAAAAACCCCCAAAACAAAGCCAACATCTGGAGATGTTTGTTAATGTATCTGCATGAGAAGCGCAGCCTGTGCTCCTCACAGGAAGTCTCTGGGTGTTGTTAACACTTCTACTAATCTGCTAGCCTCAAAGCAAGGCTGCGGGGAATGTTGTGAAACCCCGAGAAGCTTCAGGTCAAAGAGCAAGCAGCAAGAAAATCTGAGCCTCTACCCCCCCCCCCAACAACCCCTCACAACAAGTGTGATTATTTCGTTCCAACCAGCCTCACCTCATGTTTCAGCTCTGTGATCTGGTCTTTGAGGTCCCGGATGTACTGGCTGGAGTCGGTGTGGTTCAGCTGGCCTTGAACCTTTCCTTCTTCTTTCTGTAGAGAGAAACAAGACGAGGCTCTCGGTTAACTGCAACTAGAGGAAGACGTGGCTTTTAAATATAGTGATGGGGGTGAGCACGTACTCTGAATCTAAACTGAACCAACTGAATTTTAAACCATCGCAATAATTCATGCAACAAAAACTAGAATGCTTTGCTGTGAAATAAAAAAAAATAAAAAATCATCTCCGGACAGAAAATAAACGATTTTCATCAGTTTATTTTCAGACCGGCACAGAAAAGCACCAGGAAAGGCCACACTATCACCTGGAAACACGATGGAGGCACCATCATGCTGTGTGGCTGCGGTGCATCCACTGGAGGAATCTAACAAAAGAAGCTTCTCGATGCTGTGATAGAGCAACAAAATATCCACCCGCTAATTTCTGACATTTTTTAATGTTCAGATTCTATAAAGCAAAAAAAAAACTTGGGGGTGATATTCTGCAATGTCGGACTTTTTAAATTGGGCGGAAGTAACTGTGATCAAGAGTGTCAACAGGAAATCCTGAGAATAGCAAGAGTGTTTTGAAATTGCAGCTTCATGTCTCGCTATGTTTCATGGTTTAAAGAACTGTTCCAAAGATTAAAATAAATGGAGTCTTAAACCTTTGCAATAGTATGGATTAGGTTTTATGGCATTTAGTACGTACTTATATCGGTACTCAGTATTGGCAAGGTTAGTACTTGTACGCATCCTTTAAAAAAGCGGTATCGGTGCCTCCATAATATCTTCAATTAAAGAAATAATTGATATTGAAAGTGAGGTCAGTGGATTCAATGTGACTGACGTACTGGTCACCCTGTAATTTACTTGAAAATTAAGAGCATAGCTATGAAGGGAGAATTATATTTGGTCAAAATCCTACTTGCAGCAAACAAGAAAACCGTCAGCAGGAAGTATCTTGATGCAAAAGCCACAGAACAACAACAACAATGGTCGAACATATTTGAAGGGACAAATATTATGAGGCTAACTTATTCTACAGAACTTGACTATATGCCATGAGACACACGTTTTAGTGTGAAAAAACTTTGTGGGGGGGGGGGTAAATTTGAAGTGTGATTTGATCTTCTGTTTTGTTTACAGAGGAAACTGAAATTTGAAAAAAAAAGTGGCGCCCCTCAAGGTGCCCACAGTGGCAGATGTCGGCGGGGGCCACTAACTGTGTATTTGTGCCTGATTTCCTCTCGGGGCCCCGGGGACGAGGACGAGGCGGCTCGCTGGCTGCCACAGTTAAAAACAGCTCGTGTGATGATGTTTACCGTCAAGACATCTGCAGGCGTTGGGGGACCTACACAGATTCTTATTTCTAACCTCCGTCACCCTCGTCGACCCGTCAGCTCAGCGGGGAAAGAGCTGCGACGCTCAGAGACACCAGCCCGACGAAGACGAGGACGCTGCCAGGGGCGTGGGGGTCTTGGCTGGGTAACACCCCAAAATACATACACAGAAAATACACGTTTCTGTGGTAAACGGGCGGTTTTTTTTGCAGTTTTTTTTTCCCCCCCTCCTCACAGGGAGAGGCCTGAACGACGGTGAGGTTGTTTTTGAGGTTTGGCTCCTCCAAAACACTTCAACGATAAAGGCGGGCGGATAATGAGACCTGCTGGTGTTCAGCAGTGTAAATCAGCAGGTGTCGGGCTGCGGCCTCTCAAACGTCCCCTCACTTCCCGACACCGCTGTCCTCGCTTCGGTTTGTCCTTCGACTATAGCCGCAGTACCAAACTGATGATCTGACTGGCCTCCTCCTAAATCACAGCTCGCAGCAGAAGAAAAGCAAGACTGTTATCTTACGAGTTTTGTTTTGTAAAGCTTAAGCAGTATTTGCCGTTGCAGCATTTTCTCTGTGTATCCTCGTTGGTGTGGCAACATCGACGGCTCCTCCGCGTCTGCAGCGATGCCTCTGATGAATGTGTGAAACATCACCTCAGCAGTGTGAAACCCCGCGATCAATAATACACTCTGAGCTCATCATGGAGCTGCATCTCAATTATGATAACATCTGAAGCGTTACTATGCGTTTCCAAACAGACACACACACACACACGGAACAAATGATCCCTTGAAATCAAGTAAATCAAGGATTGGAAAGTTTTGAGTGATTTGATTTTTGTGCAGGTAGGTAAATGAATGAGTGAGGAGGCAGACGCCATCACATGAGCCACCTGAACTCAGGCCAGCCCGTCTTAGTTTGTGGCTTTTATTAAATGAACAAAATCTACCTGGACGTCAGAAGGTGCAGAACAGGTCGGTTCACTTCATGTAATAGTTTTTTTACTCAACGGGTCTGAATTAATGAATAAATAAACATTTAAATGATCTCAGGGCACGTTTACACAACGACGCTTTAATGGGAAAAAAAAAAAACTTTTGTGTTTTGAGCAACTGTTTCCACAACAAAGGTGCCACTGAAAATGCAACTTTTTGAAAACCGCTCCCGAGGTGCAGCTTTTTGAAAACGTTCCGACTCCGTCTCCGTAGAAACTTGGAAAGCGGCTACTATGCGTGCATACCACGGCCGTAGTAAACTGTAATAAAATGTGAAGAGTTCCTAATTGTATTCATAAATCCAAAAAAATTCTACACAATGTAGTTCTGGTAAATATGGCCGTATATTCTTCTTTTTTCTGTACTTTCGATAATTCAATTCGCTAGAAAGTCAGCAAATTATCTCATTTGGTCATAAAATATTCAGATGTGTGGTTTACTGTAACTCAGCTTTTGTAATTGTATGAAATTTTAGACTTTACACTCAGTGTTAGTGCGCCAGTAGAGAATATTTCATAATGTCAAGACCAAAAAGTAGGTTTGTTTTTTGTTTTTTAATTTCTTATAAATCTCTTCTTTTTTTTTTTTACGGTTTAAAAACACTCAGTTCAAATCTGTCGGTGAGTCACTGAAACCTCAAAATAAACCATGCATGTCACCTTTGGTAGAGTCCCTGTTTCAAGAAGAGAAACCACTTCCTATCAGTCACACAGTGAGTGGTGCTGTGGTCTCCAACACAAGTCACGGCTCCGAGAGTGAAAAAGCCCTGCACATGAACCATCTCACCATGTTTTAGCTTCACCTGCGATATCTCCCTTCGTCCCTCAGTGATTATCTTCACTCTGCATCTGCTCATCAAATCTCTGCACAAATTGTCCTCAAGAGTGACTCTTCACAGAATCGCCTGCAGCTCTGACTAAGAGCGAGACAAAATCTGAATACGACAACGAGAACTGAGCTGCCGGCGGGCTTCATCGTCTCTGATGAAGAGGCCGAGGAACACGCACATTTCTCTATTAATTGAAACAAACGTTTTCAACCACAAGTGGTGGAGCTGGTAACCAAACCACAGACCATAAAGGCCCAAGGTGGCACAGTGATTTCAGGATTTCATGCATTTGACAGAAGAAGAAAAAAAAAAAAAAAAAACTGCAACTGCGCGAGAGAGAGAGAGAGAGAGAGAGAGAGAGAGAGAGAGAGAGAGAGAGAGAGAGAGAGAGAGAGAGAGAGAGAGAGAGAGAGAGAGAGAGGTGTGATTGAAGTGCTGAGCTGCACACTCACCTCGAATAACACTTCATCACACATATTGTAAAGAGTGTGAAGGCGGGAAGCGAGCGCGGCTCACTGCTACGTGTTTACGCTCCATCACATGATCACCAGACCTCAGACCACACAGTGTGTGTGTGTGTGTGTGTGTGTGTGTGTGTGTGTGTGTGTGTGTGTGTGTGTGTGTGTGTGTGTGTGTGTGTGTGTGTGTGTGTATATATATATATTCTATAGGTGCTACACTTATAGAAAGTAATGCAGTGAGTGTTATCTTAAACTCAGGAAGATATTTACTTATCTGAGTTCAGACCAGGCAGGATGGCAGTCTGCATCATTTACCACCTCTTTTGCCCCCCTCTTACATAAGTAAATCTGCCTTGAGCTGCACATTTCAATAAAAAAGAAACTCCTTATATAGATATGATAATTAAATGAGAAGTCCAGTTTACATTGCAATCATGAAATCAGAGATTTAATCACCCTTTTTAGCCATAAAAGCGACAGAAAATACCAAACTCTTATGAAGGTTAAAAAAAATAATGATATTAAAATGTAAAAAAAAAAAAAGACATATATTGTAATGAATTAACTAAAGATGTCTATGGCTACATTGGAGACAAAAACAGACGCAAAAATTTAATAAAATTTTAGGATTGCAAATCAAAAGCAGCGGTCTTTGAAATAAAGATAACAGGCTGCCATCCTGTACTAAAGACAAGATGAAGGGACCTCATAATACACTTAATTTAAAATACAGTTTCTTTGTTATATTCTGTAACGTTGAGTTCCCTTCCTCTGAGGAGAAACTCTTTGGGTTTGCACTCCGTCTCGGGGTGTTTAGTGGACTGGAGCTGCTTCAGTTTCAAACTTTCATTCAACAGTTTTTCACCACAGTAGTCACATGTATTCGGCTCTAATATAGTCCAGCTCTTCCAGGAAGCCACAATCTATGCAATTCTCCTTTTGTACCGATTCATTTTTCTCTTCAGCCTGACGCTCTGCCAATTTTCTCTCTTGCTGCTTACATTTTTAATAGAAACGCTTAAATGTATCAGTTTTGTGACATAAATGAATTAAATGCAGACTCACCTACTTTCAAGACGTAATTTAAAAAAGAAATTAAAACCGGGGGGTCAAAACACATTTTAGTTCAGGGGCCATATACATCCCAATTTCATCTTAAGTGGGCTGGACCGGTAAAGTAGTGCCAGAAAAACATTTATGTTGAACTTTTTCTTTGTTGTGGCACGAAGCACAAGTGAAGAAAATGTCTATATTGTCACAAAACCAAACAAATACAATGGAAAATCACTACAATCTCAACATAAAACCAATTCTGATGAAACCTTCTGGTGCAAAATTCTGTGAAATGTCCAGAAAACGTCTCCTATAAGCTGTTGCATTATGGGTGTACAAACTCGCAATGACTGTGGCTTTGAGGCTAGTTTGAGAGCAACGAGGTCATTGGCTTTCTTGGCAGCATCATATCTCAGCTCAGGTCTCAGTGTTGTGTTTTACTACTCTTAAGAAATCTGCCAACAAAATCTGTGTTTTTATTTGAATTTTGCGAGACGTTATGGGCGGCGGGCCTTAAGTTTTACACCCTTGCCTTAAAATGTAGACGGCTGTTTCAGTGTCAAGTCTTGCTGTGGTGAGGTCAGTTCTTGACTTTTCCTTTAATCTTGTATCTAATCTGACTTTGCAAATCACAATTATGAATTTACATTTGACTTGTGCTACCTTTCAGAGCTCACAAAGGCATAAGTCAGTTGTGTTTACATGCAACAGAGGAAGCAGCTTGGTGATCGGCAGCCCACAAACGCCCTCAACAGACCAAAGAAAGCACAGATGCTGCTGCAGAGCAGTTAAGTGTCACTGCTGGCGCACGAACCACAGGCCGGTATTTGTTTTGGTCATCCTTATTGTTGTGGAGCGCTACATTTGTTTGGGGGGTAAACACGGTCTTCTCGCCGTGCGTTTTCTAAAAGAACCCGACGCATCAGCTGTGGAGTTACTGATTGGTGGAGGGACATTTGTGACATGGTGCAGCGCTGTTACCTGAATCTCCAGCTCAGAGATCTGCTGCTGGAGTTCAGCCATGGCGGCGATGTTGTCCGCCTCCCTCAGCCTCACTGCCATCACCTCCTCCTTACTCTGCAGAGATCAAGTCAGAGAGCAATGCAACTCAGATCAACCCTCCCAACTGCTGCACGTCACTTGCACATGCTATCCGCACTCGGGTGGCAGCAGCGCTGCGTCGCCTCTGCAGGAGGCAGCCTGCTCGTACCTTGCACTCCATCTCTGCCTGTCTCCTCTTGATCTCCTGCAGCTGCACGTTCAGGTCTTTGTTTTGTGCCGTCAGGGTTTGCACGCGCTCGCTGAGGCCCCGGCTGTCCTGCTCCGCCCGCCGCAGCTGGTTACCGTGAATCTGATTCTGAGTGTGAGCATAAAAGACACGACTAGTTTCATAAAGGGTCATGGAATGAAGCGAATGACTGCTGCCCCCTAAAGGCCAGAAAGTGACAATACACAGAAAATGATTCAGTTTTTTTAGCGCGCACACACGCACACACACACACGCACACGCACACACGCACACACACATGCACACGCACACACAGCTTTTTACAAGGACATAAATCCACAAGCCCGACAGGTGGAACCTCTAACCTGCGTCTCCAACTCCATTATCCTCTGACGGGACTCTCGGAGCTCCGCCTGAGCCTCGGCCTCCCGCAGCCTCACTGACATCAGCTCGTCCTGCAGCTCGCTCAGCGTGTTCTTCTTGGGGGTGTCCTTCCAGCGCCCTGTAGTACGCGCCAAGTGACGCTGCAGAGGGTGGAGGCAGGTTGGTAATCTGCGGCCCGGGCTCGGTGCGATGTCTTTTCATGAAGTTGGTGCTCACCTGCCAGTGCTCCTCCAGATCTCTGACTTGTTGCCTCAGCTCCTTCAGTCCAGTCACAGCCTCAGCTTCCCTCAGCTTTACTCCAATCAGCTCCTCCTGCAGGCGCGCCACGTTCGTGTCGTCTGGCAGCGACGTGTTTCTCTGCGGGGCAGGAGGTACAGCAGGTATTAGGGGGGGGAAAATACACCCCAAAAAATTTACTGAAATCCATACTAAAAGAAGAAAGATTCTGCGTTTTGTTGTTTGGTGCAAATAAATTAAAACTTTAAAATGAGTTGAAAGTAATTCTAAACTCAGCTGTCTTTACCATGTGTGAAAGAAAACGGGCATGAATACATTTATTTATGAAATTCAAATGACAAAACTATAAAATAAAAATAAGCTTTTTTTTGTTGATTATTTCATCAGTCACAATACCAGTATGTTTAAATTGTGATTGTTCTGAAAAATGCCTCCACCACAATAATATTCTTTCTTCAGATCATTAGTGGGTCAGGGCCGGCAGTTTTTGCACTCGATCTTTCTTACCTTCTCTATGTCGAGAATCTTGTCTTGCATTTCCTTGAGCGCGCACTGAGACTCTGCCTCCTTCAGCCGGGCCTGCACCAGCTCCCGCTCCAGCTGCAGGATGGACTCCTCCGAGATGCGGTGGGCTCCCTTCTATAAGAAGAGGGGTGGCTGAGTGAGCACCGACAGCAGCACGCCACCAAGTACCAACTGACATCCCCCCCGGTTTAAGAAAAACACACTCTGCTAATTCCATGTGTACTCATTTGTAGAATAGACCTGAGAGCTTTGCCACGCTCCGTTTCAAAGACGTACTCCCTTATCTTAGCCGACATCAGCCATTTAGCCCTTCACGTATTCATCCATGATTCATGAGCGCTCATTGTGAAGCAAGACAGCAAATTATGTTAAACACGGTGCTGCTCACACATTATCATCTGGAATACAGCCTTTAATAATTCAGACTGTTGTTATAGAGAGAGAAGCATGTGAGCATGTGTGAAACCTGGCAGCTTTCGGCATCGCTGCCTCCGCGCTCATGACTGGGAATGGTGGCAGCGCCGTGTCGGACGTCCGTGTCCCAATTTCAATTCATGCATGCTCAAGCAGATCGGTACCCGAAGCAGGCAAAGCATGGCTCTGCTAAGACCTTGATGCTATTTGCTAAGTGCTTGTGTGCAGCTACCGGGCGTCCCACGAAAAGATTTGAACTTGTAGCAGACTTGAACTGGCCAGTGTGAGGCTTTAAGATGTCTCCAGTCTCAATATCAGTAGTCCACAGCAGGATCTGAGCCAATGCAACCTGCCAGCTGGGGACTCCGAGGCCCTCCTTACCGCTTCTGGCTGCTGCTGCTGTTGGAGCTGCCTGATGGTGCTATTGGCCTTCTCCAGCTGAGCAGTGGCCTCCTCGCTCTGTTGTTTGACCGTGGTCAG
Source organism: Lipophrys pholis (assembly GCF_963383615.2). Taxonomy (NCBI): domain Eukaryota; kingdom Metazoa; phylum Chordata; class Actinopteri; order Blenniiformes; family Blenniidae; genus Lipophrys; species Lipophrys pholis. Next base: position 24,957,057 of record NC_137640.1, on the reverse strand, counting down.
CTCCCGCTTGACCAGGTAGTT